>NW_013952499.1:528432-543366 GCF_001266775.1 Austrofundulus limnaeus | reverse complement strand
CCCCTGACCCGCCCCAGCAGAAGTACTTAATATCTTAAGACATCAGCTTCAAATTATTATCAGTAGCAGGACTTTGAAACAATCGTGCAAATGACTGTCTATTCTGAAGAAAGAATCAGAGACTTGGATGAAATTGCTTCTTTTGTGGACGAGGCGCTGTCTGGTAGTGGTCGACTGCGAGGCTACAGGTGGTTTGGCTGTTTGTTAGGAAACGATGGGACCGGTCATCAAGATTTTGGATCCAGAGGGAGTGAAACTCCAGGAGCACAGCAGCGTCTCTGAAGCTGTATGACATTTCAATAAATGATGGATACAATAGTTGATTGATTACTGGTCACATAACGTGTATGCAAGCATGTTACACTAACAGACAGCCAAAAAGTATTGCCTATTCTKGCCCTAATACTCTRTTGKATCATGTTTCTCACTAACAGGCTGAATAAGTCGAAGACCTTTCAGTTTCCTTCTTTTTCAGTTAATAAGACGTATTGCATGTCTCAGACCTTTCAGACATGTGAAGGTCTGATTTGATACAAAATAAATGATGTTTGCAGAGATACAAAGACTTGTGTTGGATCTCTGAGTGAATACTAGATGCTGAATCTTCTGGWCTTAAAGGACAAAGTGAATAAATCTGTTATGCAGCACTGGGTAAAAATCACTCACTCGACAGAAACGAGGCTTTGATTATCAAGACACTTGTACTCACCTTGAATAATGCATAAATCAGGTGCTTCTCCTTTACCAAAACAAATGTTTTCTCCTGTGAAGCAAGTCTTTGTGTGTTTATAGATAATGATCTGATTCTGTTACTGGAGTTTGCTTTTCATAATGGAAAGAGGAGCTAAAGTCYGAGTTTTAGTTTACTTGAAATATTGAAATATTGTTCCATGAACACCGGGAATGTTGCACCAAAATGATCAGAAACTTTGTTTTCACAAAGTGCTCTTTATTATCTGAAATTATTGGAATGCTGATGCTGGACATCTTTGCTACATTTGCAGCCCTTTTAAGAGACAAGAGGGTTTTGAAAACGTGCAGTTTTGACCCTGATTACAGCAGCTTTTTACTGAGAATGTTGCTGAAAATAAAAATAAAAAGCACAATGTATTGCATGTACTGCTCTCTGTGGGGAAATGAGACCCATTATTTTAGTCCTTCAGCCATAATTTCATTGATTTTTGTCTCAGTTGGCTTAAGAAGTGCAGACATTATGTTGGTTTTTTTTTAAGCTTCTCTGTCAGGTCRGCCAAAAGTCATCTCCTGAACTCTGGATGAACTGAAGCTGTACAGTTCTCTTCTTCCTCACGTCAAACTCCATTACGTAATTAATTTCTACTTTTAATCGAAAGAAATCAAAACATSAGCAGCAGGAGGAGAGTACTGAAGAGTAAAACTAACACAAAAAGGAAAAATATGTCATCGGTTTGATTGAAAACGCTCATCAAGCCAAATATTTACCAGCTTCTTGCAGCATTTGGAACAGCAGAGGCTGATTTAAAAGTCATTTTRTGATTAGTGAAGCATTTGTTTTTCTCTTTCAGGTCATTTAAAGTGAAACCTTTCATTTAGAAAGCTKCTATGGTGTCTCGCTGAAAATAAAATGACAAGTTTGTCTGAAAGAGACAGGTGGGTGACAGGTGGGCTGTTTCCATGACACTGGAGCACATGCTCATTACCGGCTCTCCGGTGGCTCGTGTGCCGAGTTCATGCATTTATGTTTGGAACAGAAAGACACCATTTGGCTGTTGGCTCTCTGACACCTGCTYCCTTCAAAGTATGATTAGTTAGACTTGGGTTCTTGTACTTTGGCCTTTTTTTATGAAAAAGTTGTATATGTGTTGTATTTTATCAGACATAATAGCTCCTGTATGCCAGGATCTTGGTTTCATTTATCACAATAAAGGTTGCTCTGCCTTTTCCTCACAGGTCAGAATAAACGAAACAAAGACAAGAAGGATTGCAGAAAACCCTGCGATCCTCAGAAGATGAATTTATCCCTGAGCGAACCTCTGGTGTTAAAAACCTGAAGCATTCCTTGAAGGATTGCTTTCTACAAAACTGCCATTCATGCCAAACATCTCACGTCGTCACAAAGCTGTTGTGACGTGTTCAGAAAGTGTGTTGGGGCTCCTTGCTACCACAGGATTTCACATTTTACACCCAGTTTTGTTTTGGCTGAGGTTGATTAGCTGTGGAAACCGTCTTCAGAATGGATCCGACAAATTGTAGTTATACTAACACTAAAATGGTTAAAAAATTAGAGGAAGCTAACCGCTAAGACGGCTGTCGCTCAGTCTGTCTTCATCTCTTTCTCATTGAAGACTGGTGGGACTGACACAAACGTGTTATTAGTTTGATTTAAAGGTGTGTGGGATTGTTTGTGCAATTTGACCGATCCAAACCAGAGTTATAGCCCTGTGGACACAAAAAGATGCTTACACACACACAGTGTGGCAATGCAAGTGTGAGGAAGAGATGCTGTAGTTTGTTTTTTAATTCATGATAAATGACATAAAAATCAAAGTTTCACACTGTGAAGGAAGCATAATTGGGCCTATTTACCGTATTTATTCATGTATAATACGATCATCATTTTTTGAGCTTACAAAGCATAAAATCTAATTATCAATAACCCGTATATAATACTATTCCCCACTTTATGGATGATTTTTAGGGTTAAATTTCTCGTATTATATATGAATAAATACAGTATATAAAGATTGTGGAAGTGTAAAACCCCCTGTGTGTTGCTCTGTGCCAAACATTAAAAAAGATAAAGAAATAACACGTTTTCAAGCTGGACTAGTGAACACATCTTACTTTAATGCCTCACCACTGTTGGTCACGTTTTCTTTAGACATGTCTGTGATGACTGCCTACTGATACAGCTACCAACAGATGATCGAGTCTTCACGTAAAATAGGTTTTGAACCATCATTTTAGCTAGCATGAGCCGGGTATTTCTTCTTAATATGTAATTTTAAATTATGGAAGCTCCTCTCTTGTCCCTTGATAGTATCTTCTTCTTTTCTTCACCTCCCGTATCGACAGTAAATAAAACCTCATCAGAAAACAGGAACAGAAGCGCTGCATCAACCAAYCGCATCTGGTTGTGTGCGTCCTTTCATCTTCAGGCTGCTGTCGACCAATCACGTCTCTTTGACTCAACTTTATTTATTTTTCTGCTAAGGTTTATCAAACTAAAAGTTWAAAAAAACAAACATTTTGTCAAATGAGCGGATTTAGAGCAGAAAAAATAATTGAGTGAAAGTTGGGAGGGATAAACATTTACAAAGTTAATGCAAATGCTAAAACACTACACAAATATTCAGTTATGCTATTAGTGGTTTAGCTGAACAGTGAAAACCACTGCTAACATGTAGCATCCATATTTAGATATAATTTTTCCTGATTATTATTTTTTAATTAAATGTCAGTTTGAGTAAATAAAAAACACTTAACAGCAGCCAGTGAACTACGACAGAGTATTAGGGCCACACAATAAGATTTAAACATTTTTTTTAAATTACGAGAATAAAGTCATAATATTATGAGATTAAAGTCGTAATATTATGAGATTAAAGTCATAATATTATGAGAATAAAGTTGTAACATTATGAGATATAAAGTCACAACATTATGAGAATAAAGTTGTAACATTATGAGATTAAAGTCATAATATTATGAGAATAAAGTCGTAACATTATGAGATTAATGTCATAATATTATGAGAATAAAGTCGTAACATTATGAGATTAAAGTCATAATATTATGAGAATAAAGTCGTAACATTATGAGATTAAAGTCATAATATTATGAGAATAAAGTCGTAATGTTGCTAGATTAAAGTCAGTATTCTAAAATTAAAGTCGCAATATAACCTTTACATGAAAAAGCATGCAGTTACCACTGCATTAAACAGAGAAATGTTGAGCAACTTGTCAAGTTGTTCTTTAATATTGCTTAAAATAAATAGTTAATCTTAAACACATTAGCATCAAATTATCAGTAGCAGGTCTTGGAAATTGTGCAAAAGACTATATGATAAACTGAAGCATGCATTGACAGATTTAGTCGGCACAAAGCTAATTTGGATGAAAGTGTATTAATCTAACAGTGACCCAAGTCATCTCGGATGACTTCATAAACACTGATATGGCTGTCCACAGAATGTGAGGAAAATAAGGAGGAAACGAGGAACAAAAAATGGACACATCGTGTAGGATTATGACTTATTTTCATAATATTACGACACTTTTTCTTGTAATATTATGACTTTTATCTCGTAATATCATGACTCTATTCTTGTAATAATATGAAAAAAATCTCATTGTGTGGCCCTAATACTCAGTCGTAGTGAACAAAAGACGTGTCACCACGTGCTTCCGTCTTTGAGCTATGATTCTCTTCAATCCTGACAACCAGACTCTGAGTTTTCTCCGTTAGAAATACGAATCATCATTTCATAAATGCACAGCAGGGTCTAAAGGGAGAGGGAGAGTTATTTCAATAACACAACAAACCACTTTAACCCAGAGGTCCCGAACGCCCGGATACGGGTATGATRCCGCCTGTTTTGTGAAAAAAATTCACATGAAAATAGCAGTGATTTTTAGAAGCAAATTTTCCCCCAATCAGGTTTCAAATCCGGAACAGATAAATGCTCCTCCCAARCCTTCATACATAAGGAAGGCATATTATTTTTTGTCGACAGTTTGTTATAAACATTTAAAACAGTCTTTCTGGGAACATCTTGTAACCAGTTGGGAATCAGGTGGTCATTCAGCCCTGATCCCCTGGARACCCCGCCCGGCCTACAGGCAGACCTCATCCTGAAACATATTTAATGAATAAATAAAATCAATAAAAATCTGAATTGTATTTTAAGACCTGCAGTGTGAACGTGGGCTCTGACTGAATACAGAAAAGACTGAACTGACAAACCACTTGGGTTATAGATTACYGAAAATACCACAATAATCTCTAAGAATGTGTCATCCAGCTCACTGTGTGGCGCCGAGGATTAGCACAGCAGCTAAATGCCCGAAAACATGACAGAAAGTGTGTGTGGCCSCCTTTGATTCACTTCTGAGCCCGTTAACTAATCTTGCTTTGTCTTTCAAAATGAGAAATGTGGTTAGACAATCACCCTGAAATATCTGCCTGCTTGTGTCAAAGGAAGCGGGGGGAAATCAGCTTTGAAGTTACAGCCGGGGTGTGACTGAGAGGAAGGCGTTATCTGTGGGCGGTAATTGTGTGCAGCAACTATCAAGAGGAAATGGGGTGCTTTTTGACTTTGATTCACTTTTGAGGCATCCGAGCGCGACCAGATGACCTCAATTAAAAGCAAAAATGGACACATTATTACTCTGACAAACACGCGTTTCTCTTTTAGCAAAAAATCATTTTTCTTTTTCAGACTGTTCAGAGTTGAGCAAATCAGTCTCTAAATCATTTTAATTCTAAAATAATGGCATTCGTTCTGTTTGTGGAAGCACAGACTTCATGATTTATTAGATCTGTGTTCAGGTGGTCAACGCTGAATTATGCGGTTTGATCAGCAGGACCAAAATCTCAAACTAGCTATCAGTAATTTAATTTAATTTTTTCTAAAACAAAGCTGAAGCCATTGCTGAGAAGGAAAAATACAACACAAARCATCTTAAGAGGTATTAGTGAAAGGCAGGTCTGATACAAACAACAACTTTAAGAAACAAAAAGAAACTGAGATACAATAAAAACGGCAACTATTAACGCTGGGAAACGAAAGCTACAGCTGTGCTAATCAGACTGAGAGYAGGAGTAAATCAAACCGAAGGAAACAAAAGGGACAAACTAAACAAAACAAAAATAAGAAAATAATGAATCAGAACAGCTGGAAAGAAGATAAATCTGACAGAAAGTAAAACTGAAGCATAATAAAACCATCGATGAAAACCACAGAAATCTCTTCATAACCCATTTTTTTTGGTGAATTTTCTTCAGTAAAATGTTGAGGAGATAATTGCTGCTACTGTCTTTGCAGTTCCACAGATTTAAAAGTAAAGGGCTTCATGTAGAAGAAAACCAAACTGAATAATAAACGTACACCCTTTCCTTCTCTCTGACTGGTCTTTTATGTCTGTGTTGTGTTCTAATGACACCATTAGAAACATTCATCCCTTAATACAGACTTTATTAAACTGCCTTTGATGCCGCAGCAGAAACTCCACTTAATGAAAAATGACCACTTCACTCTAATTCTTTTCTTTGCTGTTGAAACTGAACTCGCTCGGAGCGAGTCTTGGTCCAGGTTCTGGCTAGATGTTCATCCAGCCATGAGGCCTATACGACATTAATTTTGCAAGAGAATTGTTTTTGTATGCAGCACTTTGCATGGGTCTCAGATAAAAGAAAAACAAGAACTACTGTTTTAAGGAAACAATGAGCCTCCTGCAAGAACRTCTTTGTATTCTTATYCTAAATTTCTCAAACTTTTTTTCAYACRAAGGACTTGTACRAACATGTCACGTCAGAGTCAGCAAATGCTTCTAACTTCAGGAAAAGTGTGTAAATGATGAGCGTAAACATGATGAATGCCACCTGTATGTATTCAGGTGCTCTTGCACGAGGAAAGGAGATTAGCATAGTTACCACCCCAATGATACCATATAAGGCTATGCTTCCTGCTCTACATACCAGGAAGTATTTATTCATGAAAATGGCAGTGAAAAGTAAAAAGAAGCAAAAAGAAAAAATTGTATAGGTCTTCTGGACGGGTTCTTCTCTAATGAAACGTTTCGTCTCTCCTCCAAGAGACTTCTTCAGTCTGAGAGTTTCAGGCAAAATTCAGGCTTTTAAGCCCTGCCTCCATGTGACTGATACTCACATCACATGGCTATCGTTGACACCTAATTAACACCTATTGTTAACAGGGGTGGAGTGATACTGGCAATAGCAGCRCTGTAGGAGGGGGACAACTGAAAACGGAGGCCTCCACCTCTGTTTAATGATGGAYGGTCTTTCTTCACAAAAATGGCTTCTTTTACTCCTCTCTCAAACCAACGTTCCTCTCTATCAAGAAYGAGAACATCCTCATCTCTGAAAGAGTGACCGCTGGCCTGTAAATGAGTGAAAACTGCAGAGTTCTGGCCATTAGATGTAGCTCGTCTGTGTTGGGACATTCTTTTGAACAGTGGTTGCTTTGTTTCCCCGATGTATAACTGGTCGCAGTCCTCCTGGCACTTAACAGCATATACAATATTGTTCTGTTTGTGCCGGGGCACCGGATCTTTGGGGTGAACCAGCCTTTGTCGTAATGTGTTTTGGGGTTTGAAAGCCACTGGGACATCATGTTTAGAAAATAAAGGTCTCAGTTTCTTCGAAACACCCACAACATACGGAATAACCWCTGGTTTGGGTCTGGGTTTGGGGTCTTCATTTTCACCTGAAGGTTAAAAGAAGGTAAAAAGAAGCACTTCACGAGTTTGGAGATTGATGTCCTGCTTTCATAGATCCAGAAAAGAAAATCTGTCTTATTTTATGCTCTCTCTCTTGTCCTGTTCTTGTTTTCCTTTGGTCAAATATTTTTCATTTAAGTGAYGTGGAAGAAATAGGCAAACAACTGTGTTAAATAATTTTCATTTATTCAGAAGAAGAGCAATTAGACACAGCACCACATCCCAGATCATCKGATGTGCCAGTCCCCCGACTTGTGGGTACAAAAGTTGGGAGGAGATAAATCCAAATCTGATCAGCGCAGAGACTAGCTAAATGTTTGCAGTCATGCTGATACAACCGTGGTAAGAGTTAGGGTAGGTTATTTTGAAACTTAAACCCCTAAAAATCTGTGCTTTGATCTGTACGACATAAGGAACCATTCGATGACTCCTGCTGCTTCAGCGGCCTGATAAACAACAAGTCCGAGCAGCAGAATTTATTTAATGTATCCTAAAAGCTGCGCAGTAAGAGAGCGTCTCCATCAGTGACTTCTGAACTGCCAGAGGGAGTATCAGCATGGAATGGCCTTTTAGAGTTTACCGTCATCTGAAAGAGCAGTGGGATTAACTGGAACAAAGATCACAATCGAAACCTTCTCATCTGACACCAGTGCCCACAGAAACGCTCACATCTTGTGAAAAGTTATTACAGTTTCAACCAGCAACTCCATCATGTCCCCTGTTGGTGTGAGGGTCAAGTACTTTGGCCCAGTGTTTGCCAAAGTTGGGGTTGGGACCCAAAGTGGGGTCCCGAAACATCAAGATGGGGTCCTGAAAAGATTTTCTGAATTAATTACATTTTTGCCTTAGTTGTTACAAATGAGTGAGGTTAGTGTATTTAAAATGGATAAATGTAGTATAAAAAATATTGTTACTATGTCCATGTTTAGCTGACCTGATACAAATGTTTATCATCCAAAAATAGCTGGGGGCACAGGTCTCTGCTACTGTTATTTTGTGGGTCAAAAGCTGAAAATTTTGGAAACCACTACACTTTGGTTCCCAAAGTTGGTCTTGGGACCCAATTATGGGTCATGAAGCACCTTGGATAATCTCCAGAAATCAATTTAAAGGGTAATAAARTAATTGCTGATGTAATATTTTCTCTATAAATATTACAAAAACACAAAATAACTATAAATAAGTATTTATATTTGTGTACAAACTGTTTATATTGTCAAAAAGCCTGTGTTTTTAGGGTTATTAACGAAGTTCGTGTCCTCAGACCAGTAATATTTGGGGTCACAAGTTTAAGCCATGGATATTTTGTGGGTCAGAAGATAAAAAGTTTGGGAAACACTGCTTTAGCCCATGTAGTATGAGTACAAGGATTTTTTTTTAWTGTGTACAAATCCCAAAACCCTTGGACACGAAGCAAAAATATACTTTACTGCTTAAACTCAGTCACACTTACAAAGTCTAGCATTTTTGAAAAGGTTGGCCCAATGAAACTAGAAAAGGGTAAAGGTGTCTCGTGGTCCGAACCTCAAAGATTATGACTAAAACTCTGAGCACGTATCTCGATTKAAGAACCGCACCTTTCAAAGTCAAATAAATGCCATCTCTTCTGTTTCCCACCAGGTTTTCTCCTAAAAAGTTATTTATATTTCACTGCAAAACATTTTATCAGTGTTGTTCAGCCCAAGCAGGAGTGTAAGGGATGAAAGGATGTTGCTTGTAAAACAAACAGCTCCGACACGTTCACCTCAGTCTTAAAAGGACACAGATTAAGATCTAAACGTGGCGTCTTTCCCCTCAAAGTCTTTTCTTCAGACTCACTGGGGTGATGCAGAATTAATGAGAGAAAACTGCTGGGGAGGTGGTGGGCATGAAAGTCTCACACAACTTCTTCTGCTCTGAGAGAATTATTGAAGTTTCGGTTGCCAGGCCAAGACGAGATCAGTGAGAAACCCTGCACCGTGAATGCAGGGAGCGGGGAGGCAGAAGTAAGAAAATATGTTATATTTTGGCTCCAGCCATTTAGCACCATCTGCTCGGTCATTTGGGTGTTTGTTTGCCGTTTTTTTCCCTCCTGTAAACTTGACAGGGGACAAACGCTGCGAGCGTGCAGCGAGATAGGATGATGGATGCTGTTCGCATGCAGAGTGTCAGTAAACACAGCAGCCTGGAGCTCGCAGCGCTCCGCGGGGAGATASGTGTCAGAAGAAACCAGATACTACAGCTCTCATCATTAAGGATATTTTTAGGAGGCTTCATCTGTTTTTGTTCACAGTTTTCTCATTAATAAAATAACCCATTCGAGGATGGAGAAGACTGAAAATAAAGGAGCTAATTTAAAAATTTACACTTTTAATTTACACTAAAGGAAGAATCTCACTGGGCCGACTCAAACTGATAGAAGATAGGCAGGTTTTCAGTAGGGGTGTAAATCACCAGCTTTATCACGATACGACAATATATCGATTTGTTTGGGTGATGATACGATGTTTCAGGAAACATTAGATTAGGGATGGGTACAGAATTCAATACTTTTATAAGTACCAACTGAATTCTGTCGGTACTACCGAGTACCTATTCACGTAAAAACGACAGCTACCATGTTTCRGTACCTAAACTCATCATTRTAACAGTATGGCATAAGAGTGGGGGATTTTCCATGCTTGTCCTGAACGCAGCATCGCGCAAGAGCATAATGACATCAGCAGCTGCTGAACTCCACAATTGGTATATCGATGTGGATCAATGTATCGTTACAACTCTAGTTTCTGGTCAAAGTTTCACAGAAGTCCAGCAGTTTGCCTACTTCAGCATAGTTTGTCCTTTTTTAGTCACTCATACATCAAAACATTCAGCTCATTCAGTAGATAYCTGCTTTGACTTTAGATTTTTGTAATTTTTATAATTATTTTATCATTTAATGGAAATATGATGTTTGCAAACAATCCGAATACTTTGAACGGCTCCTTACAGCAAACTGTTCGAAGCCGTTTGTAGTTTTATCTTTCTTACTCCTTGTACGCTTTATTTTTCCTCCTTAACCACAGAGACCATCGCTCCTCCACTTTTTCATGGAAAACAGGCAGTGTGGTAGATACAGCAGCTGAAAACACATTACCACGTTCTTAGGCCCAACTTTGTATAAAATCTGTTGCATGCAAACTACAGCATCAGAGCTTTTCCATCAAGTGTGCACGACGTTATGTTTTAACTTTGTGTTTGTCTGTGATTCTGACATGATTTAAGGTTGTTGATATATAAAAATAGAAAGAAAGTAGTTTCTGGGATGATTTATGACTCAAACACACTTGAAGCAAACAAAAAGGGAAGCTTTTTTCAAACAGAAGTGTAAAAAAACAGACTTCTGCAGCTCTTTGCAGAGGTTTATTTATGATTTAGAAAATAAATGCTGTAGAAAATATTTCACGCGTTAATTTTTTTATCTTTTATCTAATTGTCTTTGCTTTGTCTTCTGGCTTCCTCCACCTGTTCTGTAGCCTTTCACACACTGTGTGGAACATGTAACGTGGGCAGTTGACACCTTTTTAATGCCTAAACACCACATGTTCACTGTTTTTTTTATTTAAAAAATCATGATTGTGGAGCAAAAAGTAGAGCAGAAGCATAGATAAAGTCCTGCAGCAGCAGTGAGTTTTCAGCCACAAAAATTACAAGAAAAATACTGTAAATAGACAAAATAAAGGACTAATGTTCCTTGGGTTAATCCAGATTACCTGCTGCCGCTCGTGCCAGAGTTTAAGGTTAAATTTCTTTTCTTATGGTGAGGAAGTTGTATCCATTTTGGTCCATTTTTTTATTTCACGTCACCGGTTTTAAACTAATTTCTTACAAAAACTATTTAAAACAGCTAAAAATCCCTAAATATTAATACAACTGCTACAAAATGTCCTTTTAAATCACAGAAGAAAAAGCAAAAAGACAATATAAATAAAATAAATTCAACAGACGCTCGGATCTGACCTGATATATGAACTTTGAGTTTTAAAAACTAAAGACTGACTGGAATCTTAAATTAAAGTAAAACTTTTTTTTTGTCATTTTTAAAATAATCATTACTTTTCTTCATCTCAGAAAAAGTTGCTTAGACTGGTGAACACTGATAATTAAACACCCGGCGTGGAGTGAAAATTTGATCGACTCTCTTTCTCTCAACTCAGATTAATGAGAGCTTCTAACTTAATTTTCCCAGCTTCAAAGTCGTCACATCACCACGTGAACTTGGCTTTAAGTCTGTTCTGTTTGAAATAAATGCCCGGCAGAGACTCTTCGTCGCAGCACGTTGCTGCAGAGGCCGCACGAGGGCAGAGAGAGCTTTTTTTTTTCTTTTGCAGAGTGGGAATTAAATTAAATCTGCTAAAAAAAACAGTGAAGCTGAGAAATAAAAAAGTTATTTTTCCTGAGAGTTTTTAAGTGGTTTTACCTCACAGTTTTAGATTACGTATCAGCATACATGCAGGATTTAAAAATCTGCATTTTAACAACATGTATCTCTGCAAAAACATTTTCATGCTATCAGAATATGTGGTTTAGCCACTCAGTCAAACCATCTGTCATTCCCCTCATTCCACCTTCCCTGAAAATGTGTTTCTACAGCCGAACATTTTGACATTTTGGAACCGTCTCAGTCAGATGTCATGCTTGACGAGTCAAAGCAAAGACCTCCCGACACGAGAGGCTAAAAAATGTTGACAGAGTCACGGAACAGAAACGTATCTGCAGCCGCAGAGAGCTTCGCAGCTCTGACATTTCTCCAGGACTCTCAAGAGGAATAAATATCTTCTTGTCTGTGGTGATATTTTCATTATATCTTGGTTTTTATGACACAGTCCTCTCCCTCCTGCTCATCATCACGYAAATGGAGCATGATGTGACTCTAGTGGCAGGAAGCTCATTGTGCTCAGGATTACCCAGTCAGCTGGCACTTCAGTTTAGAAAATCATCTGAGCAGGATGTCAGAGCCGGGACACTGGAAACTGACGACGTCTTTTTGGATCTTTTTTCACTCTTTGTGCCGTCACTGTGCTGGAGGACAGAGAGGTCATTAACTCATGAGGAGATGGACGAACTGAGCAAGAGGCGGGAAAGAAAATGATTCAAAGCATTGATCAAACTCAAGGCCTGCAGGCCTAATGTGGCCCGCCAGTGACTTCTGTCTGGCCTGCCAATGAAACTTTTTTTATTAATTTAATATAAAATTGCATTTTAAATCAACTGTAAACTTAAAATGTTTTCATTCAATGCAACAAAATAGCAACATGGTGTCTCCATTGGTAGAGCTGTTGCCTCTCAGCAAAAAGGTTGCTGGATCGAATCCCAGTCCAGGACCTTTCTGGRTAGCGTTTGTATGTTTTCGCCGTGCATGCGTGGGGTTTTCCGTGTACTCCGGTTTCCTCCCTCAGACCATAAACACAACTGTTAGGTTAATTAATAACTCTACATTGTRCCTAGGCRTGGGTGAGRGAATGAATGGTTGTTTGTCTCCGTGTGTCCCTGTGATGGACTGGAGACCTGTCCAGGGTGTAACCCCGCCCCTCGCACTATGGCTRCTGGATATGGATACCAGTGACCCCCRTGACCCTGAAATGAAGAAGCAGGTTAAGATAATAGATGGATRGATGGCAACAAAATAAACGAGTTTAAAAGGTTATAATACTTGTCTGAGCTGTTGGCTTTGAGTAACTGTGGTCCCCTGAGCAATTTAGTTAAATATCCTTGTATTAATGTTTCAAAATAAACAACTTTAAAGCCAGCAGTAWCTATAAACYACATTTCCCATAATRCAATGATTAWTTTACYCTCAAMATGAYGACATCCCACCACWAGATGGAGCTGTACARGATTTAAACGTAGCCAGCAGCCGACAAAATTCACTCTGTAAAATCTACACWTTGCTGCATTTTCACTGGCTACTTTTACTWTGACCCRGTTATAGTGRGAAGTGGGAATTTCCCACTTMCAAGTCGTAGGTTTGAACTGGAATGCCCTGTCAGAAAGTGGGAGAGTTCAGAATTCAAGATGGCAGCTACTCACCACAACTCAACAGTGAGTAAATCTCTCTTACTTTTAAAGACYGTGTAAAGTAAAAATRAATGTGTGTTCTGATGTTGTCACACCACAGAAATATGTGTTAAAAATCACCCAGGAAAGTTTGAACAATTAAAAATACTGTTAACCTTATAAAATWATGTKTTAAAAGTAATGAAAAAATATCAGTTATCTGTGATCTGGAATGCTGGGGGCGTGTCCGCTGGAGGAGCTTAAACCACGCCCAYGACCCTGAACATTCCTGTAAACGAGGAAACAATGTTTGTTTTCTTTTCCATTAGAGCAACAGGGGGTGGGGTTATGCTGAAGGCAGCTGCGTGACATCACGAGGCTGCCCTTTAAGACACGTCCAAAAAAATCCTGAAACACAGATACCTTGTTACACAAATTGAATTGTATCTCCACTATTCAAATATCTACAGTTGAGAGAATTTGTACTCATTTACATCCATTTATGACATTTATAATGTTTAAAAAAGAAAATGTTAGATTTTACTTTACACAGTCTTTAATAATATTTTTGTATTTCACATTTAGTCAGTCGTACACGTAGTAGTTTTCAGTGTTTACAAGAGGCCATGTTAAAACGCTGTTTCTATGCAGGAAATACCAGGTAGAGCTCAGTTATTGTTTGTGAGCGATGCTTATCTGTAGCAACTAGATGAGGAACATGACGTTTTAGTTAAGCATAAAACATCAAAGTTAATTACAACCATAACACTCGTGGCCCTCGGTGGAAAAGAGTTTGACACTCCTCGTTTAAAGATTCAGAGATGAATCGTTGATAAAAATCAAGTGCGCACAAAAAAAGTGGGTCCCTCCAGAAAGAGAGACAGAAAATTTGAAAGGAGCAACAAATATTGAACCAGAAACAAAGAAATACTCAAGGGAGGGAAAATTCAATATCTCCAACCCCTAAAGGACTGCAGCACAAAATGACTAATCCCCAAGAAAAAAAAAACAATGCATATCAAAGAACTGAAAGAAGAAAGCAAGAAAACAACCTTCCCTTTGGCATAAAGAATCATCACAATTCTTTATGAAAATTGTCATCCTCTGCTGAACACTCGACAGCCAATAACTCAGGACCGGAATGGAAAGGTTATAAAAATACACCTGGAAGAAAAAGAAACATGTTTACAACAACAAACCGTGAATCCTTCAGGTTTTATTCAAGTTTCTGCTCTAAAAGCTGAAGAGTTTTATTTACTAATCCTGACTAAAACATTCAGGCTGGAAGAATTTAGAGACATTTTTCCAATATTAATCTTAATTAACTTGAATCTGTTATATTTATATTCCTAACAAAACAATAAAGCATGAATGTTATTTTATTATTTACCTTATGTCTAATAATCAAATGTTTTTTATGAAAATATAAAAGTTTAATCGTTATGGGTGTTAAATGTAATTTCATTGTGCTCTGTAC
>NW_013952499.1:517300-526542 GCF_001266775.1 Austrofundulus limnaeus | reverse complement strand
CCTCAGTTTCCACCCCCGCGGCTCTGCTCAGGATTTTGTCACCAATTGTTCCCGGGGGCTTTCAGTTCCTTCAGAGACTCAGGAAGACATGGCACGTTGTTCCTTTAACACAGAACCGCCCACAGGCAACAACTCGTCTCCAAGCCTGCTTCTTTACGAAGGAATCAATTAATAACAAACTCGTCTGATGCAAACTGAACTTGTCTGCTGCTCATTTAGGAACTCAGATCAGTTTTAAACCCTTACATGAAGCCGGGCAGCACAAAACRGCTTTGTTTCTTAAATCTGGTTAAATAAAGGAAATGTTTCCAGAGACTGTATGTACACATCTGCTCCAGTTGTAATTTCTTTAAACCGAAACAGAAAAGCAAGAAAGAGATTAGGAGATATAAAAGTCCCCATCTCCTCTCAGAGAGGAAGGAGACTTGCTTTGATAAAATGGTCTTACCAGATTGTATCGTGTGTGTGTGTGTGTGTGTGTGTGTGTGTGTGTGTGTGTGTGTGTGTGTGGGGCACAAACTGACCTGGCTGTAAGAACAGGTAGTACTCCTCTGTAGCTCAGGAATATTAATATTAGAAAATAAGACCTGAAACACAAATTTGTTAAATTTTGGGTAACTGGATAAGTATACCAACCATTGGCACACACTGGTGTGTTTTTTCTCAAAAGTTTTAGGTAAGTCCTTGTTTTAAAATCAAAATTATCCTAAATGTATGACATTGTTTTTCTATATGGCCACAAGCGGCCATCTTCTATAGTTGTTTAGAGAACAGAGAAGTTCATTTGTTGTTTGTTGGATCCACCATGGCCAATAGAAAAGGTTTATTCTATGTTTAAAAGGGTTTCACCCTGTTTTACAACATCGTTGAAGTTTGTCGTCAAAAAATGTTTTGAGTTCTGGTTATTTGTGTTGGAAAGGTTTAGTCTCATTTGTTGGTTTTTTCTGTCTTTGGATTCATGTTTACTTTGTTTTCTGTGGTATGTACTTCAGTTTAGACTTTAGTTTGTTTAGCTTCTGTCTACTTGTAGTTTGATTTCTAGGACTCGTGTGCCATCCATTCTCTACACTCGGTTATGCCGGGTTCACACGGCAAGATAATTGGGCCAATTTTTGGCCTGATTTTACCCTTATGACAATCTCAAGGATGTCCTGATTATGGTGATGCTCTAAAGACAATCATTGGAGATATTCCTGCCTGTGTGGTGAGGTAAGAGCGATCTAGTCGGCTTGGAAGGATCTCGGGATCTTTACCATCTCAAATYGAGGATTTTCAACATGTTGGATTGTCTTGGCCTGATATCCCAGAGTGTGGTGTTCCTCGAGGACAAACGAGCTCACAGCCTGTTAAATGTGGCATGTAGCCAATCAGAAAGAGAGGTGACGGAAACAAGGAGGGAAATCCAAAAATACACAACACAAAACAACAGCCACAGAGCACCACAAAGTTTGGTGGATGTCTGAGATGTCTTTTTATTTTTTTATTTTTCTCTGTTAGAAAAATGTTTGGAGTCTGTCAGGTTTTGAAAATCAACCAGCAATTTTAAAATCTTGCCGTGTGAATCAGGCATTAGTTGTTTGGTTCCAGTTCCTGCCCTGCCCACTCTCACCTGAGTTGTCTTTCCCCCACGTGTTTATCATCTGCACTTTGTTATGCCCCTTYTCCACTAACACTTCTACAGGATGGTTCAACTTGGCTCTCCATGGTTCCCAGGCTTTTCCACTAGCAAGGATTCGTGGAACCAGCATTTTTTCCCCGAACGTACTTGGCTGTGGTTTCTGGCCTGAAAACACAATGTCAGAAGACTGTCACTGATTGGTTAGGGAATGAAATCACTGGTTGTTTTATAAGAGCTACTCTCACAACAACACAATCCACCATTTGCAGTAACAACGCTACCATGTCCTCCACAGTKGTGTTGCGTGTCTTTTTGGGGTCTTCTACTGTGATTAACGGGTAACCACCATCAGCTAGTAAGGCATGTGATGTCAATTTTTGGACTCTGGGACCACCCAACTACGATGAACCCACTCACTAGAGCTGTTACTGAAGTGTAATGGAAAACCAGATTTCAGCCAAGTCCAGCTGTGCTGTAGAGGTGCTAATTGAAAAGGGCCACAAGTGTTTCTTTAAATACCTCGTTTGGTTTGTCCAGCGTCTGTACTTTATGCTTGTCAGCTGTTCATGTTTTTGTTTTCCTTCGTGTTCCTCCTGAGATTATTTCTTGGGAGCACTTTTGTTGCATTTTTGTTTACCTTTTTGTAAATAAATCAGTTCTTTACATTTACCTGTGAGCTCTTTGGTTCTGCATTGTTGATTTCTAACCTCCTCTAAACGTGATATTTATAAACTGTTGGTGGTTCCTACCGTTCAATCGTCGTTAAAGAAAAGAAATACTGCAAAACCAACATGTTTTGACACTCTTGGAGTTTCTCATTGAGTAGAACTACCGTATTTATTCAAGTATAATACATAAAATGTAATCCATAAAATCATCCATAAAGTTGGGGGGGTAATATTATACTTGGATAAATATTTTACTTATCTATTTTAACTGAAATATTGGCTTCATTCACAAAATGCCTGAGTCTGGAAATGAGACCACGTCATAAAAAGCAGTTGAAACGAGCTTACCTGACATTCCTCTGTGCTTCAGAGTGAGATAATAACAGATCCAGGCAGGCGATATGATGTATGATGTGAAGGGGGGGGGGCAGTCCTGCACCTTAGTAATGATAACGAACTAATGACATTAGCGTGTGACCGGGCCGCTCCTGGAACAACAACAAACACATGTTTGTCTGTAATGCCTGCCGTCTACCGGTGTTCTGAAAAGTATGTATCCCTGAAAAAGGTTTCCCCWCCAGAGGGGGCGCTCACGAGTAGGAAATAATCTGCTTTTCCCCCACAAGATGGTCCAAATCTCATGTGAAGTCTCTGACTTTTGTGTTGGCGCATCCTGGTGGACTAAGTGTAAAATGTCAGAATTCATATGATGCTGCTACAGCTGATATATATTTGTTGTCAAAATACCTTTTAGTACATATGTTGTTAAAATAAAATGAACAGTCCTATGATCATTTTATAAAGACTGCAAAGGCTGAAAAATCTTGAAGTTTGTATGAAATTGGAGGTAGTTTGAGGATTAAATTTTTTATGCTTTTTAAGCTCAAAAAAGTGGGGGTTGTATTATACATGAACATATTATACACAAATAAATACGGCAAATAAATTTAGGGAATATATGCATTTCACACTCAGAGGATGTGTTTGGGATTTGTCTCAGCTGCTACCACACTGTTTTAGTTCAGCTTCTTTAARTTGACTAAGTTAGCCCTATTTTGTGTTGGTTAATGTTGATTGGCTGTGGCGGTGGCCATCTTTAACTGGATATGTTCATCCATTAATTACCTTCTTATAGCTTTATTAAACTTCATCCTTTTCTTGAGATGTTTTACCAGCATCACAAATACAACACACGACCAAAAAACACAATTGCCCTTTCACCTTGGAGCGATAACACCTGTCTTCTTAATGTGCTCCACATCCCCGAGAAATGCATTGATTTTCTTGTCCAAACGTGGGAAAGAAAACAAATGAACGTATTTTCTGAGATATCAAACAGTCCCTTTTTAAACCTTGAGTGAGCCTGATTCTCGGTCTGAGGTATCGACTTGTCACAATAGCGCTGAGTCGTGTTCCGCTGAGCGTTTTTGACAGATGTCAGATCGTATCGCCGCAGCTTGCAGAGGCATCATAAAGCACGGTTCASCTGAAACGGCCGTCAGTGTGGATTTTCTCACACAAATGGACAGCTGTCTTGCTGTGAATGTCGAGCTGGAGCTATTGAACGCAGCCCGAGGAAGATGACCGATTCTGGGCTGTTTTTCACCGAGCCTCTGCGGGCGAACTACAACCAGCTCCATCTCAGTCAGACTTGGGGGATTATTTGTTCTGCTCAGAGCGTCTGACTCCGTCCCAGCAGCACCGCAACATCCTTCCATACCGTCGCCAGTAACTCCTGTCTTACTTGTCCCCTGAGTTTGTGTTGGAGAGAGACGAAAAAAGGGATTTATTTGAGCATTTGATCCTTGTGTTTTTCTTTCTTTTTGATCCTGTTTTGTTTATGCTCGCTTTATTTAATTTTTCAAGACAACAGGCTCAGCAGGGACTAAAAGAGACTTCGTTATAAAAGCAACAACACATTGTCGAGCTAGACCCCCTGACACGTTTTGTTTGAGCTAAATAAAAAGGAGCTTTTCTGCTGTAACAAAACAAGCCGGCCTCATTCTCTGTCCTCGGGCTCTCTGTGTTATTTGCGGCCTGCCAGAGCGGCTTCACACGCAGCCTTATCTTTCTTTTAAATGGACCRCACAACAACAGAAGCCTCTTTGCAAAGTTGTCCCATTAAAAACTGTCGCAGGTACACGCACCTCGAGTTCCATCACCCGCTCTCCCCGGCTCCCTCACATCGAGCCGTTTGCTCTGAAACGTTATCAAGTTGAGCCTTTATTTATTCCAGCGAGCCTTCCTGCTGCAGAACATCCAGCTCTTCCTCRGGGAACGTGGTGTATGTGCGTGAGAGCCTGTTTGTCTGCTGCTGGAGTGGCAAATGGCTAATGAATAATGCAGGGTAATAGTGATGTGTTGACAGCTCTGACGGCTGAGAGGTGCAGAGCTGCGTATCAGTGATAATGTCCCATTTCCCTTCTGTGCTCTTCCTCTCTTTTATTACAGCAAATTGCATATTTTTTTGTAATTTCACCTCCCTTCAACCTGGTCTCTGTGTGTCTGTGTTTGAAAGAATTTGTTCGACTCCAAAATCAAACATTTTGAATAATTCAGCGGTGAGTTAGCAGCTGATTGGTTTCTAAATTGATTCAAGCTTGTTGGTGCTCAGGGTTTGGTTTTGTGTCTTCTCCTGAGGCGGAGCCATCTTATTCATTTAAACCAGGGGAGAAAATGTTGCTTTTATTAAAGCAGCATCTTAAAGCCACGTTGTCTGAACAGATTTAACCGTTTCACTTCTTCCTCTTTTTGCATTTTGACTTTCTGCAGAGAATCGCCGTGCAGCGAGGCGGCTTATCTGCACAGATCGCGCTGTTTGTCTTCTTATCCCTGCAAACAGATGTCTTAGCATCAGCAGGCTAATTTATAAGAGCTGATTTAAACAACATTCGGAGTTTGTGAACGCTCTTTATCACGCTGACCGGCGAGCCTCCCGTCAGTAATTATAACTGGAAGCAGGAGTTGGACGCACTAATTCAAGCGAGATCTCTAAACACCAGGCGGTGATACTTAAAGTCCTGACAGTGTTTAAAATTAGAGCTGCAAATCATGTTAATAAATTCAGGTGAAAACCAGCCTGTGAATGCAGCCCTGTGTGGCGTCGATAATACAACAAACGGTAAGAAACTCGGAGACAATCAGCTTCTGTTACTAAGCTGTTCAGAATGTTAACGTTGATCATTTTTATTGTTCTCATTTAATTTAGGCAGATTAAAGACTCAGAGTTAGTGAAACTTTGAAGTTTTATTGGTTTATCTTCTACGAAGTCCTTCCCTCATCCTCTGAGAAAAGCATCTCTTTCCACTAAACCATCCAAAAAAGAAAGGTTAAAAACAAAACAACTGGTCCAAGAAACTCCAATTGTTTTGTTTTTTTAATCTTTTGTTTGGGGATTAATCATGACCTGGATGACTGAGAATCTTCACTGCACTAAACTATCAGTAAAGTTTGGTTTATACCTGAAAACGTTGTGAGACAGTGGATCGCTGATTACGTAATTTAGGATGTCTTTTTCTGAAMATGCATTGGGGATAAATTATCATAATTTCTCCCTCTGCCCTCCCAAYCTATCACAGCTCATAGCTTAGCATAGAAACTACAACAATGATAGCAGGATAAATGTTTTGTTCACTCAACTGTGTGTCAATGTTGTGTTGGGTGAGGGGAGTCCCAGGAGGAAAAACTCTTTTCTTTTGAAAGTGTGAACGGTGGCTGCTCGTAATTTAACAAACGTCTTCTGGGAACGGATCGTTCTCAGAAAAATGACCTGCAGAAGGACGCGCTGCACCACACGACGGGGAGAACAAACTAAAGTTACACAAATTTTCTGTCACTAACAGCGTGAGCAAAACGTGCGACTTGAAGTATCAGCCTTAATTTAATGGTCAAAAATGAAAAATCTGGGCCACAGAAGGGCCGTCATTCTTTGCGTTGTTAGTGTTAGTGCACTGTGTGGGTCAGAACTGGGCTAGACAAATTTTTCTAAGTAGAGGGGAAAGCCCGTTTAAAGATTCAAAAAGAGGTTAAAAAGTTTTAAATGGATCAGTAATCAGTGCAGGGATTTTAAAACTGGTGTAATATGATCAAATTTCTAGTCGCGTTCAAACGTCTGAGCAGCACAACCTGGTCTTTAACAGAGAAGTGGTGCTAAATTGTTAATTATGTTTCTTTGTACGACACAGAAAACAACAAGACAAACAGTTTATTCTGCAAAAACAACGACATGAATAATGAAGCTTCAGATGTGCGTCCAGCTCACTTAGAGAAGAAATATGAAGCAACGAAGTTTCGTTCGCAGGACCRGAAATAAACACAAAAACGAACAGAAGCTTGTCTTACAGGCACTAAATCCTGATCAGCTTCAAAGAAACAGATGTCAGGAGTATTATTCACGATGTTTGAGCTGTGCAGAGCAGAAACACCTCAGCAGTCATTACTGAGCAGCATGTGGTTGGAGATTCTGGCAGGTTCAATCCTTCRAAATCCTGCAAAACCTGCAGTATGAAAATAATTCTGCTGTATTTGACTTCCTGCTTTCAGAAATGTATATTTACATAAACATGTTGCTGCGACTCTGGAATAAATGTAAGAACTGTATTATAAACTAAATCTTGTTCCTGTGTGCGTGTACCTGGTTTTTATTACCTTGTTAGGATCRTTTCTGAGATAAACAGCTACCTTGTTAGGACCAGTAGTCCTTATGGGGACCAAAGACCGGTCCTTATATGGTGGATTCGTATTGATGGGATAGGGTTAGGACTAAGGTGTGAATGGAGTTTGTTAGGTTTACTGCAGTACATTTAAAATAGTGGGGCACCATTAATTTTTTATTTATGTTTTAAGAACTCACACAATACAATACAGGTATAATAAAAGGTAAAATATAAAAATACTTGTTTTTGTACATAATGCAGGGTTCCTCTGCCTTTATCAGGTGATTATATGCAGAGCACTGGAGCCAGAAAGTCATACAGTGACTTGTACACATTAATAATTAAATATTATCAGGTTCTCACTAGTATTTCAATTCAAGGGTGTGTGTGTGGAAAAAAGTAAGTTCCCTAAGGGAGGGAGGGAGGGGGATATAATAGAAATGACCTGAGAACCAGGGTAAGGCTCAGGGTTCGGCTACAGAACTGACTGGAAATGAATAGAAGTTAATACATGGTCCTAATAAGGATAGAAATACAAACTTGTGTGTGTGTGTTCAAAACTAAAATAAATGTTATGAACAGATGGTGATCCATTTTAATATTAAATAAATAAAATCCCTCATTACCCAACAAAAGATTTGCCTTTTCTCATGTTTCAATATTGCTCTGTTACCATTTGAAATGAAAACGTTTTTTCTTTTTTGTTAGAGATGTCCTTGTTTTTATGAACACGTCTGCCAGTTAGAAGATTAAAAATTGACTGAATAGTGAAATAATTAATAGTTTAAATAGAGTATTTCCCCTCACTGTTGTAATAGTTTGTGGTGCAGCAGCTGCAAACATCGTGTTTACACACAGATTTAGATCTCTGCTGTAGAGCTTCTCTAAGATGTGTTTTCTTTTCTGGTTGCCTTTTTTGATGAATTCCCTTTTTTGGTGGCCCAGTTTTAGCAGTTCGGCTCTTTTAGTGAGTTTATTTTCCTGCCATATTTAGTCGATTTTCTATTTACTTCCTGCCGCTAAAAAAAAAAGAGTAATTATAATGTTTTGCCTGTTCTTTTTGCGTTTTTGTGTGCCCAAAATATCTCATGAACCAGTGGAGTCTCGTCATTATTACGCTCCTGTCTGTGTGGTTCAAACTGTACAAAGAAGTAAAACTTTAAACCACAACCCTGAGCTGTTTTCTTCCACCGTAGTGAAGCTGCTGCATCCTAAACTCTCCACGGTCTGGTTTTTCTGAGCGGCCTCGGTGGGGTTTGCGACCCCCCACCTCGCGGAGCCTTCAGGTTGCAAACTCCATAAGAAAGCCAAAGACGTTACAGGAGCAATGCACCCCCGACACCATGTTCTGTGCTAAAAAAATGATCAAAGCGGGCCAGCTTTACCTCTGAGCGTCCATAACTCAAACACTAATAGTCTAATACTCATGAAAAGATTATGCTTGTTGTTATTGATTTGCCCACCAGGTGTTTGCATAATTCAGAAGCAGCTTGTTGCTGTTCAGCCTTTGAGCTTCACCACACCTCTCCAYACCGCTGGAAATGTTTCAAACTCATGTTTGAATTTGTCCKCACATTWAGATGCATGGATCATCAACAGACATATGATGATGTTCTTGCTGGGCCTGTCATGATGAGCAGTAAATCAATTAATTGAACCATAAATTAAAACTGGTTACCACGTAGAGGTAACATAATGAATGACCCCCGCACGCACGAATGCAGCAGAACTCTGAAGTCTTTATTCCTAATAAATGTCATGCTACTAGGTGCATCCCAAATTTGTAGTGGTTTGGGTGGGGGTCTTTTTTTGGGTGGGGGGTGGACCTGACGGACAGCCCCTCATCAGAGCTAAACAACAAAAGAAATATAAAGCTCCTATGTTTAATAGTTTTTGAGTTATAAGCATTTTTGCATGTCCTGACACCCCCTTTTTGAAAGGAGCCCCCTCCTCACATATGGGGTCTATCATAAAACCGTTGGCTGGCTCAGTGTAGGTCGGACTCATCTACAGTCCTGCCAAATTTCATGTTGACCAGTGCAGCCTTTTTTGTGCTACGGTCATAGGCGTAATTTGCAGGGGGGTTAGGGGGGTTATGACCCCCACAATAATTTGATCCAGTCAAAATAACCCCCCCAATAAAATGACATTTTTTGCTCAAACGCAATAGGAATTAACTGGTTCAGTAGACAGATGCAACTCTCTTGTCTTTATGTTACGTTGACCTGATTAAAAAAAATACAGTGTCATATATCTACGTTTTAAGCATAATTGCTAAAAATGACATGCAGTGTTTTAGAG
>NW_013952499.1:515201-517213 GCF_001266775.1 Austrofundulus limnaeus | reverse complement strand
GAAGTTTATTCATTTAAAATGGTCCCCGAACAATGTTATCRTTTATCGCGATAAATTCTGAGRCAACTTATCGTCCAGMAACATTTGTTATCGTGACAGGCCTAGTTCCTGCTGCACATTKAAATTTAAATTCAGTCCCGAGGGTCAGATCTGGAGCATAAAGATCAGCTGTAAAACAAGCGCCCAGGAGCAGGGAGCGCAAAAGGTCGCAGAAACACCAGTGGAATTCTGTAAATGCTAATTAGGAATGAATATTTTAATGCACATGAACATTATGCTAACTAAGACGTGTGATTTGTGTTTGCAGGATTCAGTCCGGCTCCTACCTGAGCACCGGCTGGTTCACGCTCATCCTCGCCATGGACATGTGCAAAGAGATCCACATCTACGGCATGATAAACGACACCTACTGCAAGTAAGACAAAAACTATTACACCACCCTCTCTGTGTGCTCCGATGAAAAATGCCCCCAGTCTTAAAAAAAGGAAAAAAAATCACTTTCGCTGCACCGCTGTGTAATCACAGGCTGAGCTGCAGACTGCCCCGCTACATTCCCAATGCCTCCATTTGGGTTTAATGCCTGAAATCCATATTGTGGTTTTTTTTTGTGCTGTGAATACTATTATCTCTTTCTGCTCTGAATACCCAGCAGTATCTCTGTTGTGGTATCAAATTCTCCCTCTGCTCTGAGTCTGCTGCATGTGGGCCCGTCGTTCTCCTCTCTGACTCCTGGGTGAGCGATCAGACCACGAGGCCGTAGGAGGGATAACAAACAAACATGTTGTTGCTCCGGTCTCGGGGCTTCGCACTCTCCGTGARCTCATCTCCTCCACCTGAACTGCGTCGATCCCCTGAATCAAACACGGTTATCTAATGCGTGCTGAAAGTCCAGACTTTCATCTACCGTGCACAGCGGTGTGAGCGCCGCCGCAGAGCCGAGGAACGATTCAAGCAGAACAAAGGATTTTTGTGGTTTTGYGAGGCAGTTAGGGGACAGGTCTTTCTCTCTTTTGTCTGCGCCTCATTGATGTCCCTCCAAACTCTACGAGACTCGAGCTGCRTTTAACAAAATGTCTGAATTTACATTGAACAACCACCACCTTTCAAATTAACAATCTAAAATCATCTTAATGTGGAGAAGAGTCATGCAATGTGAGTCTGTTAGAGCTCAGAGGAGTATATCAGGAGGATGACTCTCAGCTACTACCACATCCAGCTGTAAGACTGACTGAGTTACAGTCATGCTAATGTTGATTAGCTGAAGCAGGTGTTTTAACTTGGGATGACTCCTAAAGTTAATCAGTTTTTGATGGACATCCAAAGATTACTTCTCAGAGTCAGTTGACCTACGGCCGTTTAAAATTGGGTTCATTAGATGKAGGTGTGCACCGCAGCGCTCTCTGAGGTCAGCAGATCAGGTGCTTTGAAATGTTCTGAGGCAGCGATGTGAGCTCAGAGCTCATTYCTGTTGCAGGTCCAAAACTCTAAAGTGGTCTGGCACTGGCAGGCTGCTTTACTCGCTGTTTTTAAACCTCCATCTAAATACWCTTTGACTCCCTGGCCTTCAACCTAGTGTGGGAAGAATTTAACCTCATTGTGCTTTTATTAATTTATTTATTTAGTYATTAGGTAGTTATCTGTTTGTTTTAAATAGGTGCTTATTTTTAMTTCAGTAGGTTTATGAATTTTATTATTTGTCTTGTGTTTGCTTGTTTTGTTGTACAGCACTCTGGCCTGACCTGTTGCTGTTTTTTTAAATGCTTTGTAGTAAAGACTGTTTGGTTTGATATGGGATGGGATGGTAGGGCATGATAAGGTATGATATGGTTTGATATGGTATGATACATTATGTTATAATATTGTACAGTACAGTATGTTACAGTATGGTATAGCACAGTATGGTATGGTTCGGTATGGTCTGGTATAGAGTATGGTATAGTATGGTACAGTACATGGTATGGTATGGTATGGTACAGTGTATGGTATGGTATGGTACATGGTATGGTATGGTA
>NW_013952499.1:511577-512746 GCF_001266775.1 Austrofundulus limnaeus | reverse complement strand
TGTCAGGACCCCACCTTGATGTTTCAGGACCCCACATTGTGTCCCGACCCCAACTTTGGGGAACACTGCCTTAGAGTTTGTGTTGGGTCTCAGCATCTACCAGACCAAATTTAAGCTCAATCAATAAAAATGGCAGAGTTATGGCCAGTGCTCATGCTTTCTAAGGTTGCTTAGCTGTGGCAGCCATATTGGACAGAGATTGACTCCAGGGATTACTTCTGGCAAATGGTTCTTGATATTTTACCARCAGTATAAACAAACACACAGAGACATGGAGATAAAAAGCAGTGTGGTTGTCGTGGATTGACCTCCGTGTCTGAGGGACGGAGCTGCAACAGGTGCTGCAGAGAGGCTGAAATTGAATTTATTGGTTGACGGTGGTGCTCAGCCCTGTGTGACACAGAGGAGAGGCGGTGATTGGGTTGTGTGTTACAGTTCTCTGGCAGACAGCCACATCGCTCTCTCACCGTGGACGAGCCGGCTGCTGTAATGGCTGTTTCTCTTGTCTGTGTTCATCCTCCCAATGCAATTGTTACAGCAGTCAGTCTCTCATAAAGCTGTCAGACGCCATTAGAAGCCAGCAGCAGAGGACACAGTGAAGCTCATCCACTGCTCTCTGCCTCTCACTGTTTATATTGATTCTGTTTAATGCAAACTGTAAATAGAGTCGCTGCACAGGAAGCTCCAAGTCAGAGGAGTTTAAAGGGATAGTTTGGGTTTTTGTGTCAGTGTAAACATCTTATCTRTGCCAGGGTGATCTGAATTTGAAAACTAAAATTGGCACGATATATAATTTGAACATCACAATGTGTGGGTGCAATAGTCACACTGCRCTAAACGTTGCGTTTTACAGCTTTTATTTTGATGGGCTGCTTTGTGTCAAATTAGAAAGCTAAAACTTTGATTTTGTTGCGAATCTTCTTGGACAACGATGGCTGCGTTTTTTTCTGAGGAGTGTTGTCGGTAAATTCTCGAGCTCTGTGTAGAAAGACGATGAGGATCTTGATAAATATGAGGAAGATGAGAATTTACGTAGAACTGGAGGAAGAGAGGTCAAATGAAGTTAGCATGAATGCTAATATTAAAGGAAACGTCACTGGAAACATTTTGGAAAGTTTAATGGTGCGTTCACACCGAACGCGATTTCAGCGTCAGGAGCGCGATTTCAG
>NW_013952499.1:499400-511041 GCF_001266775.1 Austrofundulus limnaeus | reverse complement strand
CAGCTGTCCTGCGTCTGACCTCAAAGTGCACAAGCTTCAAACTTCAGCGTTGGCTGCGATTTTGAATCTGAAATCGCGTTCGGTGTGAACGCACCATAAGTCTCGTCGTTCTGTTCTGCTGTTATTAAAGCTTTTTGATTGGCACGTGTCCTTCTGTGGTTTCCAGGCCGGCACGCCACATTCTTCTTCTTCTGTAAACAAAACAACCAAAGACAATAGAAGCGATTCTGCCCCCAGCAGTTCATGTGTTGCATTGCAGTTACAAATGAACATTCACGTGGGTAAAAAATACGAAGCATCGACATTAAAATGCTGCATCGATGTTGTCGATTRTGTCGACTAATCGTTGCAGCCCTACTTGTGACACACAAAACAGGTTCAACGTCAAGAAGATGGCAGCAGAGCTTGAAGTGTTCAAGTCATTGTGTTTTTTATTTATTTTTTCATATTGTAATATATATCCCAGGGTGAGAAAATAAGGGYAATGTCAGTTTTTTCCAGTATCATGCAGCCCTAGTTAGCAGTCCTTGAAGGCATGCTTATCGCCCACATCATGGAAGATATAAACATATTTTTGGCCACTTCATCTGTCAATTTATTCAGGTTGGAGATCTGTTATGTACCTCCTGGAGCCAATCTCAGAAAATCAGATAACTGATTTTGTCTGACAGATGGACTCAGTAAGATCTTCATCTTGTCACCGTCTGCCTCAGATCTGCCAGAAGTGCAACATTTTGTCACCATGTTGGCTCAGCAGGGTTCCTCTCAGCCACGAGTCCAGATTTGACGCGTTTAAATAACTTGTTAACTGTGTTACTGTTCAGAATGAAATGTTTTATAAAACTCACACATCTGTAGACAGTTACAGTTTAATAATCTCTTTTTTTTGTTCTCCTTCCTTCAGGTCAGACGGCTACAGAAAAGTTCCTTATCATTAYTACGAGGCAGGAGGACGGGACGAGTGCGCCGAGTACCTCCTCCACGAGAGCGCCCCCTACGGCGGACACCGCTTCATCACCGAGAAGTCCGTTTTCTCCAAGTGGGCCAAAACGCACGCCATCAAGTTCTTCAACCCGCCGTGGCAGCTGTCGTGACCYCGGCAGAACCAAGCGGAGAGTCGGTGAAGCTTTGGTTTCGGCTCAAATTTAACTCCACGTTTGTTGTTGTTYGGTTTTTCAGTCCTGTTTGGTCGCAGGGTCTTCTGCTTCCTGAACTGTTAAGTTTTCTTCTCCTGGAGTTTACAGCTGATGAATGTGGAAACCTCCCAGCTCTGCACTGACTAAAACATCCACCGCTGCTCTGTGAGTCCAGCAGAGGATGGCTTGAACTCGTATTTTTGTTTTTGAAAAGAAAAGAAGATAAAGCATCATCAGCTTGCAGAAATGTGTTTTTGGTTGAGGAGCCGTTCTGGATTGGACATCTCATCAGCCTGTTTGTTGTTTCCTCTGTCTCCTGTCAGGTTGTAATTAATCTTCAACTAGCTTCATTCAGGCCCTCATCTCTGGCCGAGGGACATCTGAAGGCAGACAGTTTCAATTTACTCCTTTTAAAAACTCTTCAGCAACCAAGGTCGTCTGAAACCTGCCATTAAAAAAKAACTAAAAAAGAAGCAGTTTGCAGGCAAACGTCAGGTAAACCCGAGGCGTAAATTCTAAAGATGTCAGCTCTTTTTCTTCTGCTACAATCACGTGAAACTGAATTTTGTGGCTTCGGCTCGATGTCTGGCCTTTTTTTGCCAATTTCTTCTGCAGAAGCCGCACTTTTCACAGTGTGTAGAAACTCCATCTTTATGAAAGGAGGCGAAGTCGTTCCAGAGCCTCCAGAGGAGCAGATTCATGCAGTGAAACCATACGAAGTTTTGTGCCTGTAGTTTTCTGTACAGTTCACCATAACCACTCTAAAGGAATCGGTCTTTTTTTCCTCCGATCCTCATCCTGCTTCATGCCTGTGCGTGTGAACTTTGTCCCATCTGCCTCTAAACCCATCGTCCACGTCTCCTTTTCATTTTTAAATGCATCTCTTACATAACAGAGATGTTAGTTGGGAGAATTGAAGAGGAGTGAAATGAGTCAAATTTCAGCCGTTTGATTTACAGACAGCCCTGATATCCTGCMGAATCTGTGTAAAGTTCATTCTTTGGTTTGTCCGCTTTAAAATATAACAAGAAAAACAAATATTCAGGCGTTTTTTTAAACTAAATTAGAAAAACGACAGTTGCAAAGCTAAAAAAAAAGCTACATTTTCTTAATTTTAATAATTAAAGCAAAGACATGATGTTTGTCTTATTTAGAGGGAGTGGATGCGTCTCAGTGAGAGCCGATGATCTCACCAACATGCTTTAGGGTGTTTTCACACCTGACACATTTGGTCCGCTTTAAATGGACCAGAGTTTGTTTCCCTCGTTGGTCCGGACCTTTTATGCAGGTGTGAATACACTCATGTGAACCCTGGTGGGGRTCAAACAACCGGATCTAGACCCACTTTTGARGTGGTCTCGATCCACTTCCAAAATAACTCTGTAGTTCATGTCTGGTGTGAATACAGACCAGCCTCAGCCCGTACCAACTACAGGAAACATACCTCTTTTTGGACTTCACAGGCCACCGTAGATAAGCAAAATGGTAGCAATTAGCCCTTCGGTGTTGCTAACGCAACTACGCTACAAACAATGAGCCGTTGTGGGTCAGGGAACACAGAGCATCTCGTCTCCTTTAGGTTGAGGCACGCATTTATCAATTTATCAACGCTGTCCCAAAATTAGAAGTATGTCATCGAAAGAGTTGTTAAATGAGCTGTTCTTGAAATTGTTTTAACACGACCTTTATTTCCAGGTCTGTGCTCTGTCCCGCCCCCGTTATTTCTGTCCAATGGGAGCAAAGACTGTCACCTGTGTGGCTTTGTTTATAAATTATAATCCGCTTTTAAAAAAGGCACAATGCGAATGCAAACCACACCAAAGGGAAAAACTACAGTCTGCTTTTGGTTTGGACCAAACAAGTGGACCAAAAGACTTTCCTGGTGTGAAAACACTCTTAATAGTCCAGGTTATGCAGAATAGAGTTTGAGTGCAGACATTACCATTTATCTTACAGCAGTCTTTGGTGACTTCCATCATTTCCGGTATCGCTACAAATTAAAACTGTAGATTTTATTTTAGATTTAGACAGATGAAGCAAAAACCAAACACTGGATTTTTAAATTTACATTTGGGTTATAAAAACGGAAAAACAAAAGAATGAACCAAACAGGGATTCTGCAGCTGCAGCGGTTTGCAGGTCAGCAGTAATTACACGTGACAAAAATAAGAATAAACAAACATTTATATTGTCCTAACACTAACAGTGCACCGATCATCATCTTTTAAAAGCCTGAGCTGCCAATTCCAATTTTGCTTGTGGCCAGTACAATTTTAATTTTTTTCTTAATAACTGACACTGTTGGGTGTCAATGTTCCAATCTTATTTCATTAAAAAACATTACTATACTCTTGAAACACAAACTTGTTTTAACTGGACATTAAGTTGTGCTCACAGCAGAGCAAAAAGAGGACAGTGGCTGATTGTGACTTTGGATAAAATCTCTCAGAATTAAGGAAATCTGCACAGATTTATCGTTGCACCCGTACCTAACATAATGTAGCGATCTGTACAGTTTTTTTTAATAAAACAGCCAAAGCTCAAACTTTAAAAGACAAATGAAGCAAATCTTGACTGATTTAAGTAGGAATGTAGCATTTTGAATTTATGTTTGTCTGTTAGCAAAATACCTCATGAAGCACTTCGCAAATCATTGGAAACTCGTCTATGACTGATAAAATTTAATTTACGGTGGCCGCCGCAGCTGATTAACGTTAGCCGACACAAAAATGTCTCAAACAACCAGCTGTGTTTTGTATTTTCTTTATGAGTCTTAAATAAATACCTTCCAGTTACTGAGAAACAATTAGGAAAGTGTCCTGATGCATCTCAGTAATCCAGGTAAAAAATCAAAAAGAAAAAAATTGTATAGGTCTTCTGGACGGGTTCTTCTTTAATGAAACGTTTCGTCTCTCCTCCAAGAGACTTCTTCAGTTTGAGAGTTTCAGGCAAAATTCAGGCTTTTAAGCCCTGCCTCCATGTGACTGATACTCACATCACATGGCTATCGTTGACAACTAATTAACACCTATTGTTAACAGGGGGTGGAGTGATACTGGCAATAGCAGYGCTGTAGGAGGGGGACAACTGAAAACGGAGGCCTCCACCTCTGTTTAATGGTGGACGGTCTTTCTTCACAAAAATGGCTTCTTTTACTCCTCTCTCAAACCAACGTTCCTCTCTATCAAGAAYGAGAACATCCTCATCTCTGAAAGAGTGACCGCTGGCCTGTAAATGAGTGAAAACTGCAGAGTTCTGGCCATTAGATGTAGCTCGTCTGTGTTGGGACATTCTTTTGAACAGTGGCTGCTTTGTTTCCCCGATGTATAACTGGTCGCAGTCCTCCTGGCACTTAACCGCATATACAACATGTTAACAATAGGTGTTAATTAGGTGTCAAYGATAGCCATGTGATGTGAGGATCAGTCTCATGGAGGCAGGGCTTAAAAGCCTGAATTTTGCCTGAAACTCTCAGACTGAAGAAGTCTCTTGGAGGAGAGACGAAACGTTTCATTAGAGAAGAACCCGTCCAGAAGACCTATACAATTTTTTTCTTTTTGATTAGGAAAGTGTTAAAAATCATTTCCAACCACAGTAAGACGAGACAAAAACTAAACATGTACGTTATTAAGTTTGTCTTCATATATTTTATGTTCCTTCATCTTTCAGCTGTTGGTAAAAACATTAAGCTGCAGCAGAAAACAAACTCACACGATGCGCCTGAAGTTAAACCCCCCCATGGAGTTTTCCTGAGAGCTGAAGTCAGATTCAGCTCCTCACCAGCTGACGTTCTGTCATGTTCAGAAAACACCTGCTTTAAAACAGTCTCAGCTGCTTTTAAATAAATAAACATGAAGGCAAAATAACTTCAGCGGAGTGATTAAAAACACAAACTCCTCCCAGTTTCTGCTCAGATTAATTTGTTAAAAGCAGCAGATTGTTGATAACCTGAGACCTCTCCACCTCGGGTCGAAGTTTTCACCTCAAGTCTTGGAAATCTGTTCAGTTTTTCCTAAATCCGTCCGCGTTTTTCATTCAGGCTTTTACTGTGAAATCCAGTTCAACTAAAGAAATTATTTAGTTGTTAAATTTGCTGCGTTAGTGTTTAAAAGAAGAAGTACAGAGTAGTAGAGTAGTTCTGTAGCTTAAAAAAAGTGCTGAATCAGAGGCGGTCTTCAGCTGAAAGAGTTTTATGTTTTAACAGCTGAAGTCGGTCGTTTTAATTRGACTGAGTGTTTGAAAGGAATCCCTCTGTCTGAGAGTGGTTCAGGAGATATTTTGCTAACAGAGACAAACACAAAACCCTCACACAGACACGGGCAACTACGTGAACAATAATAGATGAGTTTATTTCCTGAATGTGTTCATTTTGTTTGCGTTTTCATGGTTTTAATAAAAGATTTGATTCATTTGGATCGACAGGACTCAGTTTGCCGACTCAGAACCTTCAGTCTGGATTTCTTTCCACCGAACGGGGCGGTGAAAATAAAAACACACTCTGATCTCTGGAAAGATTTTTGTGTGAAAGCTAGCCGACTAACAGCCGAATGTTTAGCTGAAAGCTGCTTCGGTTGATTTTAGCTCAGAATTTGATTATTTTTGACCTGCAAACCAAAAAAAARATCCCACTTTCAGGGTTTATTTTTAATCTGTTGAACATTTTAAACCCAGTTTACCTGTTTTTACACTCCTCCCTGCTCTCAGACMTGCTGAGAGAAAAACCAGGTCTCGGTTCCTCTGGTGCAGCTCAGTGGGTTCGGGGGTCTCCAACAGGACAAATATCTGGAGATCTAAAGTCAGGCGGGAAACAAAAGGAGGGAGAACAGTTTGGTTTCTGCGCACACKTCCTGTCAAATGTTCTCCTCTCAGCCGGGGATTGTTCAGCTCATCTGGCAGCTCTTCATCACTTCAAGTGTCTCCGTGGGGCTTGTTTTATCACTCGCCGTGACTTTAATCTGCATTTGTTTATCAGAATATATGACTTCCATACGAAGCAGAGCACAGTTTGGCACGTTTCGATGTAATAATGGTGGCCTTTTTGTTGTCATGTGTTGGTTTGTGTGTTTGTTCTCAGCTTTAATCAGAAAATTATGAAGTCCAGCTAAAAATAAACTAAACTGTATAAAATGTCCTGAAGCAGTGAGACTTCTATCATTTACTATTTAATACATAATTTATTGTTTTGTAGAAAACGAAAGTTAAAAAGGCCAGTTTAATTTTTTTTACAAAGAAAATTTATTGATGACCTCTAAATATTAAGTGTTTCTGTTTGTTTACCTTTTGGTGCATTTTCAGTTTAAAAAAACAGCCACAAACACAAAAACTCTAAAAGAATTTAAAAAAAAGTTTTTAAATGAAATATACGTGAATATAAGGAAATAAAAATAATTATATTTGTTTCTCTYGTCAGATTTATTATCTTAACTTTATGGTTAATTTTTGTTTTGTTCAGTTTGATTCAGTTGAATATTTATCAAAGTTGAACTTGATGTGTTGAAGTTTGTTTCATCGACTCAAATCTTCACTCGTCTGCAGATTTAGCTCCAAATAACCCTGAATTATCTTTACAACTTTTCTGTGCTCGTACTCCTAAAAGCATCATTTTATTGTTAAAAACACAAACTTGAATTGATTTTAAATGTTTTTTTAATTATTATTTTTGTCATAAAAACCCATCTCTGCATCACAGAGTCTCTTATATCTTTGTGCTCTGTTTATATATTTAAGGTTCAGGTTTTATTTTTCAGGTTTTGATATTTTTCAGAAACACAGTTGTTGAACTTGTCTTACCGTTTCTGTTTAAATCAGCTTCCTGTGTTTTTAATTCTCAGCTCTTATTAAAATGATATAATGTTTGTTTTCAGGACAGCTGTTTGCTTTGAATCTGTTTCATTCAGGTTTTTTTTAAAGCAAACTGAAGGTGACTTGATAAAAAACGAGCTAGAGATGTATTGAAAGTGTGCAGGGTGGCAGCAGAAAGTCAGAAATGACAGTTTTTCTGACTGATGAGTGAAAATCTGACGTTTTCAACAGTTTCAAATCGTTCCTTTCTGTGTAAAGTTTGATTTGTCCCTCCTTCCTGACTCGTTGCCATTCCCTCAAAGTGCTTTCTTACACAAAATCATCCTTTCTTGTGCTCATATCTTTAATTTTCTGCTCTGTAAAGCTATTTTTCTTTGCAGTTTGAGGTCAAGTGTCCTTGTAAAACTGTATTATTTTGTTGTTTAAGCTGCACAGAATGTAGACTGAGCTTATTTTAACACTAAAGGGAAACAACATCCAAATGCTGCATGGTTTTATTGCAGGTCACARTTCATGAAGTGATGGTTCTACGTGYTCGTCTGTYGGTTGGTGTTATCTAAAAACAGATGTAATGTGGGCGTTTTTATTTTTAAATGCGTGAACTCTGTTCTCTGTCTTTATTTCTCTGTGGGGATTAAAGAAATCCTTCAAACTCTTTTGTCTGATCAAAGTTTTTAGAGAATGAGGACCCAGCGAAGCGGGTGGCGTGGTTGTAGTTTTATTTATTTATTTATTTTTCTGGAACGGGACTCCAGCTGAGCCGTCTCCTCTCATCAGGCGTCTCGTCAGAGTTTTCGGGAGCGGAGATGTGCTGAGTCCAAACGTTTCCCGACAGTTTGAGCTCAGATGTAATCTCTGCAGAAGCGAGCGTCAGTTTGATCATTAATGCACACGTTTGGGCTTTTTCTGACACCRGATGAATAAAATATCAGGACTGATAAAAAGTAAAACTCATTTTCATTTTTAAAAAAGGGGCAGATGTTGCTATTTGACAGGAATGATTTCTTTTAACGGATATTTAGAGGAAAGGTTATAAACAATCATTGTCTTACCTGCTGTAGATGCTGTTGTTTGAACGACCTCAGCTCAGAGAAATGGAACTGTCCTTTGCAGCCTGAGACTGTCTGAAGGACTGTCCTATTTCTGCCAGATTTCCTGCCAGGTAATGTTAACGTTTATCAGAGTTGATCTGTTTCAGACTAGCCGTTAGCTCGTCAGCCTGGTCATAATTAAACTGAGCTCATCTACAGCAGGTAAGATACTGTTTATAATCTTTCCAGGGAAAACTACTAACTTCTTGCTTCCTGAAACGTGTCAATAAGGCACCTTTCAGAATAAAAGCTTCTAAAATACTTACTCAGACCCTGATCAAATACTTACCTGGTACTTAGCTGATATATACCCAGTACTTATTGAGTACATACCAGGTGTGTATTGGGTACTTATGTACTTAACTAGTACTTATTTTTATGTACTGTTTACATATCAAGTACTATCCTTGGACTTATGTAATGGTATGTAATGGATAATTTCCAAGTACTTAACTAGAAATTAATTCTTAATTGTATGTACTAGGTACTTATCAAGTATTTTCTTGGTACTTAACTGGTATTTACTAGGTACCTCTCTAGTACTTAACTGGTATTTACTCTGTACTGAGTACTTAAATGGTATGTTCCTGATACTCACTTAGTGTTTAACTGATACTGAGTACTTACTGAGTACTTACTTAGTACTTAACTGTTATGTACAGGGTACTTATTGTATACTTACCCAGTACTTAGCTGGTATGTACTGGTACTGAGTATTTAACTAGTACTTAACTGGTGTGTACTTGTACTTATTGAGTTCTTACATAGTTCTTAGCTGGTATGAGCTGGTTACATTCTGAATACTTACCTTGTACTTAGCTGTATGAACTGGGTACTTATTGAGTACTTACCTAGAACTTAGCTGGTGTGTGTTAGGTATTTACTGAGTGCATACCTGGTATGTACTGAGTACTTTCCTGGTATTCCAGTTATGCTCCGAGTACCTATTACATAAATAACTTCCTTATCTTTCTGGTAAGAAATACATGAAGTACTGCATGTAAGAAATACATGAAGTACTGCAGGTTCTTTCAGAATAAAAGGTTGTTAAATATTTGCTCAGTCAGACCCGGGCGGTTGTGACCTTTTGCTTTTGGCTCAGTCAGTGCATCATCTGAGGTAATAAAGCAGAGGTGTCAGGTGTCCGGGTCTGGTCCAGGTCCGGAGCTGTCCACATTAAATCAGCCGTCCTCAGCCTCCTTTATGAGCRTCTCAAAGTACAGTGACAGGGCTGATGTATTAACTAATAACTAAATGGCTGCGAGCGCGGCCACAAAGCCCATTCATTTCTGTAAAGTGCAGGGTGGAGCGGTACACAGGAGTAATGGACATGATGTAATTTACAGCAGCACAGAAACTAATGAGCCGCTGGGAAAAGGTGAAGAAGAAGAAACTTTAGTCGGCTTGACTTTAATAAAAGAGGAACAATCTGCCTTTTTAACTTCAGCTACTTTCACCGCCTCCATTAGTGTTTACTTTTTTTTTCTTCTTCCTTTTATATTTTTCAGTTTGCAAATATGCTCCTGCTGAGTGTTCGACCTTTGGATGTCTCTCCAAGGCCAGATGATATTGCAGAATGGACCATTATTGTAGCCCTGGGATGCTTCAGAGGAAACTATATAAAACATGAAAAATGAGAAAAAGAAAAAGCACAAAAATGAAATTCCTTTGCACAGCTTTGGAAAATGTTTCTATAGCATAAAAAGCATAAAAATGTCTAATATTTTTACACATCAGACTACAAGCAGGCTGTGTAACATTTTCAAACTTGGTGTGGAAAAGATGCAAAATGTAAATTTTCAGGTAAACCTTCCATTTTTAGGGTTTACGGGGCGACAAGAGTAAAGTAAAATCCTGGTTAACAATTTTCTACTAATATTTTATTGTTATTTATCTTATGTCTTGAATTTTGATTATTTTTACTAAATTTAAATGCTAAATCTAAACGTAAAAAAATATAAAACTTAAAGGATAAAGCTTACATTTAAGTCTTTTGGAATGGAACACAGCCTTTCCTGTTGTGATGTCATCATCCTGCGACAAACGCTAACACTGCTAATGTTGCTAATGCTGCTGAAGATGGCATTTCAAATTTAAATTCAAAACGTATTCATTGAAAACAATATGGATGGTATGAAGTGCAGCTCAGAAAGCAGCCGCAACTGCAAGTTTGATGTCTTGTAGCGAAGCGTTGGCAGCAGTAGCATCGTTAGCAGCAGTAGTATCGTTAGCAGCATTAGCATCGTTAGCAGCATCAGGCAAACTTCACGTGGTGGATCAAGCAGTTTGACGGACAGCGAGGCGCAGCGATATCTCCTGTAAGCCCCTCCCACTCAGCACACATCATGTACAAACAGAAAGAACACAGGGAGAGCACAATTGGCAAATTGGATGTTAATTTTCAGTTGATGATGGAAAAGTTGGTGAAGGAAATGGTGAATAAGCGAATTTTTTTTGCAAATATCTTAGAACTACAACGGACAAGACACARTATTTTTTCCACCTACCTAAACTAAAGAAATTGAGTGTGCCACTAATCACCTCATGCTTCTATTGACCCACTCCTCCTCCTCCTCCTCAGGATCTTCATCCCCCTGTCTTCACCACCTCTCAGCATATCGAGCTTGTCACAATTTAGACACTTGAAGGATAAAGTACAGGAGCCGACACTAAATGTCAACGATTTCCAAATTATCTGAGGCAACAGAAAACATTCAGCCGTGACTCACTGCAGCCGCAGCTCTGACTAAATAAATCTGTGTGCCGGCTCTCTTTGGAGATTTTTGTACAATGATTAAACCACTTAAGAAGCAGAAATATGGCATCGACTTAAACTGAAGCTGCGCAGCRTAGCGCCACGAGCTAAATAATGTTTCGGTTAATGTGCTTGTTTACAACCATCTCCTCCCATCCTTTCATCAAGCTTGATGTAATCAAAGTTCAGAACATCCTTCAGCTCCTGCGAGCCCTGGGGATAATTGAGTTGTTCTGAAAAGTCGCTCATCTCTATCAATCACTTCCTCCTGGAGCCTTTTTTTCCCCCCACAAATACATTAGGTATGGCTTTTATTTGTGCAGTTTCCACATTTTTTTTTTTCAGTCTTATGCTGATGACGTCCTGATGTGTGTGACAGCAGGACGCTGTGATTGACGGCTCTGTCAGGAGGTGTCGGCTGCTTTTCAAGGTGCATCAGGATTGCTTTCTGGTAAACAAATGTCATTCCTCACACCTCAAGTTTCACTAAACCCAATAAGAGGTCTCATTTATTAAAGCATCCTAACAGAAAAATAATTACAACTCACTGAATTTTACAGATATATATGTTTTTTCTTTTATAAAGGAAAATCTCTTGAGACTCAATGTCTTATTTACAAAAGAGACCTGTTACATCACAACAAAATAACATTAAAACAATAATAATACAATTTACTTGACACTAATAAAAATCAATACCATACATCATCAAAGAAAGGCTTTTCACTCACAACTAACACAAGTGCCTACAGACAAATTTTGAACTCCCCGAGTGTGACCAGTTTGGAGAGCTTCAGGTCCTGCTGAAGCTTGTTCCAGGTGGAAGGGCCAGAAAAGGAGAGGAGCTTTTTTTTTTT
>NW_013952499.1:490307-496711 GCF_001266775.1 Austrofundulus limnaeus | reverse complement strand
AATAAATAAATAAATAAATGTAGGTGTAATGCAACTGCTCTCAAAATGTTGCTGCACTCACTGCCATTAAAGTGTCCATCCAGCTTCCCGGCTGATGGAAATTCACATTTATTGCCGCTCAAAATGCAGCCCGGCTCCCTGCCTCCTYCATTTTGGCGGACAGGCATGTTAAAACCCGAGGAAAAACTCGCTCTTGATGGCTTGCTGTTTGGGAGGATGGTTACAGCTCGTGTCCAGAGTCATTTTCTCTCTTCACTTTCTCGCTGTCCTCGTCTTCCAAACCCAGAGATGGAGGGCCAGTCTTCCATAAACGAAGCCCGCCTCTCTCCTCGCCACCTCCACTCGCTGGTAATTACTGGCTGAGGTTCAGACGCCCGTCTCCCTTTTGGGCTTCTGGCTGCAGGAGTAATAGCTAATTAACTTCCTGAGTATTATTGTTTATCTGACTTTATGATCTGACTGTGTGCCAGTTTCTGTCTGTGAGTCTGAAAGTGGCCTGGATCCTCCTGATATTACAACAAAGGCGCCACATGCTCTGAGCTCCGGAGCTGGCGGCGTGCCACGGCTCCTGCTCCACCAGACTAATGTCTCATCATCAGAGTCCACGGGGAGGAACTCGCGTCGGCCTCGACACGCTCGCACTCGCAGGGGGAAATCAAGCGGGCCAGATGCTGGGAGAAAAAAGAGAAAAAAAAGGCCTCTTGGGTGAGGAGGGAACAATTGGAGGTCAGGAGTGAAGGACTGAATAAATGTAGAGTCCAAAGTCGTTTATWATTCTGTGCAGGAGAAGCCGAGGCCACTTTGAACAGCTGTCATTTTTTTCCAGGAACATTTTGCTCTCGGACGTGTTTTTAAGTATTTCTCAAACCTCGAACATCTACACCTGCACTAAAAGAGTTTTTAAATCACTTCCTCCTCTCATTTTACCAACAGGAATCAATCAGCTTCATCCTGATGGATTTATAACAAAATATAAGACAGTCTGGGTCCAAAACTGAGTACTTAGTGAGTATCTGGTATGTGTCAGGTATTTAACTACTACTTAACTGGTGTGCACTGGTTACTTACCAAGTACTTACCTGGTACTTAGATGGTATGTTCCCGGTATTTATCATTTACAATTATTAGCATGTAATAAGTACTTGTTAAATACTTACCTGGTACTTGCATAATAATTAGCTTCTACGTAACAAGTACTACCTGGTACTTAGATGGTATGTACTGATACTTACTGAGTATCTACCTGGTACTTATTATGTAGCAGTTATGTATCTTGTGCATACCAATTATTAAAATTGACCTGGTACTTACCTAGTATGTACATACTTTCAGAGTACTTACCTRGTGCCTAACTGGTGTTTATTCACACTTGCAAATTACTTACCTTGTACTTAACTTGTATGTTCCTAGTACTTACAGAGTACATACCTAATTTTTTCCTGGTAAGTACCAGGTATTTACTTAATACTTACCTGTATGTACTTGCCAAGTAATTACTTGCTACCATCTAGTATGTACCTGTCTCTTATTCTTACTCATTGTGTACTTTGTACATAGCTGTCATGTACTAGGTACATACAAATTATTGACCTTGTACTTTTGTACTTACCTAGTATGTACCAGGTAATTTCAGAGTACTTAACTGGTACTAAATTGGTATGTAATGTGTATTTATCAAGTACTTACCTTGTACATATTTGATATGGTCCTGTCCCTTAACTGGTATGTACTGGAAACTTATTKTGTACTTACTTACTTTGTAGCTGTTATGTACCAGGTACATACCAAGTACTGAGCTAGTACTTATCAATGYACCAGGTATTTCTGATTACTTACATGTCTTTAACCAGTAATTTGTGTGTAACWGGAACTTAACAAATAATTACCTCGTATTTAACTGGTATGTTCCTGGTACTTACTGAGTACATACCTCATACGTATCTGGTAGCTGCAAACAGTGATGTCTCTGCTGGTATGTACTGGGTACTTACTGAGTATTTGTATGAGTTTGTAAAATGTCTCATCAGTCGCTGAACATTGGTAATTAAACTTTAAGAAAGTATTTATTGTTTGAACCTCTGTGTGACGTTCAACCCAAGTGGTRGTAGTTGAGAGTTATTCACATTTTAGTCGTGAAACCTTGTTGTTGTTGTTGTTGTTGTTGTTGTTTAGTTGGAGTGTGACTGATTTGAACTGGAGGTGTTAAATCTGAGAGCTCAGAGTTCTCATCCTGCACAGAAACAACAACAAACCCAGACTTTCCTGAAACACCTGAGCTCCGTTTTTCCTTGTGGTCCAGTCACCCCTGAAACTAGATTCCCTCCTCCATCATGCCTGAGGGAACAATTTAATTAAAGGCCAGCTTAGAGCAAAGGATACTCATCACCTTATTCTTTATGCATGCAGAGCCATGGAAAACAAATAAATTCCCGTACGGCCCGAGTCCTGGTCCAGTTCCCCGGCTGTAAACACCCTCCATGCAAACAGATTGTGGCGTAATGACTCTAATTTACCCAGTAAGTGGGAAGGATTAAATGTTGTTCGGGTTTTATTTTGGGGAGATTTCGCCCGGTGACTGATCATCTTTCACAGAGTCCAAACTTCACCTGCAGCCTGCTGGTTTTTATGGTCCATCTGGTGAAACGGTCCAGTAATTCCCTCCATTATTGGCCCGTCAGCCGTTATTCTCATGTTAACATTGTGTTCAGTGCATAAAAAACAAACCTTCACATTCATGTGGAACCCAGGAAGGTCAAACTTTCACTTTTTTTTAAATGCTAAATACTTCTAATTAAATGACCGAGTGTTGGACTAAACGAGAAGATGATTAACATTTACTGTGAATAGTTAGAGTCGGAGATAAATTAACACCTTTAATGAGAAATAGGAGCAATTTAACAGCTTTTAATCCAAAGTGACTTTTTCCAAACAATCAACAGCGTCACAAATTATCTGAAAATGTAAATACCTTTTCACCCACAGAAAAAAGTATAAAAACACAATAAAAACAACTTTTCAAGGACCTGGATTCTCAATTTTTCATGTAATTGGAAAATGGCTGCTGAAATGAACAGTGAAGGTCAATTTTAGCTGAAAAAAAAAAACAAGAAAAAGGGAAAGAATTAGACACGTCCCTGATGATAACTTCCTGTTCATGAATGACATTCAGGGAAACAGTGAAGCAGAAAAAGCACAGTTTTATTGTGCAGCGATGAGTGTCCGTCATTATCTGTTCATAAAAAATACTAATTGAATTGCCTGTGCTCGACAACATTAGAAAGTTTGAAAGTTATTTTTGAGGCAAGTTTTAAGCAAACAAAAACCCAAAAGGCATTTGAGGTGCTTCAGTAATTATTTTAAACACTGTGACATTTGAGAAATGAAATGTTAAAAAAAAGACACCAAATTTACCAGGAAATCATCAGTTTGGTACCAAAGAGAACGGAGGAGAAACGTGAGGATGTTAGTGTGGCTGGTTTACATCAGTGGGTCCACAAAAAATCTTGTTTGTCCAGAAGAATGAAAATGAAAAGTTAATTGTGCACAGTTGGTGGCTCAGCTTTTCTAGAATTTACGGTAATTAATTTAAGGTAGCTCAGCTTTTCTAGCATTTACGGTAATTAATTTACGGTTAAGGTGCGTCAACTTATCTGGAGCTTACGGTAATTTGTTTAAGGTGGTTCAATTGTTCTAGAATTTATGGTGATTTTTTTAAAGCAACATCGTCATCATCTATTGTTGCATTTTTTATCATTTATTTCACAGTTTTTCTACAGTTTTGAAAGACCATGTCTAAGAGTTGCTCCTTTTCTAGAATTTTTATTGTCTTACAGTATTTCCTGTAGGTGGCACGGCTTTTCTCTGATGATGGTAATTCCTGTGTCTGGCCCGYGGTTTGATTCTTTCTGCCGGCCCACACAACAGCACAAGCTTGAAAATAACAAACAGTATACAGAAAATATAGAAAAAGAAACAGCATGGCTTTGAGTAAATATTATAATATAAATAATATTAATGCTGTTCTGCAGAGTAACTCTGTGCTGGTTCTCTAAAATCAGTCTGCTGGAACACATCATAAACATCAAAATAATCTGCAAATGCTAATTTTAATTATTTGCATCTCATTCGGAGTAATTTTTTAAATAAAAAAATCCATTAAATTCAAGTAGAGCAGTGTCCTAACCTTCACAAAGGTGGTTTTATTATTATTATTGTAGGACTATTTCAGCGAAGCATGAGCTGAGCGAATGTTATTAATAGTAAATGAACCAAAACACTCAGTTTTATGTTGCTTTAAAGCTCTATCACGCGCTCGGCCCTGTGCTGAAACGTGCAGTTATTTTCTGAGTGGGCCGTCAGGAGAAATGAAGAGTTTCTACTTGACATTTAGTCTGATGTGATAATCAAACTACTCTGCGAGAGCGCCGCTCATCTCTCATCCTCTCGTATGGATTGTTGCTCATTCACCCCCAAAAAGGAGCGAAGCGGGCCTGCTCATCATTTGTCACCGGGCCCAGGGCTAATGAACAGGGTGAATTGGATGTACTCTCTAATTATGGAAAGGACAAAAAGCCAGCCAGAGTCTTTCGTCAAGGTCTCCCCTCCTCCTCCYCCTCCTCCTCCTGCAGCAGTTCTCAGTCATAAATCAGAGGTGGAGTCAGCAGATTAGCGATAACATAAAGGGGGCTCTGTAAACCCGGGATGATCGGTCATGAAGCAGAGAACAAGTGAAGACAAATCTGATGTAAAAWAACCATCAGCGTCCACCTCTGAGGAGGAAGAACAGCCTCATCGTCCTGATCGACAGTCAGGCTCTGACCTTGGAGCTCCGAGGGGCCGTTATGATCGATCAGCGTGCCCCCGAGGCCCCCGGCATGCTAAGTCCCTCACAACGCCGCTCATTGCATTTTAAATGTTCACGTCTCCTCGTGACCCGGTGGTCCGGTTTCACCAAACCGCCCACGCTCTCTCGCCGCTTTAAAACGCAAACCCTTCAGTTCAAGTTCACAAAAACAAGTGGTTATTTTTGAGATTCCGTCCACATTTCCCCCTCTCGAGTCCGTGGGTGTTTGAGGAGCAGGATTACGAGAGCGGGCCTAATCAGATTTAATTCCCCGCACTTGAGCAGCTGCGAACAGTGACGTCTCTGCCGGCTTTCCATGTTTGATCCCTTCATCCCTCAGAAAAGATTCATGTTTAATGGAGAAACATTCCAGCTGCAGTTGGAGAGTTTCCAATCAGATGCTAAAGGCTGGAAAAAATAAATAAATCCTTTTATTGAAATCCTTTTAGCCTTATTAAAAATCACAATAAACCACATTAATCACGACCCTCTGGACCTTCACTTCCTTCTTTACTCCTGCTGAAAAGCATCCTCTCGGGGACTTAAAATGAAGGCATTCATGCTCTAAAATCCTACTTTCCACTAAGTGCTTGTTTAATTTTGTTTGTTTGTTTATCTGGAGGAATTCTGAACACAAACACTTTTTCTGCTTTAAGATTTCAGAATTGCATCCAAAGTTTTAGGACTTTTTTTTTTTTTTTGACACTTTGAGGTTTCTGTCTGGTCCTGTTTTGGGTTTTACGTGAATCTTTTAGTGTTGGTTTTGGATTAATTAAAAAAAATTATTTTTAAAAAATATTCTCATGAACAGCAGAAAAACATGACTGGATTAATATTTCGTTTAGCTGATTACCTTTTTCACTAACTTGGAAAACCATTAGCAGCCACCCCACCTCCAAAATACAGTTTCGCTGGGGGGGCGGGGCTTAATGACACAAACTCACCTCCATGTTCAGTTGAGAATCCCTGATGCATAAACTGCAAAAAAGCTTTAATCACATCACTGACAGATTTAATCCATGGATTATTTTGTTCCCATCCCTTTTTGTAGTTGCAGAGCCTCCTCTGTAGATATATGTTTCTAAAATAAATTGTTCAAGTTCACTGAGACTTCTGGAAGAATCCATCGCAGACTGAAGAACAGCTGCACCTTGCTTAAATCTAGTATTTGTAATTACAAATTGCAGGCTGCAGAAGAGTAYACTGWACAAAGATGCTTCAATTWGGCTAAAAATATGGGACGTCTTGGCTAATGGCAATCCTAGTTAGTGGACCAATTTGCTTAAGCTAAATTAAGTTTTGCCAACCTTAAAGGAACAGTGTGTAGGATTTTGTCAATTATTTTAGCTGAAATTGAGATAATCACTAATGACAATAATAAAAAACACATGCCTAATCATTGCAGACAAAGACCTTGTTTTATTATTTTTGCCTTATAAAAAGTTGTTTATACCTCCATGGTCGCGGGTCGCCAGTACAGGCAGCCGCCATCTTGTCTACGAAGGCTCATGAAGGACAAACTGCGGTGGCGGCGTCAAAAACGTTTTTAGTTGTAATACTA
>NW_013952499.1:478090-490150 GCF_001266775.1 Austrofundulus limnaeus | reverse complement strand
CAAAGGTTTTTGACACCTGAGAGACACCGTAGAAACTCCTTTGCGTTTGGAAACGGGGGGTGGGGGTGGGGGGAGGACCAGAGAGGATGATTCAACCACTCAACCACTAGATGTCACTGAAAACAACAAATCCTACACACCGTGCCTTTAAGTCTGCTAACAGCTAACTAACAAGCTAACATAAACAGGTTTGCATCAGTCCCAACAATCTTCAGCTCAAAGGAAACAAAAACGTGACACAGACTGACTGAAAATTGTCTTAGCGGCTAGCTGTTAGCTTTAGCTATATTTTTTTACTTTTTTTGCTGTATAGTGTTAACTTCAGCTAATTGTTACTTGTTTAGCTGTTTAGTCTTAGCTTCTGCAAATTGTTTAAAAAAATTAAGAGTTAAGCATATTTTTATTTAACAGATTATGAGTTAGCGAAGCTAGCTTTTTGTTAATCTGGATATTGATAATACAGATTACAAGTGAGAATCAGTATCGGATCAAGATGCGTTTTTTACTTTGAACAAGTGACTTTTTTCTTAAGTATGTGTAGTAGAAGGTAATAGTTGAATTTATTCTAATTATGTTTTTCATATTGTTACATTGTGTTATATGGCTGTAGTTAGTAAAATGAGAAAGAAAAATTAAATACAGAGACAAATAAAAACAGGTAAAAAAAATAAAATCAGAAAGTACAACCCAATAATTTCCATAAATATTGTCTTACAAGAAAATTGAACAACTGTTTCCATACATTTTCGAATTCTTCTGTTTTGTTGTAGTTACCTAATAAAAACATTTTTATTTGCCTAAAATCTTTGTCCTGCGTTTTATCATAATTGACTAACAAAAGGCAAAATGACAAAAGTATTCAATGAACACGAAGTATCGACATCAGTATCTGCGATATTAGACCTATATTGATATCGGATAAAACAGGATCGCCCACCCCTACTGGATGTATTTTATGAAATTGAYGCCTCTTTATTCTCAAATGCATTCATGTGCATTAAAATAAAAGTATTAGCTTTATTTTGAGCTGGTTTTGGGTTCAGTCTGCATTTCTGGGTCCAATACAGTGGTGTGAATTACTACTTTCTTCTGGGATGCATGTTTTTTTTGTCTTGGATCATCGAAAAGAGAACATTCTGAAACACACCCAAACATAGATGAATTATTAGTTGTGTAGGTTTTAACGTCAAAACTCTTGTTAGAAACAGTGAGAATGGATTCACCATCTGCTCCCATCTGGCAGCGTGTTAAATGTCATCCAAGAACTATTTAAAACACATCTGTCAATTTCATTTTTACTTACTATTTTTACGACACATTCGGTTGCTCATATTTTTATTTATTATTTTTGCTGCTTTGTGTCATTCCATTAAAAAGCCCCTCCATCCATCACGTCAGCATTTTCCCACAGAGCTTCCTGAACGAAATGGTTTTGTCTGGAACCTGTGGGTGATTTGTGCGCAGAGAGGATAGATGTGATTTAAAAAGATGAAGCAGGAAGTCAGCCTTAATARCACTGCAGGAACTAAACGAGTATGATTGGGTGACACGGCTGGAATTTGCAGGAGCGATGAAGCAGAGGTTAGAAAAGGTGATCGGGAGGTCATGGGTTCAAATCCCCAAACACAAAATTTGCTGGGAAAAACATCCTTATTGATCAAGTCCCTCAGCTCTCCAGGAAGCACTTTAATTAGTAAGGGGGTCTCTGCAGTCACTAAGTGGGAGGTTCCTGTGTGTGGGCGGAGTTTGATCAAACCTTGATTGGTCGGATTAACAGGTAAGTTAAAAAATGAGATTGTTACCCATGATTTTCTTACTGGAAGTAATGACCAGCGTAACTCTGGGGTATAATGTAATAATATTGTGAACATGTAAATACTGTAATTTGATTTGGCTAGCAACCTCCTGTCTGGATTTATGAGTAATCCTAATAATATTTAAAGGGGCAATATAATGTGTTTCTCAGGCATATATTTAAATACTATACCATAATAAAGTATCTATGTCACCTTTAGCTGTTATTAAATCACTATCTTTATATTTAAATAGAAAATAAGCTTATCTTCTCATCACTTCCTCTTCTAAACGCCTTGAAATTGGTCTCTGTCTCTTTAAGAACCACCTTCCGCTTCTGTCCTGTCCCATTTTGGTGCCGGGGGGTGTCACGCTCGCAGGGGGAAGAGCATCTGCTTTGATGCAGTTTACTTGGCATCTGAAAATACATTTCCTCAAAAGTATTTTGAATCTGAAAAGAGCTTCACTGAGTGAGAACTAATGTTGAGCTCAGCAGACAGTTTAAGTTTCACTTTCAGTTTTTCACCCGAGAGCCTGCAGGAGTCATGGGCGGGGTGTGTGGGGAGTGGGGGAGGGGGTGCGCTCTGCCATGAGGAAGTTCTGCTTAAAGACACGTCCCAGGGGCGTTTCTGGTCCCCACCTGTTGTTTTGCTCCTCAGCATGGCTTCCTAAAAACGCTGCAGGATTTCTCAAACATGCATGAATGAGTCAAATCAAGGCTCTGGGCATGTTTTTTATGAGAGTATAACATTATAACATGATATTAAACTCAAAAAAGTTGATTTAACATGATATTGCCCCTTTAAAAGTATGGGAGCTTGCTGGTTATTTCGACAGAGCTAAATTGTCACAGTCTGTGTCTTTTCTGCTTTAGTTTTCCAGTGTTTCTATATTTCCCTGTGTTCTCGGTTGTTCCTCCTGCCCCCCCCCTCCTGCCCACCTGATTCCTCTTGTGTCTCCAGGTGTTTCTTGTTGTCTCGTTAAGTTCTCCCTTTATGTTCCGTGTCCCGTCTTCAGTGTTTGTCTGATCATTGTACTGTTTTCACAGTCAGTGTGGTGTCTCTCCATGTTCCTCATGCAAGTTGTTCCTCAGAGAGTTCCTGTAAGTTTTTGCTGCCACTGCAGCCCTCCATTGTTTATGATAAATCCTTAATTTTTGCACGTTGGATTTTTGCCTGCACCCTGGGTAATTCTGCCAGAAACCTCACATAAATTAAATTGTCACACATCAATCCAGCTGCCTGACATCCATCCAACCAAACCGTTATGACTTCTTGAAACCCCACCCAAAGTAGTCAATTGACCAATTTTCTCTTTCACAAACTCCTCCCACACCCAATCAGTGCCTTCACAAACTTCTCCTGAACCTCTCCTCTTTGGTTTAACACCAAAAAAAAATGACACTAACCATTAGATTGCGTTCTTATTCATGATTTATCTCTCCTGGGATGTAGCTACATTTCCTCAAAGCAGAACTATTTAAGACCTGCAGAAGAGCAATGAAAGTGTAAATTAACTGACAGAAAAACTCTTCAAAGTTTGGAAAAATAATCTGTCTTATTTTCAATTGTTGTGTTTAATAACTCATCATAAAATACACTTTTGTCAAACTGATGTCGTTTGAACAAATATCTACAAYAGGTAAGATATTAACTGCAGTCAGAGCTGTTTCTGTGTAATTTGGTTACTTTTCTTTTATGTTTATGGTTCAGTTTATGTGTTTTATGAGTCTTGTTTAGTTCTGTTTCTTCATCCTGATCAGGCTGAGTGTTTCCCTCAGTGTCACTTGTCTCCGCCCACTCTCACCTGTTCCCACTTGTCATCAGGCCAGGTGTTTCCAGGWGTTCATCAGTTCTGGACAAAATATTCCAGCAGTCTCCGTTTCACTGTAAACATTTTTGTTTCTGCTAAGAACCATCCAGAATCTGTTCCTCAGTGTTTGGTAAGTAGTTTGCTGTTTTGCCACCTTATTTAGTTTAATTTTTATTTATTTAAACATTTTTTGGAGCTCTTGTCAGTCTGCATTCCTGGGTTTTATCTCGACCAAGACAACTTTGATTCTGATTCATATTGGAGACAACAACAGATACCCTGCTGGGTTTTATTACTTTTAACAGGACCTACAGGRATCTGTTGTGTGGATGTGGGTCTCGTGATGATTTAATTTATGCTGGAACAGGCGTGGGGAACAGGTGACCTAAATTATGAAAGAAAGATGAAGGAACAGCAACAAGTTTGAGAATAAGAGATGTTTATAGAGAGTCTGGTATTGAACTGAGGGCTCCTTGGTTTTATTTACTCTTGTCTTCTTATTGTCCAGACTATGTTTGTTTGTTTTTCTAGTTCCAAAATGCTACCATGGAGGGGGAAATGCTGTGTATTTCTGGTTTTGGACCCAAGCCCAGATAAATGATGAAGGCTGTGTCAGGAAAAAAATTGAAGTAAAAGAAAAAAATTGGTTTGAGGCCAGGGTGTAAAATAAAAAGTAAAAAAAAAAAAACCACTAACTCGTTTTCATTATTCAGCTCGCATTTTATTTGTACTTAGCCCTCTGTTCTTATATTTTGCAAATTTTTTACTAAATGTTAAATTTAAATGTCTAAATGTTAAATCCTAAATTTAATTTTTTAATTCTGAACATAAAAATTAAAACTTAAATGTTGCAGCGAAATTATTTTTCAGAATGGAATGCAGCCTTTGTCGTTGGTGCGGCTTTTATTGTGACATCATCATCCGGAGACAAAAGGAACCACTCACGTTGCTAACGATGCTAATGCTGCTAACACTGCTATAGGTGGTCTTGTGGTCCGACAGGTTGAAGAGCAGCTCAGACACTGGCTGCAACTGCAAAGTTTGACGTCTTGTAAAAAAGCATTAGCAGTGTTAGCAGCTGCTGTCTCAGGATGATGATGTCACAAGRCTGAATTCCATTCCAAAATTCTTAATTGTAAACTTTAACCTTTTATTTGCAATATTTTAGGATTTAACTTAATCTACATTTACACATTTAAATCCAGGATTTAATATATGCATATATTATTTAATATTATTTAACATTTAGTAAAACAGCGAAATGTAAAGCATGCTAAATGATAAAACATTTTTTAATCATTTTATTTTACACCTGGTGCCTAAAAACCAGCAGAGTTCAGTGAAAACTGAAGTTGGGGGCAGATAAGACAAAGAAGTTTAAAACAAACCCGCTGCAAAATATCTGAACTGCCTCTTTAATATTTGAGCTTAAATACTCAACCTGACAGTTTGTGTCAAAAACCATTCCAGTTAAAAACTTCCTCCAGTCCTCCTTGTGCCCTGAACAGGACCGGCGTTAGGACCCAGCAGAGACCAGGAGCGAACATCTGTCTCCTCTGTAAGAACCGGACTCCGGTCTGAAGACTCGCACAGGCAGCGGCAGGCTGGCACCGCGCGGAGGACCGGACCTGAGCGGAACCGGGACGATGTGGACTCGCGAGTCCGGACCCTGACAGGAAGTGGAGGCAGAGCTACGAGCGCGCGCAGCGAACATGAAGACACCTATGGTAAAAAGAACATGTTTGTGTGTGTGGTGTGGGTTTGTGCGCTCTGTAGAGCCGGTGTGGTTCCTTGGAGAGCGCCAGGATCGCAGCGCGCCTGTTTGTCGGATGAAGAGATTAGGATCAGAACAATGGGCATCCAGCTGTGAGCCTCTTTAAGCTCCTGCAGCTGCATGGCTGCTTTCACCTCTACTGCAAAAAAAAACTTCAGCTTTTATTTAAAGTGCATCAAATATTTTTTAGTTTGTTTGACATTTGAAGACAAAGTTAAAGTGGTTTAATATTTAAAATATTTCAACTTTTTCAGTATTTGTGTCCTTTGATCCATGGTCGTGACTTTCCTCGTTCATTTGAAGCCTTTATAAAGAACTGAAGCATCAGTTGTTTATTGTTGAAGCAGTTGATCCGGTCTTAAATCAACAGAAATTAATCATCACCTGTTTGTGTTTTTCAGCGCCACGGGGTGGCCGTCCTGCTCGTGCTGCTCCTGTGTGCCAGCTTGTTCCTGGTCTACAATGGGAACTTCAGCAGTGCTTCCAGGGACGCCAACGACACGCTCGCCCAGCAGCGGCCCCCCGAMTCCCCCACCACCGTGGCCAAGCCTCACCTGCCCGTCCTCCAGGGCTACAGTGGCATCATCGACCACCAGGTAAGCYGCTGCCTCCGGATCAGTCAGACCTGGAAGGCTCAGATTCTGCTGCACACCTTTGTTCCATGTCTTTGCACGGCTCTTTAGAGATGGAGGAGCCTCTCCTCTTCTGTCATTTATCACAATTTTCCTCCAGCAGCGCCGCGCCACACTCAATACCCGCCTGTCGTTACTAATAACAGTTTAGGCTACAAATGAAATCCTCGGCTGCGTTCTCGCACCCTAATGGGTGAGCCCAGGAGAGCTGCAGCGAGGTGAGCCCTGCCCTGACGTCACCGTGGGGGGTGCGGCTTGTATCGACCTCCTGTCCGCTCTTCCCGGGCCAGGAGAAACCGATCAATGCGAGGAGTTGGAAAGAAGATGCTCCTCGGACCTGATCGTGCTGCGAAGGAAAACACCTGATGTGCTGCTCTGCTGGCTGCTGAGATTCACAACTTTGTCTTTCTGCGTCTCTTTGTCTCTAGATGTGTTGCATCGCTCAAAACTTTGTCAGAATTTCTGGCGTTCCTCTTGTTTGGGCCTCTGTAATTGTTCTACTCCTCCACAGATTCTTTTGTCTCGCGGTCATTTTACTTTTTGTTGCTGTCGTTTTGCATCTTTTGAACTCTAAAATGATTTATTTTTACTGAAGCTGCTTCTCTGTAATCATGCTGTCTTTGTGTGGCCAGGATTTGCATACCTCTAGTGAAACTTTTTATCATTTGAACCACAAAATAACAATTGAGATTTGTGATATTATTTTTGGTTGAAGGATTTAAAATAGAAAAAATGCACAAAATTAGGTTTTAAAGGAGACATATTGGGCCTCATGCAGGAACATGTTTGTATTCTTATCCTAAATTTCTCTTACTTTTGTTCGTACAAAGGGTTCGTACGAACATGTCACGTCAGATTCAACAAACTCTTCTATCTTCAGGAAAAGTGTGTAAATGAGCTGCGTAAATTCACCTGTTCGTATCCAGCTGCTCGTGCACGCGAGAGGAGATTAGCATAATTACCACCCCAAAAACACCATATAAGGCTATGTTTCCTGCCTCAGATATCAGGAAGTGTTCATTCATTCATGAAAATGACAGCGAAAACTAAAAAGAACTTTAAGAGTTCAGAGATTGAAGTCCGTCTGTCAGAGATCCAGAAAAGAAAATCTGTCATTTTTAGCAGCTCAGCTGTGGAATAAAAAAGAGCTGCTAAAAGTATAAACAACTGTGTTAAATCATTTTCATTTATTCAGAAGACACACCGTCGCGCACCGTATGCCCTCCCACCTCCTAGCGCGGTCTCAAGTGGTCTCAGTTGCGGTTCTGAAATAAGCATTTTAAAATGTTTTCAAAATAAGTCTGGCACTTTGAAGAAAATCCAGGACTCGCTGGAGGGATTATGTATCCCCTCTGACCTGGGAACGTCTCGGAGTCCCCCAGGACGAGCTGGAAGGTGTCGCTGGGGAGAGCGGGGTCTCCTGCTGCTGCCCCCGCGACCCGATCCCGGATAAGCGGCGGAAAACGGACGGATGGACAATTAATATTGTTAGTCTGAATCATTACATTTAAAATTATAACTCTTAATTCAAGCAGAATAGCCTATTGTCAAGATAATTATGGAGTGTGATTTATTTTCAACTCAAAATATCTTCAAACTAACGAAATATAAAGTTATTACGGAGGAAAATCAGTCTGGATAACAGCAGACTGACTGCTCGTAAAATATACGACAGGTCTGGACCACTCGTAAATTTTGTTCGTATCTGAAAAAAACCTTAGAATACGAAAACATTGGTGAATGCCACAAATTCTCCTAAATCACTCGTACGCACAACTTAAGAACAAATCTGTGTGTACGAACGGTTCTTGCATGAGGCCCATTCTTCCTATCCTTTTACATTTAAATCCTTCAGTTGGGATCTATATAAAGTGGAACTGCAATGCTTCAGTTTGAATACTTCCTTATTTTAACTCCACAAGCCCCGCCCATTTTCTGGGGTGTGTCTCAGATCAGAACATTTTGAGGCTGTCTCTTTAAATCCAAGTGAGGTGCTTCCCGCCCCCGCTCCAACTTCCATAAGGTTCATTCCAGTTTGAGAGAGGGGTTTATGACTATATAGCTGCACAGAAACATTTATTTTACAAATGACCTAAAAGACGTCAACAACAGAAGACTTGTCCATCCAGCCTCACATGTTGGAACCAGATCCAGAGCAGAATAAAGACCAACAAACTCTAGTTGTTCAGATCGTATTTGACAGTTTCTGTCACAAATACTGTGATGCAAAAGTTCAGAAAACGTCAAAAAATAAAAAACTGATTGTGTTGTAAAATCTGACCCAAACAGAATATAAAGATATCTACGCAGCATCGGGAGAAACCAAATTCAGCTTTCCTGCCTCCTAGAGACTCCAGGTACAACAAAATGTATTTAACAGCTAAAAAGTGTTAGTCCCTTTTTTAAGGTTTAAAGAACTGGTAAAGACAAAAAGAGCAGTCATAAATGGATAAAAATATATATTGGGTTGATCTTTTTAAGATTTTTTTCTGTTAATGAGACATTATTGCTGCCTGGATGTGGGTTCATAAAGTGCTATGATTTGTTGAGACCACCGTCCCTTCGAGGGTCAGGATCTGTAGATGGAGTCCGTTTGGATCAGTTTGGTCTGATGTCAGTCGTCGGCCAACAGGTGTGAACGTTTACACCTCAGCACCACAGGGTTTGTTTACATCCATCCATCCATCCATTTTCTGTACACGCTTCTTCCTTTTCAGGGTCACGTGGGTCACTGGTGCCCATATCCAGCAATCACAGTGCGAGGGGCGGGGTACACCCTGGACAGGTCGCAAGTCCATCACAGGGMCACACATAGAGACAAACGAGACAAACAACCATTCACTCTCTCACTCACTCCTAGGGACAATTTAGAGTTATCAATTAACCTAACAGTCATGTTTTTGGTCTGTGGGAGGAAGCCGGAGTACCCGGAGAGAACCCACACATGCACAGAGAGAACATGCAAACTCTACCCAGAAAGGTCCCCGGACCGGGATTTGAACCGGTGACCTTCTTGCTGAGAGGCATCAGCTCTACCAACTGAGCCACCGTGCCGCCGGTTTGTTTACATGTCGACTTTAAAGTAAAGTGATGAATGAATGGTTGAGATGAGATTCTCAGGAAAGACTTTAGGGCTCAGAACATGGACCGAGGGGGACTTAAGAACTCAGCTGGATCGGGTTTTAGGTGATTTAGCTGCATCTCATCAGCCCTCTGGACCACTTCAGTCTGGTTCAGGCAGTTCATGTTTTTAAGAGAAACGTTGAAGCTTCCCTGAATTTGTGCAGCTAAAGGTTTTAATGTTTAAATAGTTCAGTAAGAAAACCACTGAAACAGTGTTTTATGCAGAACATAGATGTACGCCTGCTCCTCTGAGTGCAGCTCAGAGCTCTACGATACTGGAAAAACTGACATTCTAATATTTTTTACTAACCCTGGACTATAAATTACAATATATTACAATATGAAAAGAAAATAGAGCAACTTTCAACAGATGGGTTGAACAGTTTAAGTTCTGCTGCCATCTTGTTGACGATGCACTGATTTTACTTGTGATTTGTTCGTGTTATATGTGTGTTTGTAGCCTGTATTTATGCTGGGATCTGAGTTCGTGTTGCCTTCTATCATCTACAAACATAAACTGCCTTTTACCTCCTAACGTGTCACCTCTGTGTTCGTTAGTTTCTGTTTCTGCCGCACTTTAATATTAGCGTTCATGCTAACCGCATTTCCCTCCAGTTCTCTTCCTCCACAGCTGGAGAATTTAGATAAAACTTATCTTCATTTATCTTTTATTGTCCCAGATGTTTCACAATAAAAGGAAAGTTTTAGCCCTTTTGACATGAAGCGACCCGTCAAAATAAAAGCCACAACACGCGACCGCGTCCTACAGTGAATTATGGTTTAGTCTCTAGATAAAACGATTTGATTTGGTTGTTTTGCTTCCTGTGTTCGGGTCAGTTTTGAACCTGATGGAAGAGTTTTGCAGATCTGAGGGTGTTCAGCTGTAATGCTGCATGTTATAAATGTGTAATAAGTCACTGCAGTCGTGTTTCAGGACCCGCTGCAGGACGCAGCACATTCCACTCTGCCTGAACAGCCGATATTCAGTGACCGCRTGTGTTTGGATTTGATGAGGATTTGTCTGTGATGTGTCACTGAACGCTGCTGAGGATGAGAATTGATTTTCCTCGACTGAACTCGAGCAGCCGAGCATCATAAGCAACCTTTTTTTATTTTTTTATTTCCAGCTATAAGCTTATTGACATTTTGGCGAYGGAGGACATCATTAGGGTCACAGCTCCACTGAAGATCATTTACGCTGCTTCAAACGTGCAGTTTTATGTCGGGCTTCTGCCTCACACAAACTATAATCCATACTTTACATTTGAATTCATTCTTCTTCTTCAGAGTAGAAGACGTCCTTGTTTCTCATTTGATCTCCAGCGGTGCAAAATGATCAGCGTTTGGGTGAAAATAGACCGACTTGAGCGTTTTGTCCTCRTCTTCTTTGCTCGCTGACCTCTTGGCTGCATCGATCTGTTTGAGCTCTCAGATGAGTGGCACACGGGGCGCAGTGCCAGCCAGCCTTTGACCGCTCCACTTTATCTTCCACAGAGCTTTAAATTCATCCAAACCTTYTGGATGCTTTCAGCAGACTTCTTTTTTTGTCAAACTTCTATACTTTTTTTTTCTTTTTCCTCCAGAAATGCACAATAAGTTTCCATACTCAATATATATTTTTTTTTTTATTGGAAGATGTTTGATTTAGGTCAGAATGAAGGGTAATTTATTTCTAGTTATGCAGCAGCGCTGGCTGGGCTGGATCGGAGCTGTGAAGGAGAGAAACGAGATAAGGAGGGAAAACTTAGTCTGGAGATGAAAAGAGGAAGAGACTCTTTTATGGAGAGAGGGCAAAGGGAATGAGAAAGGAGGACAAAAAATGAGAAAGGCAAAGGAAGGAGAGGATGATAAAAGAGAATGCAGGAGTCAGGAAAGGTTCAGCCTGAGAGCGACGGAGGAGAAAGATCCGTGAGTGGAAGAGTGAAATCCCACAGGGGCTCCTTTTCTTTTAGCACTATTCTGTTTTTTATTTCCTCACCGAGGAGGAGGAGGAGGAGGAGGAGGAGGATGAAGCTGCTCCTGCTCGTCTCTCAGCAGAGGCGGAGGAAGACGAGTCGGTGCAGCCGCCTTCCTTCCTCTGATTACCGCCGCGACACCAGAACGCTGCAGATTCCCGAGCGATGAGTCAGGTGGAGTCGGAGGAGCGGAGTCTTGTCAGGCAGGCGGAGCACCTTGATGGTTGAGCTGCAGAATGTTTCTGCTCCACAGCGACGGCTTTTCATGTAATTAAAAAGAGAARTCTTTAACTTCCCGAGCAAGAGTCGACTCGTAATGTCTCTCYTTTTTTCTTCTCCTTTCTTGTCAGAATGAAGTGAAAAACAGCTGAAAGGTTGAAGATTCATCTGGGTTGTAGTTTTCTGTTGGCACCTGTTCTCCTCCAGAGCTGCAGAAGTCTAATAAATAAGCTGTTCTTTATCATTTTTTAAAAATTATAGTATATTTCAGGAACTTGGAAACTTGTTATTGGTGAATCACAGATTGTGATCTTTGTTTTTCAGGGAGTTTTGCTGTTTTTGTGCTAAAGCAGTAGCAGTAACTGAGCTCTATGTGGTATTTCCTRCATAGAAACAACATTTTAACATGTTCTCTTATAAACATTGAAAAGTACTTTGTGTACGATTGACTGAATGTGAAATAAAACAGAAATACTATTAAAGTAAAGGTCAGAGTTTTACTCACTGTTGAGTTGTGGTGAGTAGCTGCCATCTTGAATGCCGAACTGTCCCATCACTGCAAAAACTGTCCATCTTACCAAGTTTTAAAATCTTATATCAGCCAAAAAAGTCTTTTTGATCTTGTTTTGAGACTGATTTACTAAACAAGAACTGATTGTGTAAGAATAATCATCTTGTTTTCAGAATATGTAAGATTATTTGTTAGTCTGAAAATTCGACTCAAATTATGTCAAAAAAATTCTGCCAATGG
>NW_013952499.1:466762-476760 GCF_001266775.1 Austrofundulus limnaeus | reverse complement strand
GTGTACTGAGGTGTTTAATCTTAGGGTCAGGTGTGTACTGAGGTGTTTAATCTTAGGGTCAGTTGTGTACTGAGGTGGTTAGGTTTAGGGTCAGGTGTGTACTGAGGCGGTTAGGTTTAGGGTCAGGTGTGTACTGAGGCGGTTAGGCTTAGGGTCAGTTGTGTACTGAGGTGGTTAGGTTTAGGGTCAGGTGTGTACGGAGGTGTTTAATCTTAGGGTCAGGTGTGTACAGAGGTGTTTAATCTTAGGGTCAGGTGTGTACAGAGGTGTTTAATCTTAGGGTCAGGTGTGTACTGAGGTGTTTAATCTTAGGGTCAGGTGTGTACGGAGGTGTTTAATCTTAGGGTCAGGTGTGTACGGAGGTGGTTAGGTTTAGGGTAAAAGGTCATGTTAGGATATAGAAATGACTAGAAAATGAATGGAAGTCAATGCAAGTCTCCATGAGGATAGAATATCCAATATGTGTGTGAAGTAGGTGGGACTTAAAGCCCAACAAACCCTTTTGTGGAGACTGGTTCCAAATTCATTTCATCTTCTATAACCCTGGTCCTTCTGGCTTCAGTTCTCAACAATGCGGGAAGGCGGGAAGATTTCATCTATACTTACCACAAAAAGTAGCTAAATTTGTGTTTGGTAGATTATTCCTTTGCTGTAACAAAAATTCTTGGCTATAAATCTTACACTGTTGGAAAGCCTGTTAAATTACCTTTTTAAATGGTGCTGCATTTGTAAGGAATATGCATTAGTGGGATGAGCAACAGAGCTGAGTATGTAGGTTTCACATATGAAAAGTTTCATGGGAATTTGGCTTCTGTTTTCATATTTCAGCAGTTTTTCTTGCAAATATAACTTGTATTAATCTGTTTAGATCCCACACATGAATATTTTTCCTCCTTTATGTTCTATTTTATTCTTTAAGATGATGATTTTGACATAAACGTAAACAGTTTAATGAGTAAGTTTTTATGACGGCTCCAAACTTCATGACAATCTATCCAAGAATTGTCAAAACATTTATCTACAAAGATAAGTCTATTGTCATGGTGATGCCTCGGGGAGGGAAAGTAACGTGATCAAAAAAGTCTTTCATCGTCTGGGAACAGCTGCAGAAAATCCCACCAAGTTAGAGCCAAGAATTTAAAAGAAGCAGATTGTTCAGAGGAAGAAAAAAAAACCTTGGTTAGTCAGTTTGAGACACATCGAGGCCACAAATTCTCCCCAACTCGGGACACTCGGCTTGAAGGCGTGAACGAATCTATCTGTGCCGAGTCGCTGTGACAAGGCATCCCTCTACGAACCGCAGCTAAAGTGACAGATGGAGAACTGAGATGCCTCATATTTCATCTCAGGCAGCTCTATCTTCTTTGTGTTTTATTATTTTCTTTTCCAAGCTGCAAAGTCGTTTTTCATCGTTCATTAAGACTTTCCCATTCCTTCCACCAGATGGATGAGGATGCAGGTAAAACCTCCCCGGTTAGACCGATTCGTTCAAGGACTCATCTGACACGAATAAACTCAACTCAGGTGTCGCTGGTCTGAATAACTCGACGAACGACATTTAACACCTATTTTTATAACAAAACCATTTTCTCTGAATACCTAAATTCTGGGTTTTGATTGAAGAGAGAAAAATGGGGGTTTGGTTCCACCGCAGTGGCCCCGATCTTGGACTCGGCCCTTATCTCAGCGTGTTTTTTTTATTTTTTATTCTCGCCAAACACAAGAAAGCTTCGGGCTCTTTCCAGCACAGGCCTGGAAAGCAATTATGGATGGATGGATGGAGGAGAGGAGGCTATTTTTTGATAAGCATTCAGTCCAAATAGTAATCCTACATGTTCGTTTTTATTTTATATTCAGTAATCACCGGTAAACTCCCCCGTCCTTAACATAAAGGAAATAGAGATAAATGGATTAAAGCTCATTTAATTAGTTGAACAGTGATTTTAACTTCATAACACAGCCCAGTATTTACTGGATAATTATTATGATATGTAAAAAAAAATAGGTTTTATCATGAATTACTGCCTTTAACCCTTATAAATACAGCTTTTAATCGCATTAAAGCTCAAAAGGACAAATAAAACCAAACAGATACAGAAGCTATTTGCTAAGAWGCAAACTAACTTCTCCACTGTTTATTATTTGGTTCTATCTCTGAAGTCTGTACAGAATTTAAAGCTAAATGTTTTTGGTGGATCATAAAGAGATGTATAAAAGGGCAGCCTCAAAATAAACTGTTTTTCTACAGCCAAACTTAGCCGACCACATTTTTGGGTTATTTAGGTGTGATTAATGAGCGATCGCTCCACAGCGGGAGAGAAGAAGGATCAAACTGTTATTTGTATTTTCTGTAATCTCCTCCTGTGTGTTAGGAAGATTTCTACCTCAGATCAGGAACATGTTTGTTGTCAAGCCTGCTATTTATGGAGGCAATAAAATAAAATAAAATAAAGTAAAGAAAACTAGAGGAACTGAGCAGAATAGTGTTTTTTTTCAAAGGAGACTAAACCAAATGTACAAACTTTAAATTATGGACATTTCTTTAACTCCTGTTGTGCTGTCCTTAGCTTTCAGCTGCTGTACATATTAAGTCGAGTCATTTTATTATATATCTACCTATAATACTTAAAAAAATGTTGAACAAAGAGTTTTACTAGATGAGGGTCAAACACTTGGTGATTCTTCAGTAAAACAAATGAAAGATTATTTCCTGTGAAAATGAGCTGAATGACTGCTGAAAAAAAACAGAAGCTCAAATTAAWATAGTAGCTAAAATGAGCAAAACRGTAGCGAAAACCTAAACTTGCAAATGTAGCTAAAAACACAAATTATCACAACAGTTGTAAGCAAAGAATACAACAAACGCAGCTAAATGCGAAAAAATAAAACACAACATAACCCAAATGTTAAAATCAGGACAGCAATAGCTAAAGACATAAATTAGCCCTACAGCATATATAACTAAAATAAACAAAATAGTAGCTAAAAGCAAATAATACCACAAACAGCTAAAGAAAACACAACTGTACCTAAAAGTTAAAATCAGAACTAGCTAAAGGTTTAAAYAAAGAAAATAACAATTTTAGCTAAAAGCACAGTAGTAGCTAAAGGCTAAGATTAGCAATGGCTAAAATACACCAAATGGTAGTAAAAAAAACTAAAAGGGGAAGAATGGCTAAAAACTAAGAAWAGCACAACAGAAGCTAAAGGCTAACATTGGCACGACACTAAAAAGAATAAATAAGCAAAGTAAAAGCTTAAAACTAAGGCTGGAAAAAAGTAGCTAAAGACTAAGAATAGCACMAYAGWAGCTAAAAGCTAAAATTGGCCTAAAATTCAAAATTCATTATTTTCAAGAGAAGGTGGGGGTGGATACAAAAAAGTTTAATAATGTGAAAAATCTCTGCATGTATCTCCTGAGCTGGATGTTTTGACAGAGGAATGTTTTCAATTTCCTGAAAGGATACAGAAACAGAAAATAATATATATTCATGTTCTGTATTATTACAGTAAAACTAAGGATAAAAACCAATAAATTATTCAGTAAGTTTTTTGCAATGACTTCCTTTTTAAGTTTAGCTTGAAGAAAATTAATATAAAAATTAAAAAAAAATCCCTGATTTTGTCATTAAGTTATTGTTGGATTATTGACAGCTGCTGCAGATAATAAACKAACAGATGCTGAGACTTATTTCTGCCTCGCTAAAGAGAATCTGTCKGACTTTATTTCCTCTTTCAGAGCAYTAATTCCTCCTTTCATGATCACGTCATTAATAATTCAGCACAAACCTTGATGACAGCATCAGATGCTCTAATAGCTGCCAGCAAAGCATCAACTTTATGGAGAAACCTGACCACAGAGCAGACAGCTGCAGAGACGAGCTGCATGTGGACAAATATGGATCCATTTCCCCTAAAGCTGCAGCAGAATAACAGGCTGGATTTGTTTTAAAGCTAAACTATTGGTTTAAAAAGATGCTTCCCACAGTCAAAGAAAACTTAATGTTTTTAGGTCAGTTTTTCCCTAATCTTGCATTTTTCAGAGCAGAAACAAAATAAGGACAGCTGTGTTCATCGTATTTCTTCAAACGTTAAAATATTTATTCAGGAGAAGAACAAAAATAGATTCTTTCACATTAAAGCGACAGAAGTGAGGTAATATCTCTGCTAACAACTGGTAACATTTGGTCGAACCGGATTAATTCAGTTAACATTTAGTGATTAAAGTTTCTCATTTCAAAGTATGAATCAGACATTAAAAGCACAGTTTGACTTTACTTTTAGTTTTTTTCACGTTAGATTCTGAAATGTGGGTCTGAACTCAATGTAAACAAAAGCATTTGGCTGAATTTGATTTACATAATCAACCTTACAGAATGTTAGTTTGTGTAGGTAAACAAATATGGCGGGTGCGTTTAATGTTGGGTTAATTTTCAGTGTCTCTGGGCTGAAGTTGCTCTATCACTACATTGATGAGTTAATGGCTAGTTAGAGCAGGGAAAAGACCAAATTGAGTCACTGCAGTAGTGATATGTTCACTGCTTTTTTAACTTTACTTAGTCTGTTTTGTATCACACAACTATATTCATAAAATTTAATTTTGTGTGTGTATATAGTAGCAGCAGCAGCTAGTTGTAGCACTTCCAGTGCAAGTGTAAAGATTTACAAAATGTAAGATTTGTGCTGTTTCATGTCAATAATCCATATTGTTGCCACTCTGAACCATCGCCTCATCAATCTGTTCAAAATTACACTTTATTTCTCAGAACTGAATCCATTGACAGATGCTACAGGTAAGATATTAATTGCTCATAACCTTTCCACATAGCCCACTTTAAAAGATCTTAAAGTGACTCTGGTCCTGTATTCAGGCTCAGGTCCAGAGCTGATCTCCTTAGGAGAATTTAGCTCTGTTTTGGGAACCAGAATAAAATATAGAAACACACTGCAAAAACTGTCCATCTTACCAAGTTTTAAAACCTTATATCAGCCAAAAATGTCTTTTTGATCTTGTTTTGAGACTGATTTACTAAACAAGAACTGATTGTGTAAGAATAATCATCTTGTTTTCAGAATGTGTAAGATTATTTGTCTTGTTAGCCTGAAAATTTGACTCAAATTAAGTAAAAAATATTTCTGCCAATGGAGTGAGAAAATTTTACTTGGTAAGATTTTTGAAATATTTGATTTGACTCAATTTTTTATTTCAAGAAGTCTTACCAAGTAAAAATTTTCTTACTCCATTGGCAGAAATTTTTTTTACTTAATTTGAGTCAAATTTTCAGGTAACAAGACAAATAATCTTACACATTCTGAAAACAAGATTATTATTCTTACACAATCAGTTCTTGTTTAGTAAATCAGTCTCAAAACAAGATCAAAAAGAGTTTTTGACTGCATATTAGATTTTAAAACTTGGTTAGGTGGACATTTTTTGCAGTGCGTAATTTTATTTACATAGTTCAATTAAATAACAAGAACTGAATCTGCTTTTTATAACAAAAACAGTTTTTATGAAAAGTGCATCTGATGTGCACATCCTACAAACACAAAACATTAAACAAAACATATTTTATATTTAGGAAACTTGGCATAAAACACGTGATTTTACTCACTTTGTCATAACTGGCACATTTTCTTTTGAACTTGGCTCAGCCAAAGGAAACCAGGAAGTGACATCAAAGAGGAACCATTTACGAACAAAAACTCTCTGATCTTTGTTTATTGAAACGATATTATTTGAACCTGGACTTTTCTTCATCTCTCTGATAGACTCAAAAAACATTTTAAGATTTTTCTCTACAGTTTGTGTTGTTAGTTGCAACGCTCTGTTCACCTGCAGACATTCCCCTTTGACATCACTTCCTGTTTCTTCACATGTGAATATCTCAACAACTGTTCATCTCAGCGGCACAAAATTTATTTTAAAATAAGTTATCAGAGTCATCTTTCCAAAAATACATCCATATTTGCTGAAAAACAGTGATGTCACAGGTACTTTAATTTGGCCATTTTTCAGCAAACCTTTGTATTTTTAAAAATCTTATGTGTTTAAAGGTTTGAGTTTGCTGCAGCTGTGATTCTCACCTTCTCCTCAGTGACTCATTAAAGGATAAAGTCCTCCTGACAGAAAGACGTTTGCATGCAGCAGTTCATTGTTTGTCTTTATAAACTCCTGCTAAGCTGCAGACGCTCAGGATTAAAGTAATGAGCCTGCTGTTTATGGGGGAGGCTCACCACAAAAAAAAAGCAGCTTTTTACTGATGTGAGTCCGTTCCAGAGTCGCTGGCAGAAATCATCACTTTCATTATGAAGATGAGCGCGAGCGAACACGTCTTGTTCGTCCTCATCATCAGGTCGACCATTATAGCATCTCAGATGTTTCCATTAACTAAATGAATAGGCTTTACCTTGGTGATTAATACTCGGGTTATGATTCATTTCATTAGCGTGTTGCTATTAAATGTAACACAAACAAACCCTGCTTTAAGTTCCAGCTGGTCACACAGATTTAATAATGAGGTTTTAACTYTTGGTGGGAAGGACGACTTTATTCTTTGAGTAAAATTAGTTGAARTGATCAGTGTAGGGTGCAAAGTAGATACAATAAACTGATGCAAAAAAAAATTTCCACTAACATTTTGTTTTTTAGCTCACTGCTCTTACATTTTCCTAATTTGTACTAAATGTCACCTGTCAATATTAAATCCTAAATTTAATTTTGTGAATCTAAATGTAAAAGTAAATGTTGCAGCTAAATATTAAAGTATTTCAGAATGGAACGCAGAAAGCATCTTTGCTGTTGGTGCTTGGCTCATGTTGTGACGTCGTCATCATCCTGCGACAAAGCAACCGCTAACTCTGTTAGCGCTGCTAACAACATGGGTGGTACTTTTTGTCTGGCAGTTTAAAGTGCAGCTAAGACTACAGTGGCAACTGCAAATTTGTTGTCTTGTAGGGCAACGTTAGTAGCTTTAGCAGCTTTAGCAGCATTGGCAGCATTGGCAGAATTAGCATTAGCGGAGTTAGCGGCATTGGCAGCATTAGCATTAGCAGAGTTAGCAGCATTGGCAGAGTTAGCAGTGTTTATTATTTGCTTTTGTTTCAGAATGATGTAACAAGAGCTAAGCACCAACAACAAATGCTGCGTTCCATTCTGAAATACTTTATAATGTTTTTGTTAAATGTTAGTTAACATTTAAGATTTAATTTTTACATTTTACATTACATTTAGGATTTTAGATTTAGGATTTGATTTGTAACATTTAGAACAAATTAGCAAAATGTAAGAGCAGTGAATTAAATGACAATAAAATGTTAATGGAAATTTTCTTACTCAAAATGTCACTAACACACTTTAAAAAGTCTTCAGTAGTAAATTTTGACACACTGAGCTAAAGTTTGGTGTTGTAGAAGCTGGCGTGCAAGATTTTACAGAACTGCACAATCAAAACAGCTGTCTCTGTCATTTCTCATCTTAAGACAATCTTAATTTAAAACTCTGGCAAGATGCAGTCTTTGAACTTCTTAAGAGGCAAACTTAATTCAGGGGGAGACCTTCCCTGCTGTTGCCTTTTTTTTCTTTTTCTAAATTTCTGAACCACTCATGATTAATAAGCACAAATATTTATCAGCAGCTGTTTTATTCTTAACATGGGGTGCTTTAAGAAAAACAAACCAACGAGCTAATCTTCAACTTTGGTTTTATTAAAAATCTTAATGTGGAATTAAAACTTCTAGTTCCGTTTGAAGCATATTTTCAATTAAAGACTTAGAATTCCTTGAAGGGAAGCATTTATACAATTTACAGGGTTGAAATGTTTCTTTTGAGCAAAAAAAAAAAAAAGACAGGTGATATTTACACAAAAGCAGGAGGTCACAGATGTATAGTGCAAGAAAAAAGGTGCAGAAACGAGACAAACCTGCAGTCTGAATTGAGAAACAGAAGTAGGAAACAAACTGAAAAATCACACTAAAACTAAGATGGAGGCAAAGGGGAGTGTGTGTGGAGGAGTTAGTGTTAGCACAGAATATTTAAAGACTGCAGAGGTTGAAGGTTTCAGTTTTAAAGTGGCAGAGAAGGAAAAGTTCAGCTACAGGAACAATGAACAGGATGTTGTTCAGTTTTCAAGATAAAATAGAAACAGATCTGATGCCAGTTTAAGATTCAGTTGCTGCTTTCAACTCTGAGTGTCTTTAATATTTATTTATTTAAAAGGACCCTTACTAATATTCCATGAACATAAATGCACCAGAATTAAAACAAGTTTATTCCAGAAGTGTGGTCCTCTGACGTCACCTTTCGCCCAAACTCTGTTCTCCTTCTGTCTCRTCAGAGATTGAGTTTTTATTCTGATTTAGTAAAACCCACAAAACAAGACATAAATCACTGAACTGTTGTTCATTTTCAGCCCAAGTTGTTGCACATTTGATGATGATAGAGTAGCAATCAAGAAAAAAGATGTGTCTTTAATTGATTAAAAGCTTCAATTCAATAAAAAACAATTTAAGGGAGAAAATTTTGCCAAGTTGAATTTTATTACATTRGTAGTCYTCTTGTTATGTTCCCTTTCTTAAMATAAGATTTGAGTTAAACAGAACGCCTTAAACCGATCCACCACATGCTTGCTAGCATGAAAAAAGCTGTTTTGTGTGTTAAAATGTATGAGTGTTGAACCCAATGGGATACCTGTTTTGTTAAAGCGTGTGTGTTCAACGCACACACAACACCAAACTTATTATGAGAACTAAAAACACACGAAGCTCAGAGAAATTAAAGACACACTCGTGCTCCGCCTGTCAAAATAAAAGCTGTCGCCTTTCAGGAGCTGCTTCCTGTTTGACGAGGGATGTCAGAGGCAGCTGGTGTTTCTCTCTTACACACGCACACACACACACACACACACACGCACGTTCACGCGTGCGCACACACGTAATCCTCTTTAGCTTTCACTACATAATAGAGCCCCTCCAATAAAAGTCCTCAGAAATGAAAAAGCTTCAGTTCCTCACTAATCAGCAGGTGAACTGATCGGTGTTTTATTGATATTCTTGTTTTCTCAGGCTTGTAGGTCAGAAAACAAATTGCTTCTCTGGGATTTTTTCCCCCAACCTCTCAGGATTTCAGACTGGAAGGTGTTTTGTGTGAAAATAGTTAGTTTGCCCAACAAACTCACCATCTTGACGTTCTGCTCGAGTGCCAGATTTCCTCTCATCATCGCTGCTCATGCATTTATTTGATTTCCACGCTCAGATTGAGCACTTTTTTTTTTCATTCTCCGGTTTCATTTTCAGCTTGATGGATCTGATGTATAAAAAGGCCTTTTTTTCTGCAGAAGATGTGATGTGAAAATGAAAGCGTGGCACACACCTTGAGCTCAGATATCTGAGTCGTTATCTTCAGCAGACTTCTAACGAGATCATCACCTCGTTATTGATTCGGTCCGTTGTTTACCGCGCTGCGCGGGCGGTAACCATGCCGATCGGTCTCATCTGTCGATCTGAGAGGATTATAGAAATAAAGACTCAAAATTCCTTGAAGGAATCCACATCACCCGGTGCTTTTCATGCCAGAGTTGATTCTGAGTTCATCTGTCGATGTTTGAATTGAACATTATGTGCAATACGTTGGAATCTTTTTGGGGAAACCTTAAAGGGGCCATATTATGTGTTTCTCAGGCATACATTTAAATACTATACCATAATAAAGTATCTATGGCTACGTTCACACTGCAGGCAAATCTGACCCAGATCCGATTTTTTTGACCCATCTGACTCAAATCCGATTTTTTATGACAGTCTGAACGAGACAAATACGATTTTTTTTTTCAAATCCGACCCAGGCCGTTTCAGTATGTGGTTTTAAATCGGATATATATCTGTGGCAAGTGGTGATCTTCTGGGGCTATAACATTAAAGTTTGGTTGTCACCAACAACCAATAACTTTAACCCAGAAAATCAAAAGTCAAGACACACAGGTACGGTTTTGCAAAAAGCA
>NW_013952499.1:448095-459205 GCF_001266775.1 Austrofundulus limnaeus | reverse complement strand
GCCCCGAGCCGTAGGCTGTCCCAATTTGTAGGTGCCTATTCTTGTTGCAGAGAAAACCCTGAAAACATCAGGTGCATCTGAGTATCTTACGCCGCTGCCAGTATCCCAGAGTTCATAGCGCCGTCAGCATTTTAAACAGAAAAACAAAGACAGCGAAGTTTTTTTTTAAAATTGTATGTCAGTTTTTTTATGACACAGTTTGGTGGAAATTCATCACAAACTGAAAAATGTAAGTTAAACAACTTTTATTGCAATGAGATGTTAAATAAAATGTAGTTGCAAGTACTGCTACTGGAGCTAAAACCAAATTAATAAAACTTTTTGTTTATTTAATCGTAACTTCTATTAAAACTGAATTTTGTGAAGTTATACCTTTTTTTTAAATACAACTGAAGCGATGTGATGTAAAATGTATCAGCATGATAACGAGGCAGCGAGTGGTCACACAAACAAACGTCTCCCGTAGAGCCGTCTCATTTCACAGACGTTTATGCAGCCGACATGAGCTGCCTTCTGCCCACGTCGACTGTGGTCTACGTCGGCTGCAACCCATGAATTTAGCTCTCATCTGCATGGGAGCCATGGAAAAGGTGGGACTTAACCAACTCAACCAATGGGAGCTTCAGATGATCCATTTTGGTCAATTGCATGCCTGTTCAAGGATCAGCAGGAGGCTGCGGGGTCCTAAAGCCCACCGTGTTACACTTTCTTATAAAATCTGCTCTCTACGTTACACTACTGATTTGATTTAATAATGATAATTATTTAAATAAACTCATTCTGGTCACATTTTTAATTTATAGGCACATTTTTGTAAACAAAAAACAAAAAACAAAACAAAAAAACACATTTTTTCAGACTGTAAACTCACTCAGCTTCTAATAAATGAACGGTGAAAAAGAAAAAAATGAAGATAAACACATTTTTTTGTTTTAGGGGGTGTCTTGAGGATGTTTGGGGAGGGTTTTAGCCCCCCTAAAATGGGCCTAGTTATGCAACTGAATGCAGCAAGAGGAACTTGTGTATAAAGGGCTCGACACACTGGGAGCGACAAACGACAACGATTAACGGCTGTCAAAACAACCAGGGTGAAACCCAAGACACGACAGCAACGGCAGCATTGCTCTCGGGTCGCTTGTCTTCATGAAATTTCATTGGTTCTTCTACTGCTTCTTGTAAAGTTTATTGGTGGTTTGCAAAATAAAAAAGTGTGTGTGTGTGTGGGTGGGGGGGTTGGTGCATTACGGACGTGTAAACTAAACAAATCTTGTGATGCTAATGTTGAAAAACAAACTCACACCAAAATACGATTATATGAGAGAAAACGTACCGAATAACTTCACCCTGCCACCAACAAATTCCCATAAAGCTGCCTTTTTTTAGTAATCACTTGGTGAAGGGTCATAAAACTGGAAAGTTTAACAGAGCTAAAATAACGTTGAAACTGTTAGCTAACTGCAGTGTGTAGCATACTCTCCCCTCACTGGTCAGTCAATGAAACCCTCTCTGATTGGTTGTAACGCCTAATGACAGCGACAAAAGTTGAACATTTTTCAGCTTTCATATGTCGCATCGCAAGCTCGCGTGTGCACGTCTACGTGTACGAGCGCAAAATTTCACATGCACGATTTTCGCCGGTCGGTTGGCTGTAGGAGGGCAAGCCACTCTCGCCTCATCGCACAACTTCCATAGGAAATGAATGGAGAGCGAGCGACGTCGCCTCCCGTGTGTCGAGCCCTTTAGTTGTTATTAAAATGCTGTTTTTTATGTTTAAATAGAAAATAAACTTATCTTCTCATCACTTCCTCTTCTAAACGCCTTGAAATTGGCCTCTGTCTCTTTATCAATATTGACTGAAATGAAACGGTTATACTGCGATACATTTTTCATCCCCAGTCTGCACTCATGATCTCATCAGAACGTTTTATTTTGAAGGCGGAGGAAAACAAGTGAGGATGAACTCTTCTCCTCCTCAAACCTCGGCGTCTTTCTGCCGCCCTACATTTCCAGCGTGTTCGTCTCAAACAGCCCCTCCTTTTTCCTGCTCGTCTGTTTCATCCATCAGTCCGCTTTTCGTTCCCTCCCTCTCCAGCTTCTTATKTCTTCATTTCCACCACTTTATTTGCTGCTCCTCTCCTGCCACAGCTGCAGTTTTAAAGCAAAAGGGAGGAGAAAAGGAAAAGGCTCGGTGACCTGGTAAATTTCACCTAATTTTCTGTACTCACGCCGAGACAGTTTTAGTTCTAACTGCAGTTTCAGTGTGGATGAGAGGACCGGCAGTGGCTGCTTCAGTGGATAGAAGCCTGATATAGAGTCAATTAAAGAAAAGGAGTCAGCGCTGCAACAAAGTGCAACCTTCCTCCGACTCATTATGATGTAAACTCAGCGGGAAGAACTCTTTGTTGTCTTTCTGCCTACCTGCATGAGAGGAGGTGAGGAAAGACGAGGAGGTTTGTGTTTTTTTATCAGGAAGAAAAAGAACGAGGCGCAGCTTTGTTCCGTTCACCTTTCCTGCACGTCTGCTGAGGTTTGGTTCTGGTTTTAATGGCACYGGGTCCTGCCTGCAGGGCAGAACCTGAGAGCTGCGATACAACACTGTTTGTAGACGCAACACCCAAAATAATACAGCTCGTCTTCAGACTCAGAGKTAACAACTCTGATCAGACTGTAAACTCACTCAGCTTCTAATAAATGAACGGTGAAAAAGAAAAAAAATGAAGATAAACACGTGACGAGGTTCTGGATTAAATTATTACATTTAATCCAACAATAAGTCACCATTAACCTGATATTATTGAAAATTAGTATTTTTTCACTTATTTTTTAAGCCTTTTAATCCCATCTCTTTCCTGTTTAAATTAACTTTTTCTGAAGTTTGAGTCGTTTAAACCAACTCTAGGCCCGTGGGCCAAATCTGGCCCTCGTTACTATTTTATCTGGTCCCACATTTTATACTTTAAATGTAAAATAGTTTTATGGTTTCTCTTTTTGTCACAGTGTATTTAGTCATCTCATGTCAACTGGCCAACCTTCAAGCTAAGAAAGTTCAATAAAAAAGTTTTTTTAAAGATTAAATTTAGAGAGATGTGTCAATACTATTCATTTCTTATGCCTTAACTCTCTCAACAGCTTTTTGACGTATTTTTTCTTGGAGATACGTTTTATCACAATCCAGGAAATCAGGTAAAAACTCCCTAACTAAAAATCCAATTAGCTGACTTTAAAATAATAAAATAATACAGTGAAGGACATTAATTAAGGTATTAATTAAAGTCAATTTGCTGTCGCTCTTTCTACACCAAAATCAAAGATTACTGAAAAATTTAAACTTCATTTTCTTGGCTTGAAAGTTGGCCAGTTGTTATGAGACAGACTAAATACATAGACAAAAAAAATAAACTATAAAACTATTTTATATTTGGGGTCTGATAAAATGCTAATGAGTCTGATCTGTTAGGTTTGTATGGGTTTCTATAAGAATAATTTGGTACAAAACATATTTTTAATAAATATTAACAGAAATTGGTGCTTGATTTGGAACATGTTTTGAATTTTGGTCCCTTGAGCTGTTTTTCATAAATGAAAAATGAATGTTTTCCAAAGATTTGMAGTTCTGTGATTTGTTGTGCCTCTTCCATTGTTTCTGCTGCTCACAGGAGCTTCATTACAACTTTATTGTCCACAAACACAATGGCTGCCGTTACAAAACAGGACCTGCTCCGAAGATCAGAGCCCACTGACTCCTCTTCTTCAAACACTCGTGTTATCAGTTGTTACTCTAACAGCCCCCCACCCCACAACAGCAGCCATGATGCCGAGCAAATTTTCTCATCAGTGGGTTTTCATTAGTTTCCTGTTTCAAGTCGGATGTTGTTTTTCTGAAGTAGATAATTGGCCTCCATCAAAGCCGTCTGCCTCAGAGATCCTCTCAGAAAACTCGGTCCTAATTAAGGCCGGAGCGYCGGAGCAGCAGGAGCTGTCAACCTGGAGTATGACTGCTGACCGCSGGGATCCCTAATTGCCGCCGTTTTGATATCCACTCCCTGGTCTTCGTCGTCCTCCTCTCCTCGTCTTCATTAGCTCTCAGCCTGCTTCTCCACTCGGCTCTCCCTAATGACCGGTCAAACGTGCACAACAGACAAACGGCTCCAAACAAGCCCTGCTCCACGACTCTGCCCTGCAGCGCTCAGCCTGAGTGTGTGTGTGTGTGTGTGTGTGTGTGTGTGTGTGTGTGTGTGTGTGTGTGTGTGTGTGTTGAAGGGCTGATTGTCCTTTAAATACATTTATTGCTTTTATTCCTTCCTGCAGACGTTGATTTTCTTCTAATTGGTCGCTGTAGTTGTTCCTCTGCTGCTGTTTTCTGTAACTTATATTTTATTTCTCTTCTTTCCCTCATATTTGCAGTTCTGTAATCCCAGTGCTCTTTAGATGCCTACTAAGGCGTATCAAGGCTATTGTGAAAAATATATATGTTATTAAAAGGATCTGATGAGTGGGGGAAAATAATTTTTTGGACTGCTTTCCAACCCAAGTTATATTTTTAGAATATGGAGACGTCCCTTCTGTGATTTCATGACTTAAACCCCAGAAAACCTTTACTTCTTTCTCAAATGAATAATTCATGTGTCTTTAAACAGGTTTTATTTCTAAAAATTGTAACTTTTTTCCATAAATTCATTACTTTACCAGAGAATATCATCATTTTCATTTGTTAATTCATATTTAGTCTAGAAAATTTGACCTTTTATTGCAAATGACAGTTATTTTTATATAACTGGCATTACTAATGTAATTGCTAAAATTCTTTCTAATTTTAGCCCCGCCCACCAGCTCCTTTATTTATTTTTTATGTTCATCCTTCATTTGTTCATCACATTTAAACTACACATCTTTGTTTTCTTAGCTTTAACTGTAATGTAATTTTCTAAATACACCTAACTCTTCTTAGGTTTTATTCATTGAGAACATTATTTTAAAATCTCCATAAATCCTCCCATATTTTAGTTCACATAATGAGTAAAATGAAGTGGATAACGTGTTCAATTATAGAAGGAGACAGACGTGAATGTAAGTGAATGTAAACATGATTACTGTTAGGATTATAATTAACATCAGGTAATTACTTCATTGTGTGCCGTCTCCACACAGCTGCGTACTGTACAGGTACATAATCTGCAAATATGCCCGGCAAAGGTAATTAAAGGATTAATTAAAATGAGGAGATGTCCATTTGTAAGTTTAAATGCTTAAATTAAATGCAGAAAGGTTAATTTGTCTAATGAAATGCTGGCTGTGGAACCCCACTAGGAGACAGTTGTAAAAAAATAAAATAAAACAAAATATATTTTTCAGGTTTGTGAGAATGTGAGCGTTAACAGTAAGATTGAGTCAGCAGCTGTGGTGAACAGAGTTTATGACGCAGAGCTGCACTGGCGCAGTCATTTTTGTGTTTACTTCCTGACTTTGTCACACATTTTAAAAACATTTTTGTTTACACCTGCAACTCTTTGCAACTATCCCCACTTGTGTTGCGCAGAGGGTCTCTGCAGTCATGATGTGGGAGGAGTTTGTGAAAAACATGATTGGTCTGTTYGACTATGTTAGATGGGGGTTTGAAGAAGCCTGAACGATTCGTTTGGATGAACGCCTGGCAGCTGTGAGGCCCCAACCTGCCTGCAAAAAGATAATTTTTTTTAAATATAAATATTAAAATCACTCAAGTTCAGACAGGAAGCTGCTAGTGTCACGAAATATGAAGTCAATAAACTACTAACATTTTAACAATAACTTTAATAATTACCATTATACACCAACAGCGTTACACCGGTCTTTACTAAGTAAATCATGGGTTGTGTTTCAATTTAAGGATTGCAGACCATGTAGACCACAAGTGCCCCCCCCCCATTTTTTTACTTAACATGAAATTTGTTTCTTATATCAATGGTAAACTTTAAATTTGTGATTAAATGCAACAAAATTAATTTTATAAAAATAAATGAAATAAAAATAAATAAATAAAAATTCCTGTCCCTGAGCTGAGCAATATACTGTAGTTGGATAGCGCAGTATTAATGTATGAGAATAAGCTGCTTTTAAGTCACCATCAAACATAAACTAAATCGCCATAATGCAGCCACTCACTAGAAACTCTTCAGTGAGTAAAACCTTTTTTGTTTTATTTTTAATAATATTTTTGTATTTAATTCAGATTTAGTCAGTCCCACACTTAGTTCTTATCAGTGTTTAAAAAGGACGTGTTAAAACTCTGTTTAGTCAAAGTTAAACATAAAACATCAAAATTTATTACAACTGGCCCTTGGAGGGCCACCATAACGCTCATGTGACCCTCGGTGAAAATGAGTTTGACTCCCCTGATGCAGACCACTATAATTTGGGTTTAGCTCCAGTATCAGTTCTTATAATTTAACATCTCATTGTAGCAAAACATTTTATCTGTTAAGCTGCTGTAAATGCATTTAAAAGTGAGATATTTGGTCCGTGATAAATTTCCAAACTATTTWTTTTTAAAAAAGGAAGAAAAAGAATCTCCGCTGTCTTCTTTTCTGTTTAGTTTACTGACGGTGCAATGAATCCTGGGTTGTTGTCAGCCAAGTAGAGGATACAAAGATGCAGCCTAAATTTTCAGGGTTTTGGGGGTTTGACCGGCCTACAAATGCGCCCACGTGGGCTACAACCCCTGAACTGAGACACAACCATGTTTTACGATGACATCTTTTTAAATCCTCCCACAAGTCAATCCATTCCAGCTCTTCCAAACTCTGCCTGAATCTCCCACTTAGTGACTGCAGAGACCCCCCCCCCCCCCCCTTGTTGTTTGCAAATTTGTCATCTGTTATTTTGCAAGTTTAGGCCTTCCTGCTCAGTCTGCTCCCCTCACAACCCAACGATGGATGGATGGATGAATAAAGTGTATCATATCTTTTTTCTGCCTTTTTGTAGAAAAATTTCTTATTCTAGACGATCTGTTGCTTCTCTAACAGAATAAAGTCTGTCAGTAAATTCATCCAACTGAGAAATCAAATGTAGAAATAAAACTAAAGGTTAGAAATCTGACACCTGCAGGGCAGTTCTCCACAAACTGGTTATTTGGTTGTCATGGCCAAAATACAGTTTAGTTTTCTTTACTTTATGCTGTCTTACAATTTCTCCAACAGTTTTGCAATTTTGCCCTTTTTCGATTAGTTTTATTCTCTCATGTGACCCCACAAAGCATGAATCATCAGGGTCTCTAAAAAGCCACAGAGAATTATCTATATGTCAGCAGGAGGACACAGAATAAAGAACTTTTTTTATTATATTTTTTTCTGGTCCGTCTGGCTTTATCCACCTGAGGAAACCGTGGAAACAAAAGGCATCATCAATGAGCCTAAAGGTCAGCTCTGAGAAGGCTGAAAATCCTCCGTCTCTGTTGTTGGATCTCTGGGTGATACCAGACAGCCAGACGGTGTCCTGCTGGGCCGGATGATTGCTGCCTCTCAACTCTCTCCTCCTCAGACCGCCTCGCTAAGCCCCTCGCTCCGTCCTCCTCCCCACGGCGTTTACCCACAGAGAAATCGATAACACTCGAGTGCTGTTTGTCTGCTCGGAGAGCGTGGCGTACGTCGAGCGTAACGTTTTACTRCAGTGAGAGTATCTGTTTCATGAGGGGCTGAGTTCAGACAGGAGGAGCCTGTGAGGAATTAAAACCTATGATGCTCAAACAGCTCTGATGATGATTATGTGAGCTGTAAATGTCACTCAGGATCACAGCCGACTTACAGCTCAAGCAGCTTGATGTATCGAAGAAACTAGAAGTTGTCACTTCTCCTCATTAAGCTCTCAGCTACTACCGGGCTAAGTAGCTAATTGCTAAAGTAGCTGTGGTGTCCATCTTGAATTTTAKGTAGAAATGAGTTTTTTTCAGCACTCAGTGTATGTTTCTGGAATTACTTTCAACCACTTCCAATTGTAGCTCRGTATTTGTAAAACTGAGTTAAAGCCCCTTTCTGTGTTTGATGTATCTGAGGTGGCCATCTTGAATCAGGCGCCCCAAAAAGGTTAAGAAATTGTAGAGTAGGTTTGGGTGACAAATGCAAAAATAAAAAATAAAAATAAAAACACCCTGTGTTCAAAAACTAAATTCACAAATCATCAAACTAACTTCTTCATGACGAGCAATGCACAATACGGGCAATGCACAATACGGGCAATGCACAATACGGGCAATGCACAATACGGGCAATGCACACAACGGGCAATGCACACAACGGGCAATGCACACAACGGGCAATGCACACAACGGGCAATGCACACTACAAGCAATGCACACAACGGGCAATGCACACAACGGGCAATGCACAGTACGTGTAATGCACAATACAGTATATGCAATGCACAATATGAGTAATGTACACTACGGGCAATGCACAATACAAGTAATGCACAATATAGACAATGTACAATATGAATAATGCACACAACGGGCAATGCACACGGCAGCTGTCACTGGGAAATAACACAGAAATTACGCAATTTTTTGTAGTATAAACCAGCTTTACTGCACACCCCGTTGCCAAGCAACTTGTTTTGACTCATTTTGTACTCCCTATAAATACTGTATATAAGAACTTTGATAGTGGTGAACAACAAWAAACACATCGTGTTCTATGAATTCCTGTGTCAGGCACCAATGAAACAATTAATTTCTGCTCCACATCTTGTTTCTCTTTAGTTCCTGAACACCCACCAGCTTCGTCTCCCTCTGCATGAAAAAAACACCACGTCCTCAGGAGGTCTGGAACTGAGTTTTGTCTCACCTTCGTCCCCTTTTCTGTCTCAGACTTTAATCCATTCATCTCTGGGAGTTGTGTTGTTTTTTTCTCTGAGGTCAAAGTCAGACAGGAAGTGATGGCTCCTGCAGCTCTGAAGGACGAGCTCAAAGAAAACAGTCGAGGGTTCAGATTCAAACAGGAAACAATGAAAGGTGCATTTCTGCTTCTTGATTTTGTTGGTTTGCATTTTGTTTTTGTGGCTTTGTGTTTTTACTGAGCCACTCCTGATGGATGGATAAGCTTAGTGATAAACACATGACGAGCCACACGTGTAGAGTTACTGTTCATCTCTTCAATTTTTACATCAGTTTCTAACAAAACTTCTACTTTTTAAATGTAAAAGCTCACTTCAACTTCTGCCTTCATAAAATCAAGAAATCAGTTAAGAAAATGTGAACATTTTCAGCTTTAATTATACATTTTAGTATTAATAGTTCAATTAAAGAGAAACCTTGAATTATTTTTCACGTTTTGACTGATTTAAAAGAAAATAACCAGTCATTAAAATATTTAATTTTAAGCCTAAAAAGATCATATATCATTATGTCTGGAGACGTTTCTTCAGAATTTGTCTTTTCATCTGTTTAACAAACTCAATTCACTTCTATGATTTCTGACTCAGGAAACTTTTTATTGGAGGTATTTAAATCCAAATTGGCAAACTTAAATTAGTTAAAATCATTTTAATTGACTTACATTGAAGAGATAATTCAGTTTTCTGACATTTGGATGCAGGTAAAAAGTTTTTAAGAAGCTCCACTAGTAAAATGTTTAATATAATAAATTTAATAATTTAATATAAAAGAAAGATGCATATTTTAGTGGTTTGGAGCATCTTGAACAGCTTGTATGGCAACTTTTAGCCTCTTTTTTACATTTAATGACACTCAGGTTATTTATATCATACTTTMATGAGATTTATATAAAGATAAGAAAAAACTTTGTTCTGCTGTTTTTGTGCTCAGATTTGTTCTTTTCTTCCTCGTCTTATTTTTTTATTTGTTCGGGTTTGAAAAAGTGGTCTTGGACAAACTCTCCTCAGATGTTGGAGGAAACTGTTTACTGTCTGATAAACATCTGAGACTGGAGCTCAGCTGCTGATTTTATCGTTTTATTCTTAGCATTTTAAAACCACCGGCCCATAAAAACAGATACTGATCTTTGAAAGTAGTTCTGTAAAAACATCACAAATCTTTGACTTTAGAGGGAAAGATTTTAGGAGTGATAATTAAATAGTGGATGTTTTATGTTTAGCTGGATTATTTATATATATAAATAAAGGTTTCACTAATTTTAGGCACATCTGAGGAACTCATTTAATCTGACTTTTATTCTGGTTGGATTATAAATGGCAGCTTTGATCAGGCAGAACCAAACCCTGAAACTTTAAATCTCTGAATTATGAACAAAGGTGTTTAGCTTAGTAAGGAGGAACAAAGCTGTGTTGAATTATAAACCTTTTACTGTTTCAATTATTAACCAGAGTACCTTTTCAGATCAGGATTTTTCATCTGAATTGAGTTTAAATCCTCAGCTCTGAAGTGAATCACTGCCTGCCTGGACTCGGTTGGATTGGACGGGTCACCTAATTCCAGCTGAAATGAAGCGCCCTGCCCCGACCAGCCAGCCTATTTCTGGTTAATAACCTGACCGCAGCTCCCTGCAGAGACCGGCTCTCACCAGAGAAGCTGCCTGAGTTTTGTGTGAAACAAAAAGAAAGTGGGAATGAGGTGAGCGGAGCCACTTAAAGGCTTCTGGGTAAAAATGGGATTTGTGACCGCAGCCTGATGGACCGTCAGGATGTGGCAGGTGGGCGAGGCGGAGAGGGATGGTGCTGCTGGGGGTGATGGAGACCACCAGGACCTCATTAACTCAACAGCTCATCAAACACACCAGCGCCGCGCTCTCTTCCTCCATACGTCGCCTTCCTCTTCCTCACTTTCAAGATCTTTTCTTTTCCCCCTCCTCTCCTCTGCCCCGGCCTCCGTCTTCCCCCGGCGCGTTCAGGTCTCATTAACGAGATGAGTCTGTTCTGCTGCTAATCTTCCTCTACGTCAAAGTCAGAGATGATGACGATGGTGACACATCTCCCCTGCGCCGCCCCCCACGCACATCTGCTGTCGCTAGAATCATTTGTTTTGGTTAAAGCCAAGGAAATGGAAATTTCTTTGAGCCGTGTGAATGTAAACTACTGCCATGTTGCTGCTGAGGTGTGTAGGGGTCACCTCGAGTGAAGAAACAAGATTTAATGCCTCGAAGCAGGCCTCGAAGCAGGCCTC
>NW_013952499.1:441810-446906 GCF_001266775.1 Austrofundulus limnaeus | reverse complement strand
TCAATTTGTGTAAATAAATGATTGCATAGTCTTTTATGAATCAACTTGAACTCGTCTGAACGCTCACTTATTGTCACTTTTCACTTCGCACAGTCAAGATATTAACAAGTAATGAGAAATACCTTGATAAAAGTTTCCTCATAATCTTGTGTATGAGAGATGTGGGAAAAGCTTAATTCACCTTAAGCTCACTCCTACAGGTGCAACACACATCAACACATGCAAACAACAAGATGTAGAACAGCTCCACACATAATGATTTATGTTCATGCAGGAGAGAAAGAGGCCATGCCTCATGAAAATTTCATGTTCAATGGTTTAAAACAGGAGCTGCATCTTTGAAATGAAACATTTCAGGTGTTTAAAGAGTAAAACAAAACTTAAAAAAAGTTTTTAAAACCCCAAGTAAACATTCCTGCACAGTTTAGGTTCCGAGGTGTCAAAATTCGGCCCAAGGCAGAGGAGGCCGAGGAGGCCGAGGTCCTCTGGAGTGCAGGGGGCGCTCCTGGAGACCTTCTTTTATGGCATGGTTTGTTGGAGCAGCAGCTGAGAGGAAGCGGCTGAATAAGCTCATCAGGAAGGCCAGCTCTGTGCTGGGATGCCCCCTCAACTCAGTGCAGGTGGTGGGAGACAGAATGACTATGGCTAAAATAACATCAATAACAGAAAACTCCTCCCACCTGATGCATGGAACTGTGGCTGAACTGCAGAGCTCCTTCAGTGACAGACTGCTGCATCCTAAATGCACAAAGGAGCGTTATCGGAGACCCTTCCTCCCATCAGCTGTCAGACTACAACCAGCACTGCTCCCAACAAACTCAAGAAGCATCCATGTTTGTGTTTGCACATTAAACAACTCTGCTCTCAGTCATTACCTAAATAATACGCTGTGGCTTTTCCAGTACTGGAACACTACATGAGTCTGACTGTTTTCTTGTAAGTTTTACATGTAGTCACATGACCACATGTAAGTTTTTCTGCACAGTTGTTGGTTAAAATTGTGGTCTAAAATATTATGGTTCATTTAATTACAAGATATATTAATACTGCGGATATGTGTTTATCTACTTTAACTGAATTCATGGCTTGTGGATGGAAACGTGTGTAAAAACACAGATGTGAATGCATATCTTTGTAACTTGTTTATTTAGCTTGCAGAGTAGAATTATTGTATTTTTTCAAGTATAATACGTAAAATTAAATCCATAAAATCATCCATAAAGTAGGGGGGTAGTATTATACTCAGATAAATATTTTTACTTATGTATTTTTAACTGAAATATTGGCAAAATTATTGAGTCCGGAAATGAGACCGCGTTGTAAAAAGCAGTTGAAACGAGCTCACCTCTGACACTCCTCCGTGCTTCCGAGCGAGATAATAACAGATCCAGGCAGGCGACATGATGTGGAAAAAGTGGGGGGGAGTATTCCTGAAGCTCAGTAATGATAACAAACTAATGACATTAGCATGTGACCGAACCGCTGCTGGAACAACAACAAACACACATGTCCGTCTGTAATGGCTGCCGTCTACCAGTGTTCTAAAATAGTTTGTATCCCTGAAAAAAGTTTCCCCACCAGAGGGGGCGCTCGCGAGTAGGAAGTAATCTGCTTTCCCCCACAAGATGGTCCAAATCTCATGTGAAGTCTCTGACTTTTGTGTTGGCGCCTCCTGGTGGACTATATGTGAAATGNCCTGGTGGACTATATGTGAAATGTCAGAATTCATATGATGCTGCTACAGCTAATAACATATTTGTTGTCAAAATACCTTTTAGTACATATGTTGTTAAAATAAAATGAACAGTCCAATGATCATTTTACTGATATGTATAAAGACTGCAAAGGTTGAAAAATCTTGAGGTCTGTATGAAATTGGAGGTGGTTTTAGGATTAAATTTTTTATGCTTTTTAAGCTCGGGGGGGTCGTATTATACATGAGATCATATTATACATGAATAAATACGGTAGGTTAGCGACCCGCTATTAGGCTGGTGGGCCAAATAGATGAACTGTTGGGTAACGCCTGGGGAGAACAGGAGATTGCATAGTCGTATAACAGGACATTCAACACCCTTTGAAAGGGACTCTTTAAAAACCTGACTGTTGTACAGAAATTCAGTTCATGTTTGTGACATCGTACGTATTGTACCATGTCTGTATATGAATTCCTTGCGGCAAGTAAAAGAGAGCTCAACCAGATCTGCTGCTTGTTTGTCATCCCTTGTGTCGTGATAATTAATTTATCCAACAACAGTATCTGCACTTGTAGAAATCTCTGTGTACAAGTATGCAGAGGAGTGAGGCTTCTTATGATTCTGTATTTAAACAAAGAAAAAATGTAAATCTTGTAAATGTGGTGCCAGAGGAGAAACAAGCAAAAACAAGATTCAAACATAAAACAAGTCATAATACATGAACTGTAATAAAAGAAACAATAAAAGTAAAAATTCAAAGTGATGTTAACAGAAAACCCAAGCATCCAGATGATCAGACTCRTCCAGACTCAGCTGCTGTAATCAGGAAGTAAAAATAATGATTCATTCATCAGAGTCACAGCAGCCCCTCAAAGACCAATCAACAGGCAGAGATTCATTTATATAAATAAGTCTGAGAGGAGAAAACAATCAGACAATCAGCAGAAAGTTTATACTGCTTGTTTAAAATGAGTTTGTTCACCCTAAAGAAATGTCYGACGTGTTTTGTGTGAATTTAGGTCAAATGTGACAAAAAGGCCTGGAGCAGCAAGGAGCAAAACAGTTTTTTTTTTTTTTTTACTGAGTTACAACAAAGAGTCAGATCATCTGCAGAACAGTCAGACTCTACAGCTGAGGGTCGGTGCTGGACAGGAGACAAAACTCATGTTGAGCTGTGAGTTCCATGAAGATGAGTTTGGATTTACAGAAAACTGGATGTTCAGCAGCTTAACGGAGAAAACTTTACTCTTCAGGTGTTTGAAGTGAGATGTTGCACTTTTTTTTTTTTTACTAAAGTGAAATTTCTTTTGCAGCATCAGAGTCAGAGAAACTGCTTTATGTTGAAACAGATCAGTTCCTGCACGGCATTCAAACAAACCAACATTTATTTATTCAGGTAGTTCTTCACTCCCAATGCAATATGGGCCAGTTCAGGGCCAGCAGAGGACCAGTTCAGGGCCAGCAGAGGACCAGTTCAGGGCCAGTAGAGGACCAGTTCAGGGTCCGTAGAGGACCAGTTCAAGGCCAGCAGAGGACCAGTTCAGGGCCAGTATAACACCAGCAGAGGACCAGTTCAGGGCCAGTATAACACCAGCAGAGGACAAGTTCAGGGCCAGTAGAGGACCAGTTCAGGACCAGTATAACACCAGCAGAGGACCAGTTCAGGGCCAGTATAACACCAGCAGAGGACAAGTTCAGGGCCAGTATAACACCAGCAGAGGACAAGTTCAGGGCCAGTATAACACCAGCAGAGGACAAGTTCAGGGCCGGTTGAGGGCCAGTTCAGGAGGATGCTTCTGTCTGTCTGGTTCTTATTTAATATTTTGTCTTTTTATCAAAAACAAACTGCAAAACCCTAAATAACCACTTTTTAATTTTTACATTAAAACATATTTTTCCCATCAAATCAGATGAAAATATGTTAAATTCAATTAAAATGAGAAATATCCAAATGCCTGTGAGATTTAAAGGAAAATAATTTGATTTTTTTTCTCCATCAAAATAAATGTTCTGCAGCAAATAACTTATTTTATTTGTAGGAACAAATAGCTTGGATAGTTCAAGGTGAGAAAAATAAAATAAAAGCAAACAAGGAATACTTAAAATTCCTTCATAAAGCTCAAATTTTAAATCCATCACATTTTCTGAAGTAAAAGGTTGTGGCTGATTAGACAAAAGCAAAATTTCTATTAGTTTTTTTAATGCATTATAAAATGGTTATAAAGTAAAATATAATGGACGTTTATCAAAGTTACAAGGTGATAAATATAAATAAAACAGAAAGGTGCCCATATTGCTTTCTACAGTTTATATTCAGTGGTGTCTGGGTTCTTGTTGGATGTATTTTGTTTTGAAAATCTCACGTTTCATATTTAAATCAGCATTCATGAGCATTTCATGCCACAGAATGACAATATTAGAGGTCAACACAGTCCTTTGTTGGTGTGTGTGTGTGTGTGTGTGTGTGTGTGTGTGTGTGTGAGGGATTTAAGTTGAATCTTTGTACGACCCTGGGGGGTTTTCAACCCCTCACAAAGTGATATGACAAGCTACACGTACCCTGGAGGCTCTGTCGCTGTCTGTTTGTCAAAACAACGTTTTCTGCCTCAAACGCTCAACGAGGCGTTTTGTAAAAGTTCTGCAAAGTGAGCTTTTCTMTCTACGTGGCAAATTCCTGCTTTCACTTGGATTCAACAGAAAAAAAAAGAGTTACAGTCAACTTGTCAGGGGTTTCAAAAGAACCAACATTTGTTTAGAGAATTATTACCTCCGCCAAGGGCGAGGTAATGTTTTTGGTCGCGTATGTCTGTCGTTCTGTCTGTGGACAACATTACTCAAAAACTCGAGGACGGATTGTCATGACATTTTTATCACATGTGGGTACTGGGCCAAGGAACACAACTTTAAATTTTGGTGATGTTCCGGATCACGATGCGGATACAGGAATTTTTTTTCTTTTAACACTCTGAGATCGGCAAAGCTGTGATGCTTTCACAGGGCTTCTGTAAAAAACAGTGAGCTGGATTGGACAACACGGACTTCAAACTTTATAAAAGTAATGTTAAAACCACATTTAATGATGAATAATTTTTTCATAATATGCACATTTACAGAAAGTTTTGTGACCAGGAAGTGCGTGACTGCACCATGAAACCTATTTTCCCATTTCCTCAAACACACCACATTTCCCAAACAACCAATCAAAACAGTTTGTCTCTACTAGGCTTGTAAACAGAGAGCTGCCGGGCCTCAAAGTTTGGAGACGGGGGGAGCCAGGAAGCACTTTATAAAGAGAGTCAAACCATTACAAACTCATACAAACAGTCGTTTTACATGGTGAAATGTGACTGATGAAAACTTAGGAGCTTAATCCCACACCAGTTTGACCATGAATAACGT
>NW_013952499.1:440056-441800 GCF_001266775.1 Austrofundulus limnaeus | reverse complement strand
ATGAATAACGTCGGGTGACCAGTCGGACTTTTTTTTCACATTGGACTCCACCAAGAAGAAATCCCGTGCATACTGCTGCTTAAATGTTCACTACGTCAGAACTTCATCAGCAAATGTGTTTCCATCTCTGCTTTTGTGCATTAACTCTTACAGGATGTGGAAATTGGTCTTGGCGGAGGTTTCTTCTAGTTTGTATTAAAAGCTGTCTTTCCTCCTCCTCTTCCTCAGCCTCTGACGATGCACTGCCACACCTGCTCCCTGGTGACCAGCTCAGGTCACCTGATCGGAGGCGGCCGCGGCCCCGACATCGACCGGGCGGAGTGCGTCATCCGCATGAACGACGCGCCCACCGCCGGGGGCTACGCCCGCGACGTGGGCCGCCGCACCTCCCTGAGGGTCATCGCCCACTCCAGCATGCAGCGCGTCCTGCGCAGCCGCCACGAGCTGCTCAACRCCAGCCAGGACACGGTCTTCATCTTCTGGGGCCCCAGCAGCTACATGAGGCGCGATGGGAAGGGCCTGGTCTACAACAACCTGCGGCTGATGAACCAGGTGCTGCCCAAGCTCAAGGTCTACATCATCTCCTGGCAGAAGATGCTGCAGTTTGATGATCTGTTCAAGAAGGAGACGGGGAAGGACCGGTGAGTTTATTTCAACCTGTCAATCTGCAGGCCTAACCCTAATAACACTAGGTGCAGCATTGCATAGTTGTAACACATATGACCCCTGTAGCTACGCAAAAATAGAATAGAATAGAAACAGCCTTTATTGTCCTACGGAGGGGACATTCAGGTGTAACAGCAGCAGCATCAGTTCATAAAAAAGCACCATTTCACCAGAATTCACCACAACAAATTTATTGTTTTGGGTGTTTATTTATTTATTTATTTATTTATTTATTTGGGGGGGGGGCTCATTGATGTAGTTTTTTAGTTATGAGCATTTTTGTATGTCTAGACACCCCCTTTTTAGATGGAGCCCCCTCCTCAAGTATGGGGTCTATTGTAAAACCTGTGGCTGGTGCAGTGTAGGTCGGACACATCTACATTCCTGCCAAATATCATGTTGATTTTCATGATACGGTTGACCAAAAATCACTGACATTTTTTAAAAACAAATCAATAAACGGTACAAAATCAATATGACTCCCACTTCGTGTGCAGGGGTCATATTGAAGTTCTGCTCTTGAACCCTTTGGAAAAAATTCTCAAGCCTTGTCTCTCTGTAAAGCTATCAATCTGAATTTTTTTTACTTTGGCAGTCATTTAACTGTAGCCAGTATTGAGTGATTGCAGTTAAAATACACTGTAACTATTATTTATTTTATCATGTCTAAAGCTGCATAAATATATATAGATGAACCCAGTTGGTCAAAAGAGGTGTCAATCAAAAGACAATCAAATTGTTTGAACAGCCTATAATGCGAATTCCAAGTCTCTGGTAGTTTGGGTCGGTCTATAAAGAGGCAGAAAGTAACAAACTGGAAATGTCCCACTGGTGGTGCATTGAGGGTTAAACTGGGGGAGGGTAATCTCAATCTGATGGAGGAGCAGCTCTGTAATTTGCTCCTGTTGATCGTAGACTTAATCTAGCTCTGAAATATTTAAGTCTCCTCTATATACAGTATATCTATCTATCTATCTATCTATCTATCTGTTACGACCCGGCTCAAGAGCCATAACATATGGGAAGACACGACACGGTGGAATCAGTTTAAAACCTTAAAAGGTATTTATTAAAGTTT
>NW_013952499.1:429786-439806 GCF_001266775.1 Austrofundulus limnaeus | reverse complement strand
GTTTTGTCTGATAAGGTTCCTGCTCAGACGGAGGAAACCTTTAGTGAGGGACATGAAATGTCAGTGATTTCCTTAAAGTCTAATAAAAAGGATAAACGTGTGTTTTGTCACACAAACACAGAACTCGTGTTGTGCTGACCAAAGGCCGCAGGACTTACCTGCTTTTCGTCATTAAAATGAAATCAAATGCCTTTAATTATTCTTTTGTAGAAAAGAAAAGAGGAAAAAATGTGAAGCCATTAACAGAAACATGAAAGCAGAATCCAAAGATTGTGGCTCGCAGGGCGGAGGAACATTAAATAATGAAGAATGAGACTGAAAAAAAAAAGGTTTTGTCCTTTTTTATTGCTGCTGTGTTTTTTGGAGTGTGAAACAATAATGAGAGAGGAGCTGAAATCAGACAAAGTCAAGTTCARGTGGAGCGTTTTTAAGAAGCTCTAATGTGTCGTCAGCTCAGGTCAAACTTGTCGGGTAAAAAGTTTTCTCACTTCAAGAAAATAAGCTTGCAGGCAGTTGCTGACACTCCCAATGGAGCCGAAAAACGCGGGCTGGCCAGCACGGTAAAATCTCTCCACGGGACCCCCTCCCTCACAAGGGGCTCCCACCTTTGGGCCAGGAGTGGCAGCACCCACYCATAGCTAGAGACCTTTTGCGGCCTTGCATCTAATTCTTACCTCACTACCTGCCGTATAAGACTTAWGGCAATATCCAAMCTTTGGGTYGCTTAATGAATACATGATACATTACTTATTACATTTTTACCCAGTTATCTGTACTTTCTACTCACTACAGTTTTTTAAAAAGGTAAGAAGTAGAAAGTCGTTACTCCTRTTTTATTYCGAGAATGTCTTGACTGATAAACAGAGAGCTCTCTCTTCAACCCTCTCCTGTTGAATATGAGGAGGTTCCCTTTTAAATGCKTCTCATTCAGTGCTAATTGTTTTATTAACAATATTTGTGCGTGCTTTACAATACCAGTGAAACACGAGGTGGTCTCTGGTTTTCTGCAGCCCAGTCCTTTGAAGCCGTTGCAGCTCAGAGCTGGATGTTTTACACCACATTACTCATCCGTATGCTCATAAACWAGGAAACGAGGAAGACTTGCTAAGTGAAATGAGGTGCACGCTTCTGATAAAGGCCCCCGTAGATCCACCACCGATTGCTTTGGCAAATTGGAAACTTCTGAGCGTATCGGTCTGTAGTAAAGCCCAAATGCGTGTTTGTGCTGAAGCCCCRAGGCGGCGTTGTGTACTTACACATCACAACACATCAGCACGCCGCAGACAACCTGGCTGCTGTCTTAATTAAATGAAAATGAGAAGTCTGTGCTTCAGCCTCGATAACGTCCCTCCCAGTCGAACGCCGCCGTTAGCTCCGTGGGCAGATCCTAATAAAGATGATAGTTGGACAAGAGAGCATTGTCACTGTTCATTACGCTGTCACTCAGCCGCTRTGGTCCGTTCACTCGCACACACAAGAAACAGGAAAATATCTCTTTGTTGGCACTTTTTTACCCTCCAGGAAACAAGATGTTGTTCAGGAGGCTGAATCAGGAAAATGTCAAACAAACATGGAGGAGGAGAAACATTTTGCCTGATTTGTGGAACAAAGTAAAGCTCTAATTACTATCATTTAACACAGATATCAAAGGATAGATGAGTTCACATTAAAGACCTTAAATTTTGAAATAAAGTATTTTATTGTGAGTAAATAAACTTGTAAAGTTGGTCAGCCACAAAAACACACTGATAAAACAATACATTGATGAGACAAACAGTAAAACTAATACAGCTGCATTGAAATAGTTGCTTTTTCACAATCCTCATTATATACACTATATATATATATATAATCAGATTAATCCTTTAGAAAGGTTGTGTGAAAGTTAACAGGCCAACCTTTCCATGTGGTGAGCTGGAAAAACAGACGCTGAAAAATTTATTTCATGACTGTGTGTTTGGGTCAGAGGAGTTTTGTTTCCCGGACAGAAAGTAAAATTATGCACACGTATCAAATGATGTTTAATAAAAAGTTCAATTCCTGCAGCTTCTTCTGGTGGAGAAAAAAACAATGTTGTAAATTTACAAAATAAGTGTTTTTGTGTTTGTCTGGGTTTCTGCAACGCTTTATTTAAAGCTTTAAAAAGCGTGAAAGGACTCAGTTTTAATGAGTCCAAGCTGAGAGTCTGGTGGCTGTTAATGCCTAATGACTCTCCAGTCGTACACAGACTCTGTTTATCTGCCTGGTTTTATTTTTTATTTTTTATCAGAGCTTTTGTCTGGAGTTTTAGCGCCGATTTAATCTGAACTCAGCTTAAGTGAGATTCCAGGGGAGGAACGTGCCAAGCAGAAGATTTGGAAAATGATGCAGGAATCCATCCTCTTGAATTTGTGCATGTAGCAGCCGGAAAAGCTTCTATTACAGTTATTTACAGTTTTTCAGCTTTTGTATCCGTGTGCATGAACATCTGTGAGGCTGCTTTTAGGTTGTTTCTGTTTGTTGTGTGGTAAATGAAGAAGCGGAGCCGTGTAGCGTTAAAACAATCTCTGTATGCAGAACGAGATGTTAACCGATGCAAAAAAAGAAAAGAACCTTTCTTTCCTCACAGGCGCTGCACATTTATCCGAGTTTCGGGATAATCAACAGGGTGATCAGCAACTCTGCAAGCTTGTAATTATAATTATTGGTTGTGTCGTTTCAGTAAAGATAATTAAAACGGTGCGGGAGGAAGCCACACTCACAGGTTTTAATAACAAAGGCAGAGCAGCGCTGAGGGAAAGGCGTCTCTCTGCAGCTTTTGTGCTAAATTACCAAGACGGGATGAGCCTCAACTGGTGATTAAAGGCAAATTAGCTTTTTAAAACATGTACTTTTATTCCAGTTTATGTTCTTGTGATTTAGTGTGAATCTCCAACAGCTTGACCTCCAGCTTTTAGAGCTCACCTTAACCCAACTGAACCATAAAATCGGTGCAGTGGTTTCTGAGAACACGATGGGAGATTTCTGGGCTGAAATGGATCCAAACCNACATGTATTGTTGCAGCCCTAATATAGCTGTTATTGTGTACAAAAACTAGCTGGAATGAAAACAAGCCAAAAGGATACAGGTGTAATGATTTTCTACTTCTTACATTAAAAAAATTAAATGTGAGGAGTAGAGGGTAAAAGGTCAGCTGAAAAATAATTAGTCAAGTAAAGTACAGATAAAGTGTTTGTACTTAAATACTTTACAACTCTGCTTACTTCTGAAACTGTGTTTCTTGGTCTTCATGATGCTGTTTGATCACTGATGGTGATAAATCTCTGCAGAAAACTGACAAAGTTGCTTCAGTTTTCTTCCTCAAGTGATGTGTTGTAGTTATGCAGACAGTTCGGTGCTGTGAAATACTGACAAACGTCTTTGYATAAAACAAAGAAAAAATATTAATTTCCCTTCATATCTGGAGCGGGATCAGGACAGAACTCCAGTAAGTCCAACACAACAGAACGRGCCGGTCTGAGCTGAAGTCTGGGGTGGATTATGAAAGGACTCGCCTCGAGGCACCGACACGAGGAAGAAAAGAAAAACAGCTTCCTACTGCTTCACCAGAATGAAAAAAAAAAAAAAAAAGACGCCCACACTGAAAAATACACCACCTGCTAACAAATAACACAAAATATGAAACAATTACTGGGATTTAACCCTGCAGATCTGGAGCTGTTCACAAAAATATTTAGCAAAGCAACGTTTTTCTGCTGCGGTTGCATCTCTCACCCACTAACTGTTAGTTTTTTACAAAAACTCTCCGGTAAAGTATATTTTTGGTGTTTTATACTCAGTCATTTGGAAAAACAATAAAATGATTACTAGTTATTTTATTCTGGATCTTTTTTTTTTCTAACAAACTTTTCTTGGAGCTGCGTTCTTGTGCCAAGTTGGCCCAAACCTGACTTTTCATCACTCCAAATGAAATTAGTTTGTCTTATTGCTACGATCATTTATCATGATTAATGTGCTTCTTCCGCTCTCTCCTCATGAATAACAGATCTGCACATTCATTCATGCATTTTTGTCATAATCTGGCAAACAAATACAAATAATTCCTCATTTTTTTGTTATTTCATATCAATATGTTGCTTTTTTAAAGTGTTTTTTTTTGTGATTAGTTATATAAATAAAGCTTTACTGATAAAATACAGATGCTGTTTAATTACTGATTTTTGACACAGAGAGGAGAAATCGTTTTTTTTTTTCTCCTGCAGCTCGGCTCATTTTCTCTCATAAATCTTCACATACGGCGAGCAGCTTGATGTTTGTGGATAAAAACCGAACAATGATTCGGTTGTGACAAAATAAAAGTTCCAGGGTTTATTTTTAGACGGTCGTAATTTTTATGCTAATGTCGAGGCGGTGAAGGCTGGAGGAGCTGCATAAATATCTGCACCTGTTCAGATCGTCAGGATTAAACCCTGCAGGCGTGATGAAACACACAGCTGTGTCTGACGCAGCCGAAGGATCCTGAACGTTACATCAGCTGCAGATCTTCACGCTCAGGAGGAGGAAGCAGGAACAGGTTTTTTTTGTCCCTCCTCACTGTAATATTCATAAACTGGTTTGATGAGTTTCTGATCCAGACGTGTTTAGATAGATTTTAAACCTGTGCATTAATAAAAATATGTAGAAACACATTTTTATAAGTAGGAAGAATAAGATTAAACATTTATGTCAGCCACATGAGCGTTATTGTCGTAAATAACTTTTCATGTTTAAACACAAACCGTTCTTTGTCTCGTCGCGCTGACAAACACTGAGCTCTACCTGGTATTTCCTGCGACAAAACAGCGTTTTTCCACATCCTCTCAAAAACACTGAAAATCACTAACTGTACGACTAAATATGAAATAAATACAGAAATACTAGAAAAAGTAAGAGGTTTACTCACTGATGGGTTGTGGTGCCGTCTTGAATTCTGAACGCTCCCCATTTCCCACCAGAGGGGCATTCTAGTTTAAATTTGCGACTTGTAAGTGGGAAATTCCCACTTCCCAGTACAACTAGGCTGCAGCAAAAGCAGCCAGGCAAAAATAAACATGCATTCTGGGAGATGTAGTTTATGGTGAGTGCTGCTTTAAAGCAGTTTCTTTTTAAGATATAAATACATCTTTGAATTTAGGCCACAGAAAACAGTTGTGGCGGCCACAATTTGGCCCTCGGGCCTTGAGTTTGACACTTTTATACTGAGGGTGAAAAACAGTGTTTATGTCGTGAAATGCAGTTGAAATTAGTGATCTTTGAATAAAGTTTTTCCACAATAAAGGCTCATCATTGAGTTTTAAAGTAAAATAACCTCACTCTGCTGAACAATGGACTTTTAAATTGTATAAATGATTTTATACACAATCTCATGATTGTTTTAAGATCTTCTGGGTCGTGTGTTGTGAATAACTCTGAGCTACTACCACACCAGATTTAAGCACATTCTCTATAATTTTGTATCAGTTTGTTGGTTAGTTGTGGCGGCCATCTTGAATCGACTCCAAAACTTGAGTTGTACATTTCAACCCTAATTTAAAAAGTTAAAAAAAAGTTTTCTTTTCATTTTCTCATGAGGATTTAAATAACCAAAATTAAGAACAGCTACAGAAATAGAGCGGCACATTATTACGCCAACAAGTAATTATTTTTATTTGAGCAGTTTCAGACTTCCATACACGAGGCAAAGAATGACTTTTTTTTCTGTTTTCACTGAATAAATTCCATCTTTTGTCAAAGTTTGATTGAATTAAACAAAAGACTAAAAAGAAAACTCCATAATGTTAGAATTGGTTGAGTCAATGCTTCTGTTTTCTTTTCATTTCCGCTCATAAATGTGTAAACTTTCATTGAAGCGGTGCTCTAATCCTTTTAAAATGGAGTCAAACTGAAATGTGTTTTCATYCGAGACGATATTTAAATGTGGAGAATTCGATATCATTTTATATTTTACTATTAAAACTCAACAAAGCTCATTTGTTTGCAGTGAAAAAGCGGGCCGACCCCCGTCAGAATGGGAATTTAACCGTCGGCAGAACGTGGGGAGCAAAGCTGCTTTCTGATTAAGCTTTTGATTATTTGACAGGCTTGGTTTGAGWCAGTCGATACTGAGGATGAATCTGGATTTTAATGAAGCTGTGAGGGGATCTGAGTGATCCTGCAGTCAGAAGAATCAGTGTCTGATTATCTGTCCTTCATCATATCTTTTGTTTTTAATCAGCTGAATATTTTTTGAATTTATTTTTTGTTTTTCCTCAGGAAAATCTCCAACTCCTGGCTGAGCACCGGCTGGTTCACGATGACCATCGCTCTGGAGCTCTGCGACCGGATCAACGTGTTCGGCATGGTGGCCCCGGACTTCTGCAGGTCAGAACCGTGGAGCTGATTTTAATCCACGACTTGCAGCTGAACCGAGGCGTCGCCTCTAAGAGCGTTTTTAGGCAGCCGCTTCAAAATTCATAGCAGCACAAGTGCCTGATAGGAAAGATTAAAACTGAAAAGAAAAAAAAAAAAAAAGAAATCAGGCTGATAATAGATTTCAGTGATGCAGGAGTTGTTTGTGGAATACCTAAATTCGCGGCGTGCTGGCAGACTACAAATAACACACTGAAAATGCTCCTGATGCAGAAAGAAAAGGTGAAAATCTCTGATCGCTTCAGATAAAACCTGAAGCTGTTGCACCTAAAGCAGCTAAAAGCAGAGGATTCACAGAAGGAACGCATATCGCCTGCTGCTTTTCTTATTTTATTTTAGATTCTGATCATCTTATGTTGAAAAATTACGTTTTATTTAAACTTTTAAAATGTCATCAAGAGATGTCACCCCCAGAATGTGTTGCTGGTGACTTTCGGCTACTTCTACATCAGCGTTCAGCTAAATATTAGTGAAACTGACTGAGTTGTCATCACTTTTGTGTCCGTTCACGTCGATTAGCTGGGATATTTTGCTAACAGACAAACACGGTGGAGTCTTGTGTGATGAGCGGCTCTTGGAGTGTGAAGAACTGTTGGCTACAACCAGGGCCGGCTCTAAACAACTTGGGGCCCCGGGCAAGACTTCAGGTGGTGCCCCGTCTCACTGCCATTTTACTTAAATTCACACAAATTTTAAATGTTTTCTCTTTTATATTATTTCTTATCTTTAAAAACCAGGTTGTCCAAATAAAATAGTTAACAATAAAATTCATTTGAAACAGAAAACCTGAAGTTTACCTCGTACCTGCTGAAATCATGAGGAACACCTGCTCATGTTAACCAGCAGCTGTGGAGTGAAGCAGCTCTAGGGGGGTTAGGTTTGTATTCCACTAGAAAATGTTTTAAAGATTTACACAAAACCTTGTATTTTCCAGCCATTTGAAGAACTTTTGACTAAATTTTGGAGATTAAAAAAAACATCAAATCAGTATTTTATGAAGGTAGACCACTGAAAACCAGACTTTAAACTGAACTTGTTTAGTTTTCTGGTTTCACAYGGAGCACCAGTAGTTAGTCTTGACTGCATCATCTGATGCTTTTATTGTGAAACATCCTCTGCACCATATAAAACGTCATGTAGTGTGAAATGTTTTGCCTGATGCCAAAAGATGAGATTATTTGTCGTTTAAATAKAGGCTGAAAGCTTTAGTTCAAAAGCTTCTTTTTTTGTCAGATCTGCTTCCTTCTGTCAGGCTTTTACTGATTTTGACCACCAGTTTGTGTCGAAACAGTTTGATTTTTGAAAACATTTCAGTATTTTCTTCAACTTTTAAATGTTTTATTTGGCATCAAAAAATAAGAAAATAAAAATAAAACACAACAGCTCATCAGCTGCAGGAGGAAAGGGACACTGGTTCAAGCCAGGCAGATTTAGGCTTTTTTTTTTTTGTCCAAAACATATAAAAATTCAAACGTTCAACCATTAATTCATGAACTGGAACATGCATGAAGGATGCAGCACAGAGGTGGGTTWAAAAGGTTTTCAGGATGAGATGAAGGGACGAGATATTCAATCTTTAATAAAACTGAACTGAACACTAAAATGTTTCTGCCCTGCTCTCAGATCATAAAACTGGATTTGGATCCTTCCAATTTTTTAGCACTTTTCCTCGAATCCAAACCTTAAAATACTAAAATTCTCATTTCTAAAGTCGATACTTAAACATGTTAAAATGATAAAACCGTTAAGATGYTTTTAGAACATTTCTTCTGAGACTGGTGCCAGTTATTGAGAAACAAAACACAAAAATAGAAAGTTTTTCTTCGTGTTTTTCCTCTCTTTCTAAAAATTGTMCACGTTTGCAAAACTTATACAATAAATATTTTTTCCAAATTAACTCATCACAGGGGAAAATGAGCCCAGATTGTGTTGGAAACTCGTCAAAAGTCTGATATTTTGCAGCTCCACGTCGTTGGTGTCATGTTGAACGGATGAAAAGCGGTGATTTCTGACTCTTGTTTTGCTCCAGCAGCCGGCCTCGTTAGCACGCTTTAATGATTTGATTTACAGCTCGCGCCTCGTTCGCCTCAACTCGCACTTTAACTGGAGGATTATCGAACAGGGAACACGTCTTATTAGATTACTTCATAAAAAAAAGAAAAAAAAAACTGTTCAATGTCCCGTATATCTTTGAGCTGAGCTCTGATCGATCAGGGGGATCATTTTTTATTTTGGCTCTACAGGTAAATCCAATCTGGACGGCCGTGAAAAGCCAACGCTGCTTCATTTCTTCGAGAAATTGCTCGTGGATTCTCAGCGATCCGTTCGGTTCTCATGGCAACTGATGTCTGCAGATTGTGCTGAAAGWCAACCATCTGAAGACAGAAAACRTGTTTTTCTAACTTATTGTCAGATMTGTTGTAAGATAAATGGWAAATGATGARCTGTAGCTCCTCCTGGTCAAACACAACTTYTACATTTATTACGAAACCTTTTGTTTTATCTCATTTCACTGCCAGTTTGAGCACAGAGGCTGGAGAACGTCCACATTTAACCACAAATTCCAATTAAGCCAATCTGTTTGGCAAGATATGTGAACAAAAGCCACAGTGGTTGTGTTTTTATTTATTTATTTGTTTCTTAAACACAAAAGAAATCTGCAGAGATTAATTGTTTCCCAAATCCAAAGGACTGGATTTGAAACTCCCTTCAGTCCTGCACTTGTCTGATAAATCACAGGGACATGTGGGAAGATAAATATATATAAGATCAGACAATGAATAATGTATGATGATGAACGACAGTGTGGATGTAGCAGAATAGGCAGCTGACAAAATGTTTTCTGAATATTTGCAGAAAACGTTACGACTCAAACAATCTGAAACGTCTTGACAAACTTTTAGTGTGTGTGCCTGCAGGGGAGTAACATTTGTTTCTGTGAGGTGCAGGCAAAAATCCAAAGTTTAACAAAAAGATTTATTAATTAAATAAAAASGCTGGCAGGGCAGCTCAAAAACTCWCRGGAGCAGGAACACAGAGAGCACCACACTGGCTGGGTGAAACAGCACAATGAACAGACAAACACTGAAGACAGGACACAGAATATAAAGGTCAAATAATTAGGGACATCAAGARACACCTGGAGSAGACAYAAGAGGAAACAGGTGAGCGTGGGCGGGGCTGGAGGAACGACAGCAGGGGARAGATACACAGGAGAACACAGAAACACTAGAAAACCAAGGAAAATAAATACAGATTGTGGCAGTTTCCTTTTCAAGCCAATGATCCTCGTTTGATTTAAAATGTTTCACCAGCTTCATGTGAAGAAGCTCATTGGTCACCACAGCTTCCACACATCCTCAAACATAAATAAGAGCGAAGGCTGTGAAGACCCTTCAGATGTGAAGACCCTTCATGCATCGTGTTGCAGGAGGTCTAACTGACTGGCTGCTCTTTGGTTTGAGCCCCACGTTAGCAGCATTTACTAACTTTTTCTTTCAAAATGCTCGATAGTCTTTTATAACAGAGACAGAGAATATTTTTAAAACTACAAGAATAAAGTCAAAATATTACAAGTAAAAGTCATAATAATA
>NW_013952499.1:426554-429433 GCF_001266775.1 Austrofundulus limnaeus | reverse complement strand
AGAAAAACGTTGTACAAGAATAAAGTCAAAATACTACAAAAAAGAAAAAAATATTGCAAGAAAAAAGTCTAAATATTATGAGAAAAACGTTGTACAAGAATAAAGTCAAAATACTACAAAAAAGAAAAAAATATTGCAAGAAAAAAGTCTAAATATTATGAGAAAAACGTTGTACAAGAATAAAGTCAAAATACTACAAAAAAGAAAAAAATATTGCAAGAAAAAAGTCTAAATATTATGAGAAAAACGTTGTACAAGAATAAAGTCAAAATACTACAAAAAAGAAAAAAATATTGCAAGAAAAAAGTCTAAATATTATGAGAAAAACGTTGTACAAGAATAAAGTCAAAATACTACAAAAAAGAAAAAAATATTGCAAGAAAAAAGTCTAAATATTATGAGAAAAATGTCCGTCATAGTTTCCCTCATTTATCCTGGATTTATAAACACCAAGTTGTCACATAAAACCCAAACAACAGTCTTTGTTCCACTGGTGGGAAAAACGATGCTGTTTCTGCCTTTAAAAGCTTCCGGACTCTTCCAGGGCTTTTATTTATTTTTTGAACATCAGGGTGTCAGACGACTTCCTCCTGTTCTTAGCTTTAGCTTGCTAGCCTGGTAGAAACCAGACCCTTGTCTTTCACTTTGTTTYGTACGAGGGTCTGGACTCGGCTATGGAGAAGCAATTCTTGCTGGAGGCGTGGCCTCTGCTGAAGTTTAAAATGATTGGATTGTTTGGCTGCGACGTATGAGTGCCAGCTCCACTGTGAAGGAGGCTAAGCTAAGAAGCTAACCAGAAATCACGTGTGCTGTAAACAACCCTACTGAGAGGAGAGAAGTACCGAGCTGAACGAGACGACTGTAAATGAGAGCTGCTGCTTTGTCAGACAAATTTAATTTAATTTAATTTAATTTGGAAGCCTTATCAACACAGACTGGCTTCATTCACTTCTTCCACTGCTGTATGCTAAAATAATAGAAAACACTGCACAGAAAATCAACGTTCTGCTCTCTGATTGGCCCGAATGAAATGCTCACGAAGAAATCCTTGTCTATGGGAGAAATCCCAGACGGAGCAGAGAAGGAAAACGAGAATTGAGCGGAGCTGTGTAGGAAGGCAAGGGCCAGGCTATTAGCTTGACCACCTTACATGAAATAAAACATCACAAACGGCTTTTCCTGACTTTCAGGGGCGAYTGTTTGTTGTTTGTGTTGCTGCAGGGAGCCCCAGCACCAGTCCATCCCCTACCACTACTACGAGCCGCGAGGCCCCGACGAGTGCGCCATGTACATCTCCCACGAGCGGGGCAAGCGCGGCAGCCACCACCGCTTCATCACMGAGAAGCGTGTGTTCGCCAGCTGGGCTCGGACGTTTGACATCCACTTCTACCAGCCAGACTGGAGCCCCCCGCCTCTACCAGACAACGGGACGCTGGGAGGGACCACCCCGACAGCTCCCAGGAATACGTGACTTCACTCTGCAGAGCGAACAAAACTCTTTACAGATTAACCTCAGGAGGACGAGCGCCGGCCCGGACGACGGGGCCCGGAGCCCGCTCCGTGTGTTTTTTGTTAACGAGGGGAGGTGGTCCGGCTCGGAGTTGTTTGAAAACCTTCCTGGGATGAGGTTTTACACAAAAGCAGGATCATCAAACACTTTCTCCAAGCGTGCATGCAGCGTTACTGTGGACCCCGCTGGTCTTTGTGCACAACTGACCAGAGGGATCAGAGGGGAAACAAACCGCAGCAGAAAGTCTTTGTTGCAGCAAAACTCCAGACGTGATTCACCAATGATGCAGAAATATAACATGAAAATACCTGAAATCTAAAAAGAGGCGATGCAGTCAGAATAATTCATCTGAATGTTTCAATCATTTCTTCAAAAGTCAGGATTTTCTGCTGTTTTTAAAGATTAAACAGGTCAAACCGGACGAGATTCTATAAAAGCTTATCTGGTGCAACAAAAGGCACAAAGCAGTTAAATAAACGTCTTTCATTTATTCTGCCTTGGAGATGTGTTGTGTTGCTCATCCAAGTCCAACTTTGCACTGCAGCGCCTCCAGGATGATTGACAGGTGTGTAACCGTCTCCGGGATGTTTTATCTTCTGCGTGCGCAGCTCTTTCAGTTCTGGACGTTCGTATCATAAGTCTTTGTTGGCTCCTGTCAGTGGGTAACAGTGCAATTTATTTCAGTACAAGCTAAATTTCCATGTAAAAGCTCAGCCATGTCACAGAAGACAAGCTGGGGATGAAGATGGAGAGCAGGGTCGCCGCAGCAGCATCCATCCTGCTGGATTCCTCTGCTGCKGCGCCTGTGAGCCTCCACCTCTCAGAGCATCACACCCGTTAGAAAAATGCAGTTTCTTTTTAKATATTCTTTGTTAAACTGAGTGTAATTTGTCACTCTGGATCTGGACTGTATTTTATGAGCTACATGTGGACTCTCCTCCTTCATGAATAAAAACAGGTGTCAGTCAGAGAAAAAGTGATGACACGGTTATTTCAATGATACACGCTGTTGCTAAGTCCATATTGATTTTTTCCCCCACATCTTTTTAACACAAGTAATGGTASATCAGATGGTGTAGAGATCAAATACTTTTTTATGTTTCACATCTCAAACACTAAACGGATACAAACTCCTGATTTTAATCTGAAGACATCTGTGAAAGACTGGGTCTAATTTAGTTAATGATTGGGATTAAATATTTTATTTTCACTAAATGTATTGAATAAATGGGTGAAGTGTGGAGCCTACCTGCAGTAAAGAGAAGATGGAGCTCTTTTAGACGCCATCCACATTGAAACAATTTTTAATAATACAAATGTGTGTGTGTGTGTGTGTGTGTGTGTGTGTGTGTGTGTGTGCGTGTATGTA
>NW_013952499.1:422213-424634 GCF_001266775.1 Austrofundulus limnaeus | reverse complement strand
TACAGTATATATATATATATATTTTTTCAGCTTTGTGTTATCATGAAAGCACAGAGCCCATCTAGTGACATGGGATTAAAAAAAATTAATGCATGGCCACTTTTTAGTTAATCTATGAACTCAAGATAGTCAATGCATAGTCACTGCGTGACCTCTAGGTAGTTAATGCGTGGTGGCAAGAACGTTAATGTGTGGCCACTCATCAGTTTATGCATGTCACTCATAATTGTGACTATTAGACAGTTAATGCATGGCCCCGAGATAGTTCATGTGTGGCCACTCATTAATGCATTGTCACTCGTTAATGTGACCATTAGATAGTTAATGTGTGGTCATGAGATAGTTAATGCATGGCCACTCAGTTGATGTGTGGCCACGCATTAGTTAGCATGTTTTCACTTTTTAATGTGTGACCCTTATTTAATGTGTGGTCACTTGTTAATGTGTGACCATTAGATAGTTAATGTGTGGTCATGAGATAGTTAATGCATGGCCACTCACTCAGTGTGTTTTCATTTGTTAGTTAATGTTTGAACAATAGATAGTTAATGCGTGGCCATGAGWTAGTTAATGTGTGGTTTCTCGTTAGTTATTGTGTAACCATTAGATAGTTAATCTGTGGCCACTCATTAGTTAGCATGTTTTCACTTGTTAATGTGTGACCCTTAGTTAATGTGTGGTCACTTGTTAGTTAATGTGTGACCATTAGATAGTTAATGTGTGGTCATGAGAGTTAATTAATTGCCACTCGGTTAATGTGTGGCCACTCTTTAGTTAGCATGTTTTCACTTTTTAATGTGTGATCAATATTTAATGTGTGGCCACTCAATAGTTAATGTGTTTTCACTCGTTATTTAATTTGTGACCATTAGATAGTAAATGTGTGGTCACTCCTTAGTTAATGTGTGACCATTAGAAAGTTAATCTATGGCCACAAGTTATGGCATGCAATAGAAATACAGAGTAAAAAACATTTCCCAACACACCTAGTGTGTTCGATGTCATCTTGTAAGTATTAGTACTTTTAAAAATGAACCAGTTCCATTGAAACATGGGAATATATTCTTTGGATTAAACATCCACAAATATAATTATAAACATATGTAAGACACACTGTTGAAAATTATCTTGTGACCATGATATTTGAACTCCTCCACCTGAAACACACACGTTTTTATCAGAAGTATTTATGTGTATGTGTGAATTTAAATAAGAAGTAAAGCAAAGGACAGCCCTCTGATTAAAACTCAGCTGCAGTCAAAAAGGAACGTAGATTTGTAAGAAATGAAAAGCGGTGAGTCACCTTCACCCTCGACTGACGGCAGCTGCCATTTTTACTTTTCAATCTTGCTCTTTCCATCTGGTTGTGACATCAAGCTGTGTCGTGCTAAAATATGAATGAAAGAGAGGCAGGGCTACAAGTTCKCCTCATTATTCCCAGGAGCTGCAAATAGATCCTCCACCACGTTCATAACTGAGCGTCGAAGCATTTTCCTGCTTTAAAAAAAGCACCAGACCTCCTTCTGAAGATAAAACCTGCAGCTCAAAGGAACACGTTTTCATCAAAYGTTGCATAAAACAGACTTCAATTCAATTATCAGGCTTTGAAATCTTGAACTATTAAAWGCTCTTTATGGATTTTCTGTAGTAAATCTAAAAACACAAGTGTGCAGCAGTACTTTGACATAAAAACAAGAATTCTCCAGAACTGTTAAGAATTCTTGCAAAATCAGATGGGAGGACGTGGCCCAGAAAAATGTCACTTTTTTTAACAGAACATCCCAACAGTGTTTTTCTACAATCCCATAGATACAGATACTTAAATTAACCTGACCTACATAATGTGACAAAAATGACTAAATAGATGAACCAATTAAAAAAAAACCCAATATGTGATGTTTTCTGTGAAATGTTCAGCTGATAAATGAAAATGTTTCTCTTGTCGAGGCAAAGTGTTTGAAGAATTTGCGTATTTAGCAGATTAGCTCACCTGCCAATCAAAAGTGCTCCACAAATATAACTTTTTGAGTAAACTCGAGCACAAACAAACCAACAGAAGCTCTCTGATTGGATGTAAACTGAGTCCGAAATGTTCAATAAAGAAAAGAAAAAAAGTCCTAACTTGACCTTGTGGAAATAAAAGTTTCTGATTCAGGACTTGAGTCCAGAGGAGAAACTGTCAGTTTGGAGCTGATCTGTAAAACCTGAACCTTCCTGAAGAGCAGCTGAGAGTCCAGGTGTCGGGTTCTGAGGAGGTTCTGTTCTCCTGATGAGTTCGGACCTTCAGTCCTCTCAGCTCTGTTGCTTCAGGACCTGCTGAGTCTCTGAAGTGGCTCAGATGAAGGTTTTCCTCTCAGACCGTCAGGATGTCCTGACGCCCAGAAGTCAGAAAATAAAAGACAAGTTTAGTTTATTCATTTC
>NW_013952499.1:413853-419325 GCF_001266775.1 Austrofundulus limnaeus | reverse complement strand
GTTCAGCACCAGGGACAGAGATCCTGTAAATCTGGACCATCTCTGTCCCTGGTGCTGAACACAGTGTCTCAGTTCAGCACCAGGGACAGAGATCCTGTAAATCTGGACCATCTCTGTCCCTGGTGCTGAACACAGTTTCTCAGTTCAGCACCAGGGACAGAGAGATTGAACAAGTTGTTGCAACTTTCTTTGAACCACAGGAAATATTACAAATCGGATTGTGGAAAACGATTTCTGAGACAAACTTAAAGGGACAATATCATGTAAAATCAACTTTTTGAGKTTTATATCATGTTATAATGTTATACCTCATAAAAACCTGCCCAAAGCCTTGCTCTGACTCATTCAWGCATGTTTGAGAAATCCTGCAGCGTTTTTAGGAAGCCATGCAGAGGAGCAAAAYGACAGGTGGGGACCAGAAACACCTTTTGGGACCAGAAACGCCCCTGGGAYGTGTCTTTAAGCCGAGTTTCCTCATGGCAGAGCGCACCCCTCCCCCCTCCTGCAGRCTCTCGGGTGAAATTGAAAGTGAAACTTAACTGTCTGCTGAGCTCAACATTAGTTCTCACCAGTTAAGCTCTTTTCTGATTAAAAATGCCTTTGAGGAAATGTATTTTCAGATGCCGAGTAAACTGCATCATAGCACGCGCACGAGCCCCCAGCCTGCGAATCCCCCACCGAACAGGATGGAACAGAAGCAGGAGGTGGTTCTTAAAGAGACAGAGGCCAATTTCAAGGCGTTTAGAAGAGGAAGTGATGAGAAGATAAGTTCATTTTCTATTTAAATATAAAACCAGCATTTTAATAACAACTAAATGTGACATAGATGCTTTATTATGGTATAGTATGTAAATATATGCCTGAGAAACACATAATATTGGCCCTTTAATGGACAAACACCTTCTCATTGGATAAATCTGACTTTGAGTAAAAATGGCCGATTTCAAAATGATCATGTTTCAGATACCCTTAAAGACAGACCCCCCACCCAGTACTTGCTACAGTATTCAGATTGTTTCTGAAATAAAAGTGTGTCCTGAGACTTTTGACTCACCTGTAGTTCCAGTACGTCACAGAGTTGTGGATTTAAAGTGACTTACTGTAAAACTTTATTACCTGCTTCAGCCTAAAAACACAGTYGTGTTGGTCCAGGTGTTTGAACCTGCAGGATCTTCACAAACCATCATGGCCGACTTTTCATTCCTCCTCAGAGACGGCAGCTCCGACGTCATCCTGTCACCGGTTTGTCCCCGGTGTGCGACAGACACTGGTCTCTATTAGCAAAAAGAAACCATAGCGAGGAGGAGTGGAGCGTTTTTCTGTTCCATCTGCTGAGTGGGAACAGGAACAACGCAGGACGTGGAGTCCAAGTGGGTTTAAGATCAAACGGTGCCAGGTGAGGCGCAGCAGCTTTAAGTTTGATTGTCCCTGCTGCCAGGCAGGTGAGGATGTCCACACTGCTGCTCGAGCTTTTCACACWGACAAGTGGTTTTAAAGCCTTTGTTTGAAATGTTTCCCAGTTTTCACCTCAAGCTGTACTCCAAGGATGTCTTTGTGGCATTAAAACACATTCGAGTTTAAAACGCGTCGTGTGTATGGATGGGATTAAGTAAGCTCAAACGAAYCAAACATAAAAAGCTTTTTATTCTCTTTATAAAGAAAAAACATGGTGTTTGCTCTTTCTGTAAGAACAGGGAGAAAGTGGAATGAGATTACAGGAAGTAAGGATGAATCCAGGAGGGAAGTGTTGCATAAATAATGTATAAGAAAAAAGGTAGACGGTGCGGCTGACGCAGCAGCTGCTGTTCGGTACGTATGCTTTCATTTCCAACTGCATCCGTTCTCCATTTCAGCCTGGAGGTCGACTGGCAGCAGGCGGCCGGTGGGCGGTCCTCGCACCAAGCATTGGTGATAAACTACTGCAGGTTCAATCTTTACACCTCGAGGATCAATCACCCACAACACCTCCGAACAATGAGCCTAATGCAGAGTGGTTACAGGAGGTGAGGCAGGGCAAAGACTGAAACAAACAAACACTCAGGAAAAGAAAGGAGATTCGCTCAGGTCAGCCGGCGGCTCTCGCTCGCTTCCTGCAGCTGCAGAGCGGTGTGCAGAGAAGCTGTCCATCACCCAGAACACAATCAGCAGCGCGCATGGCAGGGGAGCTAATGGGCACTTCCACACACAACACAATTTAGTGAGCGKGAAAGTGGGGAGCTTCATCATGCGCCATGGGATTATGTGCGATTGTTATCTTCTAACAGGCAACATGGATGGTCGATGAGTGTAACGTATACGAGCGGGGGGAGGTGGGGGCGCTCTCACAGCCAATCAAGCCGGCTCTCGATGCATGGTTTTTTTCTGACCCAGCAGACGTATCGAGTAGCACTTAAACAAATAAGCTGCTGCTGCTGAAATATGCAGAGCGGCGCGCTCTCAAAGTAAATTAAATTAGCTGCGGGCTCGGTTTAGTGCATTTTAAAACGTATCAATGTGACACAAAACTCAGCGTTATGCCACAAATAAATACATCTGTACATGTCCTTGAGACGCAAAACATGAAATAAACTCATAAGTAAATCTGTGCTTGGTAGATTATTTCTTTGTTGTAACAATGCTGCTTGGTAATAAATCTTTGACTGTTGGAAAGCCGGTTCATTTMGATTTAAAAAATGGTGCCACATTTGTAAGGAACGTGCATTTGTGGGATAAGCAGCAGAGCTGAGTGTGTGGGTTAGAAACATCGTCTCATTCTGCTGTTTTCACTCTTGTTTTGAGCTTCTGCTAACCCCAGGTGCTGCCAATATAAGATTTATTGTTAAGCATCATTGTTGCATTAAAGAAATCATCAACCAAACACATTTCTTTACTTTTTCTGCWAAGTTTAGCTCTACAATCGATTTAGATGCTCGGCTGAACAGTTATATGAAAGATAATATGAAAGATGAGTATTAATTTTATTAGCCTGAAAATTAATTCTTGAAATAAGGAACATTTCCAGGCTGAGAAGAATAAAAATTTAACACATCTGCTAGTTTAGGAAATCAGTCTCAAAACAAGATCAAACTTTTTTTTTAATTTATTCATTACATTTAAAGTGCCTGAGACAAGCATATCTTTCAAATGCAAAAAATTCAAACATCTTTGTATTAGGGAAACTTGACATAATACACGATTTTATCCATTTTGTAACAAAAATGGCATATTTTCTTTTGAACTCGGCTCAGCTAAAGTGAAACAGGAAGTGACATCAAAGGGGAACTTTAAGAAAGTAAACTCTCTGGTCTTTATTAAAAATAATCTAAAAAACATCAGATTCCTCTCCAGTCTGTTGTTATTGTAACAACACTTTGTTTACATGCAGACATTCCCCTTTGACATCACTTCCTGTTACTTCAAATGAGAATATCTCAACAACTGTTTATCTCAGCAGCGTGAAACTCTTTTTGCAATATGTTGTTAATGTTGTCTTTCCAAAAATGCATTTATATTTATTGAAAAAATTGTAGGTCACAGGCGCTTTAAAACAATTTTATATACAACAGAAAACAAAAACATACAATCAAAAAAGCTAATAAAATCAAAGGCAGCAGAAGAAGAATAAATCTTATAATATCTGCCCCTTTTTATCCCCAGAATACAAATAAAAGCTGGAGCTGGATATAAAATTGCAACACTTTGTTAGATGGACAGTTTTTGCAGTGTGAACATGTTTAAAACCTGAACAGGAACAATTTTCTGACCAAAACAAATATATCCAGGTCTTAAAAAAAATACAATTCAACATGCAGAAAATGGTACCACATTTGCCCGTCCTAAAAGTTTTTGGGCAACAAAATAATGTTCACAGCCAAGAATACAGCTATGAACACAAAAACAAGATGACAAATTAAAAAATTGTCCGATCAGCTCGCCGGCTGACTGCGTCTCGATTCAGAGGCTGTGAATTGAGACGGTCCAGCCTTCAGGTGACGTCTTTTTTTGCGTGACCCCGCGCTGCTGCGTTCTAACTTCACAAATAAAAAATGTTACAGGTAAATAAATAGAAAACATTAATAATTTGAGTTTAGCTCCACGATCAGTGCATGAAGTGGGATTTTATTTAACATCTTAGTGCAGATTAAATTTCATCAGCTCAGATGCTAAACATACATTTAAAAACAAATTCTTTAGTCTGTGATGGATTAACAAACTACACCGACTTGTTTAGTTTACTGACAGTGCAATGAATCCTGGGATATCCTCGACTGGAAAGGATACTCAGACCTCATTTTCAGGATTTTGTGGGACTTYGAAGGAAGCAGCCTCTGAACTGAGACACAGCCTTGGTAAACTCAGAAATGAATAAAACTGCAGCAGGAATATTTTCTCACATCATCAGTCCCCCAACAGTCTCAGTCCAGTGAGATAACACCGTAAGCCCGTGACAAACTGCACCTTAACCCCAGCATCCCTCAGTAAAGTCTTCCAGTCCTCACAGGTCCAGCTGTGCGAGCGCCGACCCTCAGAAGATGTGTTTGAGATGCTTGATGCCGTAAGTCTTGAAAAACACTAGAAGGATTAAAGTCCACAGGCCCAGGATGAAGCCATCAGGGGGATGCCAGTCTTTCTGCTTTGGTTTCTGTGTTTGGGGGGGGGGGGGGGGGGGGGCAGAGAGGATCAGGGTGAGATTGCAGTTCAGTTATAGTGTGTATATTTCTCCTGTTGAGGCCACCGCTGATTGTTCTGTCATTCACACAGGCAGGCGCAGAATCAAACACACACACGGTTCTTCTATCCTGGTGGAGACTTTGCATTAACTTCCATTCATTTATTGGTCATCTCTGTAGCCTAAACCTGACTGATTACCCTAAACCTTAGTCCTGACCCTAACCCTGAACCCCAACAGTATTTCCCCAYTGAGGACCGGGMTTTTCTCCTGATAAGGAACAGCTGGTCCACACAAGGCTGTGCAGACCGGGAAAATGGTCAAAAATCGTGTCATATCTCACGCATGCAAACATGTCTCACAAACATGTCTCACACACACAAACACATCATGTCTCACACACACAAACACATCATGTCTCACAAACATCATGTCTCACAAACAAACATCATGTCTCACAAACAAACATCATGTCTCACACACAAACATCATGTCTCACACACAAACATCATGTCTCACACACACAAACACATGTCTCACAAACACAAACATCATGTCTCACAAACACAAACGTCATGTCTCACACACAAACATGTCTCACACACACAAACACATTATGTCTCACAAACAAGCACATCACGTCTCATACACACAAACATCATGTCTCACAAACAAACATCATGTCTCACAAACATCATGTCTCACACACACAAACACATCATGTCTCACAAACATCATGTCTCACAAACAAAAATCATGTCTCACAACAAACATGTCTCACACACAAACATCATGTCTCACACACACAAACACATCATGTCTCA
>NW_013952499.1:408335-412402 GCF_001266775.1 Austrofundulus limnaeus | reverse complement strand
ATGTCTCACACACACAAACATCATGTCTCACACACACAAACACATCATGTCTCACACACACAAACATCATGTCTCACACACACAAACACATCATGTCTCACAAACATCATGTCTCACACACACAAACACATCATGTCTCACACACACAAACACATCATGTCTCACACACAAACTCACACACAAACACACAGACTCACACAGAAAAGCAGCTGGCGGGGCTCACCCCCCACCATCGCCCCCACCCCTCCCAGTGTTTGTCCCATTCACTGCCACATCATCACTTTGTGTATGATTATACTTTTAAATCTCTCATATTAAACATGCAACTCACAAGTAGCACATTTATATGCTAATGCGGCAGCTATATTCTGTGGGAGAGATGAGATTTAACCTCTAAAACATCTTCCAGAACTCCTCTGCCGTCAACAAAGCTACAGATGCATTTTGAGGACGCACTGAAGGGATTTCTTCGATCCTTTGCTGTACGAGCTGCCATTATCCAGACGACAGCTCACCGGGTCTGACCGAGCAAAGCCAGAACCGTACACACGACTGCAGCACGGCAAAGCTGCTACAACAGAGGACATCAGTCGTACTGCAGCAGGAGCAGATAAAAGACCTCAGAATTAGAGCCTCGTGTTAAAGGCCATCACATTCAGAGTCATAAWGAGGCGCGACCTCACCAGGCAAGAACTACCAGGTTTAAACTGCATCTAGACATGAAAAACTGAAATCAGAAATCCAGAGAGRTATGCATCTTTGCCTGTTGGTTCCACAGAAAACTGTTTTTTTAAATCCAGCTAAATGAGCTGCTCTTATTCCGTCGCACACAAACATCAATTTCCAGAACAAAGACGAGTAATTATACCGTGCACCACCTGCCCAACAACAAACAGACAGAATTAGCTTCTTTATGGTAAAAATACTCAAGCATTGATTGAGCTCGGTGCTGATTATCAGAAGGTGAATAAACGCAGAGAGCGCTGCTGATTGAAACGTTGCATCGTCTTTGTGCTTATCTTTAGTTTGACCCCRTTCATTTTGAGTTTGGAGGGTTTTGGGCTGTTTTACAGAGCAACTGCACAATGAAATGTAGTTTTTTTAGTTGGAAAATGGCCTTAAAAAGTTTTTTTATTAATATTGTAATTCATAAAAAGAAGAAATAGTTACCAGTAACTACATTTATCATTGGTATTTACCGATGGGTTCTGACTGCAGGCAGAGAGAAATATCCTCTCAGAATAAGTAAATAATGTAATTTAGTCTCATTTTTGTAACAATTTTCTTGAAAATGACATCTAAATGACAGCAGGTTGCTTTAAAATCTTCATTGTACGATCAATCTACAATAACAGATCTTTAAATCRCTTTTATTGCAATAAAACAGAATTAGAATTATCTTTATTGTCACTGCATGGAGCTGTAGGAAGAAGGTCCTGGGTTTGATCTCAGGATTAGACCAGGTGTGAAGTTTGAATGTTTTCCTTGTGTTTTTTTTACAGGTACTCTGGTTTCCTCCCACAGACAAAAGAAAATCAATGATCTGAGATCTCAGTGTACGAAAGAGGATTAGAGCCACTGAGGACAAAAAAAAAGAATTCTGACTTTAATCTCAAATTTCTGACTTTTTTTTTCTTAGAATTAGGAAAAAGTCAGAATTCAGAAAAACAAAACAAAAAAAAAGATAAAAAAAATTTTCCACAGTGGCCCTAATCCTCTTTCAAATCAATGAGATTTGCCTGGTTAAATATAGGTTAATAAATAAATAAAACTACAATAAAACTGGAAGAGCTTTCCTACTTCGATGTATCTGCAACATCTTAATTACTACAAAATTCTGATTGCTAAACAGCAATACACAAGGCAATTTAAAGAACAGACAAAATAAAAAAAGTAATTACAGGAGTTTACAGTTCTGATCTCTCAGGTATAAAAACTGTTTTCAGTCTATTCATCTTATTTTCAGGCGTCTGAAGGTCAAAACGACACTGTTCCTGTGTTAGAAAAGGTCAAAGCATATCTTCCTCACTCTGCTGAGACCTGGGAATCTGCTAAAGTTTATAGTTATGTACGTCATTAGAGGTTTTAAACATCTACCCTGAAAATACTCCCATTCTTTGTACTTCAGCTGAAAACGAGCTGAATGGATTWAGCACAAATTTATGTTTTCAATAACCATTTCCCATTGTATTTCAGTGTTTTTACCGTTTTTTGTTTTCTGTGCTTGCAATGATGCCCCAAGCTCATTGAAAGATTTGCTCCAGAGCCTATGTATCATGAATGAGAAGACCGCTTTACAATGTGAACGTAACCAGGAATCACTGCATCATAGCACGCACACTCAAGGTAACAAGTTAAATTGCCAGGCAGACAGAATATTTCATGAAATCATGATGACTCACAGGGTAGTATATTCTGTTTTTGAAAAAAAAAAGTCCAATTGCCTTCCAATTTCACTAAAGTAGGCAGTCTCATATTTTGCTCAATTTTCCCCTTCACCCATGAGGCAAGGACTGCTGAACTGGCAGATGTAGAAAGGAATCCTCTGCTATATTTGTGCACATATAAATGAGAGGCTAGCATGGAGTACTGAAGCAGCATCTGACACGTAAACTGAGGATTAAACGTCAGTAAATTCAAGATTTGGCAACTAAAATAAGCAACAATCATAACAACGTGTTATATTCACTTTCTCTTCCAGAAGTTCAACTAAAGCTGACAAGGACTCAGTCTTAACTGACTGTAGCATTTTACAAAGTCTTATCTCTGCTTGCAGAAAACAAATGATGCAATAAATGAGTCTCCAAAAATTACAGCTTAAGTCAGAGTGYCTTTTTTGTTTCAAGTCATGATTGTTACTCTCTTTTAGACAGGTAGAAATAATTGTAAATTCTGATTAGTTGCACAACTCTTCAAGACGTGTGTGTGTGTGTGTGTATGTGTGCAAACCCTTTGTGTGTCTTTTCAAGGCTGTCACTTTAATCCAAACCTCATGTTGTGTGACGACGTTGCCAATTTCCAGCGCGGGAGAGGCCGGGGACAGCGGTAAAATTGGATTACKTCGGACTCCCAATTTATTTAACAGCTCAATCAAGTCAAATCAATAGCGCTCCGCTGCCATCCAGAATGTTAAAGCAGCGGCGGGGAGGCATCTGCAAAGCTCGCCGGTTCCACGGTGCGAGCAGCTTTGGACCGAGTCGCAGCTGGGAGTTGTTAAGAACTGCCAACTCGAAGCTGCATTCACACAGCAGACACTCACGTGAATGGTCTGCTAATTATTTCTTTAATGGCTGCATCAAAAGGCAAACAGAATCAGATCTGAAAAGGTAATTTAGGGTAATTCAGACCCTTTTAAATAAAAATAAAAAAGTTTACAAGGACGAGAGTTTTAAAATTGATTTTTCTTTTAAAGAAATGAGGATCTCATTAGGCGAGTTGTGAGCAACTTTTCTGCATAAAGAATTAAATGAGGATGTTTGAGGGGAGCCAATAAATGTACCGTATTTGGTGATTGATGAGCATGTTCAATCCCACAGGAATATTATCACTTTAGAACTGCAACGGGACCAGATTAAAATCTTCAAAATGTGTTTGAGTTTATTATTATCAGGGGTGTGCACAGTTAGGCTAACACGCTAATAGCATAACTAAGTTTTGTTGAGCGGTTTAGCATTTACATTAACTTTATAAATAAATAATGGACTCCACTCCAGCTAATACTGGTTATTTTCTAAACCGCTGATTGGTTTAGAATACATCACGCCACAATCTAAACAAACACAAAGGTACTGTCTTTTACACTTAGCAGTGATATGCTAAAGTCAAAGGCAACACAGTGACATCATCCCCACAGCTGTGGATCATTCAGTCTGCTCTTGTAAACAGACCAGATCTTATGACTCATGATTTCAGTTTACAGTCAAAAACAGAGACTTTAACATACATTTAAAACAAAACTGCTATGGTACTTTTTGGTCATTCAGTTTTAAACTGATACGGAGGTCAAGCTCTGTGCTGGGGTGTCCTCTGGAGCCTGTGGTAGTGGTGGGTGAGAGGAGGATGTTGGC
>NW_013952499.1:406869-408081 GCF_001266775.1 Austrofundulus limnaeus | reverse complement strand
CTGCTGTAATGTGCAAATTTCCCCACTGTGGGATCAATAAAGTTTTATCTTAACTTGTCTTAATTTTAAGAACAGATATTGAAAAACAAAAAATAAACTGTTTACATTTTATTGTCCCAAAATGGTCTGTCATCTTATTTTTCTCAAACCAGGATTTGTTAATAAGGCTGCACAATTTCAGAAAACCTGCTACAGTATGTGTGATGACACTACAGTGCTTAATATTGTGATAAATGAACAAAAACTTATGTAGTGTTGATGTCTTTCTGCTCTGAAAAAAAAAAACTACTGTACCAACGCATCATTTCCATTCAAACATGACAGCTTCATTTTGAAAAAGAGCAACCAGACACAGCTGCTGTATTGAGTGGAACAACAAACTGCATGCAACCCAGGTTCTTAATGACTTTAAAACATCTCCCCCGTTAAATATTTTCTGATGCTCTAAAGAATTTTAAATAAAAGTTAAACCTAAATCCAAACTGTTAATTTTTTCATTGCAGTTGTCCAACATTTTCTCCACTAAGTGGTTATGATTTGATGTTGCGTCTCGGGTTCATTTTGTTTGTCAGAAGCTGACAAAAACATAATTGCAAACATTTGAGCCAACCATTTATTGCAGTTTAGTTTTTTGCAATATGTCTATGAACTAGCTGTTATTGCGATGCTGATAAATTTGTGATGTTGTGCAGCTCTAGTTATCAGATCATTTAAGGTGGAGCTAGTTAAGTAATAGTTTTAATAGCAGGCCTGTAAATAAATATACGCTACCCAACGACTTTTGCATTTCTTTAACGACAGACTGTATTTTTTTATTAATATAGCTAGTCTAGTTAATTCTTTTAAAAACTATTCCTCTTTATGTTTATTATTATTATTTAGTTATTATCTATATATTTAGCTTCTTGATATAAATAAATGCTAGCTTATTAGTTATTATTTCTTTAACAGGTGTCAGTAGGCCTGTCGCGATAGTCAATAAATCAATTAATTGCACGATAAATTTTTTTGAGGTCGGTAAAAAAGTGAGGACGATAAGTTTCATTTTCCTGCTTGTTTGTTTACTTCGTCTCTCTCCCTCTCTGTGCTCCGCTGCACAGGAGCTCAGCTGACTCCTCCCCTCCTGTTTTCTTAGTGTGGGAGGAGTGTTGAAAATGGACTATTGTAACTATGTGTATATCACTTTAAGAGCTCAGCAAGCTGTCTGAGTAA
>NW_013952499.1:385559-406672 GCF_001266775.1 Austrofundulus limnaeus | reverse complement strand
TTATGTCCCCATAAGAAACAGTGGGTCCTCACCAGGCTGTGTAGTTTGCTTCATCTCTAAAGAGATGCTGCTCTTTAATATTGTTTATTTACTGTTAGTTGTGCGTGGTGTTTAATTTACATTTTGTTGTTCTTTGTTTTTTTTAATTCAAGTGCACTTTTTGTTAGAGAGACTGAGAGTCCACTTTRTTAMACATTCTTTAAAAATTAAAGTTTATTGATTTATTACACTTACATATTACGCTTTTATACTTATTAGTTGTAAAATGGTCACCAGGCAATATTATCGCTTATCGCAATAATTTGTGAGACAATTAATCGTCCAGCAAAATTTGTTATCATGACAGGCCTAGGTGTCAGCTGATAGTTTGTATATCACTGATGATTGAAGCTGTTTTCTGGAGCTTCTGATGCTTTTAGCACTGTGATCAAGGGGGCCGTTGCCCATTAATAGTAGGTAAAACGCTGCAGTATGCAAAAGAACAAGTATTATTAAGTTTTACCTTTTAAATTTGTTTATTAAGTTGCACTGAATCACACATTTTAAATTTACAATCGACTTAAAATCTTTTTCTAAAATCAACTTCTATGGTCCTGAAAATGGGGGCAGATGGAAGTCACCCGCTGCCACCAGTTGGAGAGCTGGTGTAGCGTCTTATTGTTATAGTAATTTCTGTAGCGTTTTAAAAGTTAGCAAAGTTAACATTTTGGTTAGCTGTGTCCACAACTGCTTCCAATTTTTATAGACATCTAAAGCCTGAACACTCTTTTTAAAATTTGGTTTCTAAAAAGCAGCATTTCTTTATTATAACTGCTCAATTGGATGCTACAAACCAAAAAGACAACTTCACAGTTTTCCTCAACAGGCATTAAAGGAGTGTAAATGAGAGCATCTGCACGCTGGATCGATCACTCGTTTGATTAAAAGCAATCAGCGCTGCATTCCCTGCAGCTCCGCAGCAGATCATGGAAGAGATGCTGAACATGAGAAATAAATAGGCAGTGGGTCCACGTCTGTCTGCTTCATAATGACTTTGGCAACAGAGAAATTTACCCACCATTAGGCAAGGTAATAAACTGTTTTGTTTTGTTTTTTGGCTTTAATATTGTTCAGAAGTTTTCCATCTAACTTAGTTGAGCTTGAATGTTTTTGCAAATACAAGCTGTCAAACGTGCTTTTACCCAGAACTAAAACAAGGTATTATTTTTCTTATAAAAATACACTTCAAGCTTTAATTTCTCATTTTAAAAAGAAACAGCTTTTGCTTCGCCATTGTAGACATTGGAGTGGGTAAAAAAAAAAAAGAGAAAAATCAATTTTAAGAGCGTAACAAAARGTAGAAACATTTTTTGTCAGCCCTTTATCCTCAACAGAATGTCTCTGACAGAAACCAAGAATTAATCGCTTCCACAGACTGACTTTGACAAACGGCAGAAATAATGAAGCTCAAACTATAAAGAGACACTTTTAGCATCTAAATAAATGGTGCTTTTGTAGGAGATTGACAGAAACTACAGGAAACATAGACGAAGGAGCAAATTCTGTCTCGTTTGTCTGACATCAGAGTGAGTGTTCAGTCCAAAAACGAAAGCCTCACAGCTGATCAAACTACATCCAAACTGACAGGCAAGCAGAGTCGTTTATTTTAGCAAGCATGAACAAAACCTGAATCTTTTAGTTCTAACTTAGCTTGACTGTGTTATATTTAGTTATAGCCTCTGACGGCACATTTAATTGTACTTTAGATTAAACTTTTAAACGAGGGACAGCTTGACTAAAAACTTCTAAATAGGTCAACTATTGCACACTTTCAAACAGCATAAATATAGCAAAAAAACAACAACCTTTTTTTAAGCCCTGCTGTCATTTCACTGCAGGATTCACACATACCAGCGTGTGAGTTGGAGGCAGTTTCACCTGTAGTCAAGGTGAGAGAGTGGCCAGCAGAAAGACAAAAACAGGAGGGTTATATAACTGGAGGATGAGGAAGAGCCTGACCGGTGATGGTCATGAGGGATGTCTGCGGGCATGTGGCCATCAGGTGCCACTGACCTCTCTGACAACAGTAAACAGAGCTTCCTGTGACTGTAGACATATTTATATACGTGTGTTTTTATATATGAGGCAGCCCGAAGGATAAAGGAGAGCAAGAGGAGATGGATCGAGTGTGACAGGTTGCCACATCAGCACAGGCAGCAGTGGGGGGGGTATGTTAGGAGCAAAGAAAGAGGAAACAGAAAAACTGAAAAAAGAAGAAAGTGTGTGAGAACTTCGAAATTATTTTTCAATAAATACACTTTTCTTTTTATTTGACACCAGATAATATGTGGCTCTAGACCAGTGGTGTCTAATACTGGTCCTCGAGGGCCACCGTTCTGCAGGTTTTAGAGGATCTCTGCTCCAACACACCTGATTTGAATAAATGAGTGATTAACAGGTTTTAGTAGAACTTGAAGAGGTGATTCAGTCACTGAATCCAGTGTGTTGGAGAAGAGAAACAAATAAAGCATGCAGGATAGCGGCCCTGGAGGACCAGGATTGGACACRGCTGCAGCAGACTCACTGTGCTGCTCAGTTCTGCCAGTCTGAGGTTCCTTCAGGGTTCTGCATGCACAAAGGAAAAACAAACACTTCCTAATTTAACGGTTTCTAAGGCGAGTAAAAAACATAATTTTCCCCTCTGCAGCAAAGGTTAGTCTTTTTAAGAAACATGGAACATTATTTTATAGGCAAAAAAAATAAAGCTTAATAATCATAATAAAAGTTGAAAAATGTGAGTTTTTAATTAGAATAATTTAACCGACTAAACTTTTAAAGCACGTCTGAACTTCTGCACTGAATAGAAATAATCAAGGTTTTTATCATTTTACTCTTTGGAAACAAACAAAAAAAATACTAATTACAAGTGAAGTAAAGGTTAAAACTGATTCAAACAGAGATGAAAGTGTGTCTTAAAARGTGCCTCTGACCTTCAGCAACAAAGCCTTTCACAAGAGAAGACAGGGACCTACATCCAGGCAGTCTGCTTCCACTATGTATGCACCGTGTTGTGTATTTAATTCACCAATAGAATCAATTAACAGTTCTTCATCTGACTGATTGAAGCTAATTAACACAATGCTAATAGTCGTTGAGGGAAGACTGGAACATCTTGCCAAACACTTTCGCTTCAAGGRCAAAGCTGCAGCACATTATGTTGTGTGGATTGAAATAAAGGAAGGAGCTCTGCTGTGCACCGCCGGGACATTTTGCTGTATTACCTTGTTATTTACGCCCACAGCAAGTGCTGACAGTCAAAGAAGGGGGTGTCTTATTCTTTCATGCAACATGTTTTGCCTTTTTTCCTGTAGATATTAATATGGATTTGTGAGCATTACAGAGAACTCAAGCGGATGTTTGATTAAACAAACAGACAGGTCTGTGATCTAAATAATCGCAACATCCATGTTTTGAAAAGTGTCACTGCAACGGTCTGATTGAAGACGGGAGGAATTTACGAGGGACGGGAGGGAGGCAAAGCATTAATTTTCACTGTTTCCATTTTCAATTCTCCAGAGCCATATGGGGTGGCGTCAAGCTGGCAAAAGAACAAATAACAATTTGACGCCAGAGAGCAGAGCTCTCAGCAATGCAAAAATGAAAAAAAAAAAAAAAAGTACAATACACAAGAGGAAAAGGGGGGGAAGAGAACGGGAGAGCTTGAGTTATTTCCAGCTCTGAACATAATGTGATTAGATGCTGGCAACAGCCTGCGATAAAGCTGGACAGAGATGGAGGCAACACCTTCAGTGATAATGGATTAATCAAGTAGCCACAGAYGAGAAGTTTGCACACAAGTCTTATATTTCTCCTGTCAGTCAATCTGATTTCTGTTTTTTGTGTTTGCATGCAATCGCCTGATCTGCTAGCAAAGAAAAGTCCTTATCTCGGAAGATAAACAAGTTATGAATATTTCACAACATCTTTTTTCTTTAATTAAAAACAGCAGAATCTGCTCATCATATGAGGCTCATGTTCAGGTGAGAATATCTGCGGCTGCAGCGGCAGCCTCGTGTAAACAAAGAGGCTGAGCTCTATTTGACTTCTAATCAGAAGCAGGAGGGCTGCCAGTGGGCTCGGCGGACTCTGGTCACTCTGCTGCAGTGCAGATGAGAGGGGAGAGAAATGACAGCCTGTCAGGACCCCCATCTTCAACCCAGCGGGAGAGTTAGCCAATAATCAAACTCTCTGTCGGAGGGTCACTGGGTTGTGGAGTGTTTGTGAGCTCTGCCACATTTTTTTTAATAACACAAAGATAAAATGTTTAAATCTGAAAATAAAAGGAGACAAAAAGAAGCCACGATATGAATCCAAGCAGCAGATGGAGRAGACTTAATGAGGTGTGTTTGCAAGTTTTCAGTTGTGTGACTGTAATTTTTAATGCACAAGGAGCAAACAAACACACTCCTCCATGAGCAGCAGGSAGCGGGTCTGAMGCTAGCAAATGCCTCTCAGGCCAGKGTGAACTAATATCCCAGACTGCCGCTGGGTGTGGAGACCCCTCCTGTTTTCCCATCATGATGGTAAGCTTCTGACAGAGCTGGGGCTTGTGGTCAGCTTAATTTCTCCAAGCCAAACGACGGTACTCTGGCTTAAAAAAAAAACAGATTTGACACTTGGCGTTAACTCAGCCGCAGAGATTAKCTGCTATGTGTTTATGCATTTAAAGTGAGGACAAACAACTGCCTAACTGCTATGTTTTGGTCAGCAAAAATGTCATTACAGCATATTAAACAGTCAGCCTGTTTTTAAATTTTAGATGATAATCCCTCCGAGGCACTGCGTCRTCAAAAACATTAACTTACTGATGGAAAAATGTTAACAGCTGTCATTAAAATAAAAAAATTATGGAAAAAAATATGTGCAATTAAACATTTTTATACTGCTCGTCAATTAATGTCTGCATTTTGTTATAGTTGTTTAACATGTTTAATATCCCAAACATCTGTTTTTATATCATCTTATAACATCTTTATAGGGCCTTTTCACCTAACTATTCTGTTTATTTTTTATTTTATTCTAGTGTGCCTATCTTTTATTACCTCCGCCAAGGGAGGAGTTAATGTTTTTGGTCCCGTCCGTCCGTCCTTCTAGTTCTCTAATTTTTTTACTTACCGGTAAACAGTTGCAGCTGTAATAACTGTAATTTCCCYCACGGCTCAAATAATTATTCAGATTCTGATCTGACTACACAACTTAAGTAGTGACTTTGAAATACTTGATAAACACAATATTAACTGTTATCTTTTCTATTATACGATTTCTATAATGAGTTAGCATCTATGCTAATTGTTGGTCAGCATTTAATGGGGATTTTTGCATGTTGTGCACTGCTTATTGGTAATGCGTACTAAATAAGACAAAGAATTTAATTTAGTTCACTACACTCTGATTGGGGACCAAAATTGCAAAATTTGTTTACATTTTCAGTTGGTCTGATTCACATTCACACTGCACTTTGTTAAACGAACTAAACCCTGTGAACAACCTTCCTTCCTCACAAAATGTAAACAAACATGGAGTAACGTCAGATTTTAGTGGATGTACGATTAATTTTTTGGTTTTTAGCAAATGTGCCGAACAAACAGTCTTCAACAGTGAGCTCAGAATGAGAGGAAGACGAGGCAGAACCGCGGAGAGTGTTGTTTTTCACATAWGGCAGCTGAGAAGGAGCTCGTCCAACTTCACAGCAGTGATGTCCACCTTATACAGACATCCAGCTAAGTATTTACAAGAAATTAGTAACTTTATTACTGTTATTATTACTCAGACCTGTGTTATAGTCCACTTCCTGTTTTTGGAGCGGTCTCCGGTCTGCTTGGTGTTCACACATGCAATCAAACTGGACTTTCCACGTAAACGAACTAGAGTTTGATTAAAGTGGACTAAACAGAGCTGGTGTGACTACAGCCTTAGTTTACGACCTCATTTTTAACCTTCAGCAACTTAAARGTTTGTTATTCCTCCCACATGTGAACAAGTGTAACTCAGTAACATAAAACTACCACTTAAACAAAGAGAATACTCGATAAAAAGGTGTTCGCTCTGTATTTTAGTCCTGGAGAGCTGAGCACCAAACCTCAGCACTAACAATGTCAGTCGCCGACTCGCCTCTGGTAAAGGTTAATGCTGCTTTTTTACATTTCTGAAGTGGGAGAACAGAAATTGTATTTTTAATGGCCTCATAATGGAAAAATCTTACAAGGGTGATACGAGACCATGGAAGAGCTGCTTTGAATGCAGCGTGCACGTTCCAAAGATGGATCGAGGAGGAAGAGGTGTTCATTTGTGAAGGTCGACCTGACTGAAAGCCACAATCCATTTGGGAATGAGGTGAATACACAATTCTCCTCCACAATCCTGCCCACCCCATTCTGTGGGATTTCACGGTGGCCCCTCCGCACGACGACCGGGAGGCAGTCACATTTCACACTTAGAACCGTCACCATGGAAACGGCACAAAGACAGCTGTTGGTGGATGTTGTGCCCAACTTCTCGGCTCCGAGTCCAAATTAGAGAGCAGCGTGGATACACTTCAGCGTGCAGAAACATGGACCCCTGTCTGAACGCCAGGGAAGGTGTGAAAGACGGCAGAGATGGAAACTAGGATTTGGGTTTGAGGCAACAGAGCCGGGAGTTTCTGCTCACCTGATGGATGATCTCAGACACCGGCAGCTGGTCCACATACGACATCTCTTTCTGCTCGTCTCYGTTCACAGAACTACAAGAGGAAAACACACGGAGCAGCACTTTGTTAGYGTTTACTCAAGAAAGACCGCTACATTTACTAATGGAGAAGAGCTGAGGGGAGAAGGAACAGAGTCTGCGTTTCTGCTGCTGTGAGAGCTGAGGCAAAACAAATTACATTTTCCCTCCCGCTCAACACAAGTCAATGCTAAATTCTTCATAATTTGTGTGCACTAAGAACAAATCTATCACATCATTAGCCAACTCTGGAAGCCAGAAGAAAACAGAAACACTTTGTTTTGTGTTACACCACATTAAATCTTTTTACCAACCTGCTCACATTGTTTTGGTTTCTTTCTAAATCTTATTCAGACTTGTTGGAGGAGCTCCAAACTCCTCAGTCCACTGAACTGTTTAGTGTACTCAGCAATAGATTTTTTTTATAACAAACATCAAYACAACAGTTTCAAAGCAAACACTCCAACTGGGTTTGTTTTTATATATGATTCAGTTAATGGGCCTCATGYMAGAACATGTTCGTATTCTTATCCTAAATTTCTCTTACTTTTGTTCGTACAAAGGGTTCGTACGAACATGTCACGTCAGATTCAACAAACTCTTCTATCTTCAGGAAAASTGTGTAAATGAGCTGCGTAATTTCCACCTGTTCGTATCCAGCTGCTCGTGCACGCGAGAGGAGATTAGCATAATTACCACCCCAAAAACACCATATAAGGCTATGTTTCCTGCCTCAGATATCAGAAAGTGTTCATTCATGAAAAATGACAGCGAAAACTGAAAAAATAAAAACTTTACGAGTTCAGAGATTGAAGTCCGTCTGTCAGAGATCCAGAAAAGAAAATCTGTCATTTTTAGCAGGTCAGCTGTGGGATAAAAAGAGCTGCTAAAAGTATAAATAACTGTGCTAAGTCATTTTCATTTATTCAGAAGCGGCAGCGCTGCGCACCCCCCACCCCGAGCGTGCGGTCGCAGGTGGTCTCAGTTGCGGTTCTGAGATAAGCATTTTAAAATGTTTTCAAAATAAGTCTGACACTTTGGAGAAAATCCAGGACTCGCTAGAGGGATTATGTATCCMCTCTGGCCTGGGAACATCTCAGAGTCCCCCAGGACGAGCTGGAAGGTGTCGCTGGGTAGAGCGGGGTCTCCTGCTGCCCCCACGACCCAATCATGGATAAGCGGCAGAAAACGGCCGGACGGACAATTTATATTGTTAGTCTAAATTTGTACATTTAAAATTATAACTCTAATTCAAGCAGAATAGCCTATTGTCAACATAATTATGGAGTGTGATTTATTTTCAACTCAAAATATCTTCAAACTAACGAAATATAAAGTTATTAGTGAAGAAAACCCGTCTGGATAACAGCAGACTGACTGCTCGTAAAATATACGACAGGTCTGGACCACTCGTGAATTTTGTTCGTATCTGAAAAAAATCTTAGAATACGAAAACATTGGTGAATGCCACAAATTCTCCTAAATCACTCGTACGCACACTTAAGAACAAATCTGTGCGTACGAACGGTTCTTGCATGAGGCCCATTGTTTATTAATGAAGCTTAACAACAAATTTTAACTTGTGTCTCATTTCCTGATGTTATTAGAATAAAAACACGAGGATACGCCGTTGGAACAGCTGCTGATAAAATTCCTGGATTAAAATCAATGCAAAATTCACATAAAGGCGGTCTTGTAATTAGTCAAAAATTGACATTTTTCAACTTAATACAAATTGTAGACACATGTACCTTCCAGTAAAAGTGCTTCCTTTTATCCAGAGAACAAAGTTAAATGGAATAATAATAGCTTAATTATTCTTTTCTGCTGTAAACTGCTCCCACTCTTCGACTTGAATTTGACTTTGAAGAAAAATGGAGCCAAATCTGGTGATTAGGGTGGGCGATGAGTGGCGAAGAAATGGCAGTGCATAATTAAAACTGTCCTGATGCAAGAAGAATTTTTACTTTTGCTCATTATGAATATTCACATTTCACCTCCAATATTACCTGGTTAAAATGTAATTACAAAAATGTGCAGTTAAGGAAAAAAAGAGTTTAATACAAATGTTCAAACATAGCATGAAAGCTAAAAGGAGTATCCTGTATAAAAGCAAATATATTTTACTTCAAGTTCCATTACAATATTTAGCATTTCCAAATCTTACTAGTTATTTTTCCTGGAGGAAACATAAGTCACACAAACACTTTAACTGACATCAGTTTCTGTGCATTTTGGATGTTAAAAAATAAGAAGAAACAGAAAAAACTGTATTAAATAATCTCTTAAATCAATGCCTAAATCCCAGAATGTCATATTTATTTCTGGATATCTTTAAAAAATAAAGTCGTTACAGTTTGGACGTGAAAAAATTAAAATCAAAAAACTAAAAAGTTTACAATAATTAATTGGTAATTTTCCAGCCTTGGCAGGAGTTTTATGTTTATGAGATGTAACTCCTGCATTAAATTAAATATTGAAACAATGGTGTGAAATGTTTGGTAATATACTGTAGATCAGCAGTGAGCAAAAGGTTTAATATTTTATGATATTTTTGGACTGAAGTTGAATGAGTGTGTTTACAAAGTAAAGCAGGCTGAGTACTAATTATTTAAATTATCTATTGAACTAAATCTGTACATAAAAAAAACTGTAGATATTTTCAAATGAAAACTCTGAGTGGAAAGTAAACCCCCAAAATACTTTGAAGCAAAGTCTTTTCTCGTTGTGATTTATGGAAGAACAAAGTTTGTCTATAGAGATTAAAGTTAACCCGACGCTGTTTCTCCTCTACATGTCAAAGAAATAATCAATACTGCAGGCAAGTTCGTCGGTGCAACGACAGATAAATATGAAATTGAACAAAGAAATTGCAAGCTTTGCTTTGCAAAATATATTTTCTTTTGTCACGTTTAAAGGCTGAATCAAAAACACCTGATCACCTGAACCGCTAACACACTGCAGCTGTGTTTATCCTCTCTAGGTGTGAGTTTCAGAAAGTTATGTTGTTCGTCAGGTTGATTCCTCATCGATTTTAATTTCAGTGACTGACCACTTCCTGCTGTAGCCAACTATCTATAAGTTTTGTTCCTTGGGAGCAAAGCTTTCAGTTATGTTAATGTTACCTAATCATTAAGTGCCATCATTTTAAATCACTTTTTTTGTGTAAAATTCTTATTTGAACTTTTGAACTGCCAGATCCAGCAAGATTTCAAACAGGATAGATTTATTTTTGACTTTTACGCACCATGTTATAGTGGGCTGAGCTTAAATATACACATTAGAAATTTGGTACATWGGTRCATCAGTCCAGTACTGACAAAAAAAGTCTCCTGCATCATATTCTAAAACCTACAGGAAGTCTGCCACTTAAAAAAATATATTTTGGCAAATTTCATGTCTCACCCAACACCAGAAGGTTTGGCATTATGGAACAAATATTTAATACTGGTGACAATATGGAGAAGCAAAAAAAAATCTGATGTGGGCATGACAAATTGACTCRGTAGCACCATGTTGATTACAGCCCCTACTTTAACATACGTGTACAAAATTTATTGCATAGGTGCACTGGTTCAGATCATACAAAAATAAAAATCTCCTGGCACCATATTGGAAAACCAACAAGAAGTCGACCATTTTAAATGAAACATCAACTTTCACCATCACGCCAAAAGTTATTTCATCTTTGGACCAAAGCTTTTTGGCACGATGGTATATCAAAATTATCAACAGTTGTTCAAACTGTTTTTTAATCGGCCCATTTTGACATCAAACACAGCGTTAAGGGTCCAAACTTTGTGAAGGAGAAAAACAGGCATTCAGTCCTAAACATGGTCATATGTTATTGGTGTAAATTCACTACTGCACCACCTAGTGGCAGTGTAAAAAAGCATTTTAGTGTTCTCCATTTAAAGTTGCCTTGTTAAGTTCAGACATTTTGAGAAACACAGACAACATTCATAAGTGTTGGCAGCCATAAAGTGGCCGTGGCAGCGTGACAAACTTGGACTTTTTCCAGTTATTGCATAATTGGCTGTTTCGTACTGTTGTTTTGGGCTGTGCTTAACGAAACCCGACAGATGGGCCAGCTATAGTGTCAGCTGGASATACGCACGGTCCGGTATCGCCCTGGTGCGCCAGAGCTCTTTATCACTGCTTGCAGTTTTAATTTATTTTGGACTTGCAGCAGGGCAGGTTACCAACCCCTCATGCTGGGCAGAGGTTGATATTTACTTGTACATTAGTAGTTTGTTTAAAAGATTACTTGCCGTTAATTTGTATTTAATTACAATTTTCTTATGATCACACGTATTAATGTTAGAAACCCATGGGATTAAGTTATTAAGCTTAAGTTTTATGGGTCATTATTTTAATTACTGGACTGGATAACAGTGACATTCAGGTGAGAGGAGATGCGTGGAGCTGGAACAGGAGGTGATAGAAAAAGCAGTGACTAATCGATTAATCAAAAAAATAATTGACAGATTAGTCGACTATCAAAATAATCGTTAGGTGCAGCCTTAAATAAAAGTAATTTATAAATAATCAACCTGCCGCAGAAATACCTGAAGCAACAAATCCACATACTAATAAAAGACACTTTAATAAACACTCCTTATAGTTGTTTGCTGAGCACAAAAAAGGAAGAAAAAAAAACAAAACTAACATGTGTGACCTGTTTTCTCTCTGGAAAAGATTTCCATGGTGAGTAGGAACAAATAGGCTTAAGGATGAAAGCAATTGAAAAGTCAGAAAGGATTTGAGGAACAGACTGAGACTGTTGTTTTTCCTTCATGGGATTTGTTAACCATAACAAAGCCACGCTGTACTGCCTCCTTTATAAAGAAATCACCTCGGCGGTTAAGTTTGCTCAGCTACTGGAGGCAATATTTCATGGCTGCATTTCCCCCCTCATCCTGGGAACTGCAGTTCACTGTGTGTGGGTGTCTTTCTGCTAAATCATCTCTTCCCTTCAAGTCCAGATTACAGTCTTTTATTTTTAAAGCAAAAGCCTGGATCTTTGAAAACTCACCTCCAAACCTTTTTGATTTAGTCACCAATCTTCTCTAAMGCACCTCTCGCTTAAAAATCAAAGGTGAAACGAGCATTTTCCACTGATGGCTTCATATGGCCAAACACTGTGACGACCAGGCTTCTTCTTGAACATCCCGCTCTAAAACAGAGTCGCATACGGTCGTCTCAGCTAAATGTCACAGTCGAGTTGAAGTACGAGTGAGTGGCTGTCTTCCTTAGAAAGTTCAAGCCAGCCAGCTTCTGACAAATTGAGCCAAAAGCTCCTGTGAGCCTCCCTGAATCTCTGTCGACCACTTACTGAGTGAAGCAACCAGTTTTCTTTTTTTTTTTTTTGTTTATTTTTACTCACTCAAACTGCACAACACTCTTCGTTCAGGGGTTCTGCTCTCTTGAGCTCTTCTTTTACTCTTTTCTATTTGCCGGGATGTTCTCATCTCAACGCAAACGCGCGGCAGAGCAGATGCTTCTCTGACAGGCAGAGAAATCAGGACGAGTTGGCAAGCAGACAGACAATCTCCCGCTGAGCTCTCTATGAGCTCCGAGCTCTTTCTGCCGTTTAGAAAYGTATCACTGAAAGCACCGACGCCTCGCAGACGTTTTATCCCTCCCCCTTTTTAACTCAGCACAAGAGATGAGCGCTAAATGCAAACTACTTTCCACTTTATTCTGGAGATGATTTTTTTCCAATCCACTTAACTGATCTTAATGGACGGTGCCAMCCCCAGACGCCCCACCTCCAGCTAYGATATCAGCGCCGTCTCCAGCTGCCACRTTCAACAAATTCTCTTTGAACATCTGCTGAACTAAAAGCCTAAGCAGTTTTTGTAGACCCCAGCCAACGCTGCAGGTCACAAATGACATTAGGTCAACGTTATAATGTAATGGAGTATAAATTCAGCTTTAATTCGATAATTATTCTGGGAACTACATAACCAACGGGAGAATGTGTTACGGTCAACAACCTTCTAYGGCTTGAAGTGAGTGTCATAACAGCGTTAAGCCCATGTTCGTTTAAACATCCTCTCCATCAAGTGCCATTCAGTTAATGAAAGATCCAGCTGAGGAGAAAATGTGGAAATGCACTCAGGCTACAAAGTAAGAGTCTGGCGTGTGCACTCACACACATGTGCCCCATCTTCTCTAAATATCCTCCTCCGCTTGTCTACTTGGCTGAATGAGCTGACAAAGGCAGACTGGAGCGGCACTATATTTAATAACGGCTCGTTTCATGAGATTTATGTGATCTTCTCTCTGTGGGGACACTGGCAGCGCTCGTCAGCCCACTTTCAGATCTTACCAAAGGCTTTTCTTCAACCGTGGAAGCGGTCAGAGAAATCTCAAAGACCCCCGATCTGAAATCGCTTAGTGATTACTTTGTGGGATTATCTGGATGTGACGAGGAAAATTACAACCTGGCGACCGCCCTCACTCAATATTTATATTCAGTGTAAAAAAAAAATCGCCTTCTTCTTTTTACTGTTTCAGTTGAAAACAAACTTCTGATTGTGATAATATGTTACAGGTGAATCTAAAAATAAGAATGGTTCRCAGCCTTTAACAACAGAGCAGCAGAGTGGAGGCTGAAGTGAAAGAAGCTGAGMATGATAACTCCAGGTATAAATGAGCTAAATCCATTACAAAACAATAAAAATCCCTAAAGTTGAAGGCAGTAACACAATGTGATAAGAAACTCTAGACAGAGTAATATTTTATATGGTTAAATGATCTGAGGATGTGACAAACTAAAGGCTCACGGGCCAAATCTGGCCCACATTAACATTTTATCCGGCCACAAAGGTAAAATATTTTTATGGTTTCTCTTTCTGTCTCATTCTTCTCTTGACAGCCGTCCAACTTTCAGTTCAAGAAAACCCAGACTTGTTCAATAATATTTGATTCTTGTGTGGAACGAGTAACAGAGAACTGACTTTAATTATCTTTTTCTGTATTATTTTCTTATTTTAAAGTTAAGTAATTGGATTTTTAGTGAGGGGTTCTTTAATGACTGAAATGTATCTCTACGAAATAATAAATCAAAAAGTTGCAGAGAGYAAGGCATAAGAAATAAATACGAAAGATTTATTTCTAAATTTGATCTTTTTTTCTTTATCTATTTGCTTATGTATGTTCCAAATGCTACATAAAATGTAATATTAAAAAGATTATTTGTWTTTCTGTTAGGATAGTTTGTTAAATAACGTTTTGTCTAACTGGATGGAAAAAGTCTGAACTCAAATCTTTTTGAAGGAACATTAAAATCAAGCAGAGTGAGTTGACATGGAGAGAAAAAGCTGTCCAAGAAGAGTTCAACTGTGTTACGAGGTTATTTTCTAACAATATTAAATATATATTTCAAAATAATCTGCCAAGAACAGACAAACAAAACAAATATTTGCTCAACTTTGCCCTGGTTCATATTATAAGAAAAACAAAATCTGAATGAAATTGCTAATTTGCATTTTGTGTTTTGCTTGTTTATTTCTTTGGACTTTTCAGCTCCTGTGATTTAAACAGAATGGAAAATTATGTGATGATCAGAAACGAAGAAATCCTATTAAATCAGGCCTGACTTTTTCAAAAACAGAATAGTAATTTCATTGTTGAAATTTTGGCATTACAAGATGTCCACAGCAGAACATAAAAAAAAAAAATCCATCAGTTGGTTCTGAGGCTCAGTGTGCAGAATAAAAAACTAAATGTATTTAAAAACAAAAACAATAATTGGAGGAGAGTGAACTTAAAAAAAATTAAATAAAATTACCCCCAATCCCCCGTCATTCATCAAGAACATACAATGAAGGAAAAAGAATTAAAAAAAGGTTTAGTCTCAATTATTTTCTCAAGCATTTCTGCTTGTGGCTAATCTGCCTTTCTATGGCCYGACTGTGATTACATTAAGCATTTTATACATCTTTTAAAACATCCGCTCTAATGTTCAGAACACTTCATTTATAGATTCTGTAATAGTCGAAGAAAGAAATTAAATTACCAGCAAGTCAATAATCCTTTGGTTATTAAATAAATCATGGGTTTAATTTAAATAATCTTGGGTTTTTTTATGTTTATCCATTAGCACCCTTAAAAAATCCTTCCTCTGTTTATAATAAACCCTGAATGAGCCAACAGAACCAGTCTGACACGAAGTAACTGAAATCATTGCCAAGCTCTCTAAAGTCTTTAAAAAACACACATATTTGTAAAAGTTTAAACCCTTGGATGCAGAGAGAGGCTGCGGGTCCCTGGGTGTGCGTCAGGAAACTTTGCTCCAAATGAATCAGGGGATTGCTGGATTCTTGCATCAGAGGTGGAGATCAAACGTCTCTCTCTCCCCCTCCCTCTATGACTGAACTGGTGCAGCTGCTGACTCCAAATCAATTCTAGTGCACTTCCGTGACATGGCAGGCCTAATGTGTTGGTCCTAATCAATAACAAAGTAATAGGGGAAGTTGTGTGCGATGGCTAACAAGCCCGAGGCCAGAACATCTAATGAGTGGAACTGCCTCTGATTAGTAGCCAGTCACATTTTATTCTTTAATGCCTCCTACTAGGTCAGTTAAACCCAGATTAATGAAATAATAAAAGTGAAAGTGTACATATGCACGATTGCACTAATCAATGTGAGTACTTTATAACAGTGTTTCCCAAAGTTGGGGTCAACATCAAGGTGGGGTCCTGAAAAGGTTTTCGGAATTAGTTACATTTTTGTCTTAGTTGGTTAGTGTATTTAAAATGGATAAATGTAGTATAAAAATATTGTTATGCCCACGTTTTGTTGACCTGATATAAATGTTTATCATCCAAAAATAGTTGGGGGCACAGGTCTCTGCTACTGTTATTTTGTGGGTCAAAAGCTGAAAAGTTTGGGAACCACTGCACTTTGGTTCCCAAAGTTGGGCTTGGGACCCAATTATGGGTCATGAAGCACCTTGGATAATCTCCAGAAATCAATTTAAAKGGTAATAAAATAATTGCTAATGTAATATTTTCCCTATAACTATTACAAAACACAAAAAAATGAATAAATAAGTATTTATATTTGTGTATAAGCTGTTTAGATTGTCAAAAAGCCTGTGTTTTTAGGGTTGTTAACAAAGTTTGTGTACTCAGACCAGTAATTTTTGGGGTCACAAGTTTTTGCCATGGATATTTTGTGGGTCATAAGATAAAAAGTTTGGGAACCACTGCTTTATAGTATATAGTATATTTTTGCACCATTCATTGGACTTTGTTTTTTTTTTTGTTACTTGTATTTTTGCTCCTCTCATTGAACGGTTGTATCCAGTCTTCTTGTTTAACCCTGCTGCTACTCTTGGGTCAAAATAACTCTTAACGTCTCTATTGTGTATTTTCCAGGCACATAGTTCAATTATATACCACAATCAAGTAACTATGTTGCATTCAGTTGTTATGAAATAGCTGTATATATCACAAATAAATTTTATTTTTAAATCATAGCCTAGTAATTGGTCTATGTCTCTTTAAGAACCTCCTACCGTTTGACACTCCCACTTCAGCACRATTTCACAACAATGCTTCAGAGGAGGAGGGCTCTGTGGGGTGGGAGCTCGGCTGCAGACTGAGCTCCAGGGAGGAGCTTTGTGTAAATAGGTGGAGCTTTGTGTGAATAGGTGGAGCTTTGTAGCAGGCAGCTCCACATGGCTACAGGAGGTCCAAGGATTTCTCAAACATGCATGAATGAGTCAAAACAACACTCTGGGTATGTTTGATGAGGGAATGACATTATAACATGATATGAAGCCCAAAAAAGTCAAATTTGCATAAAACTCCTCCTTTAAAACTAAGGCCTAAGACGTCATTTGACTCAAGGGTTAAGGGGTTAATTTGCTGCTACCTGCAAAAGGTTTATTACCATTTTACGTTTTTTTTAAATATTATTTTACTCATTGTCTAGTCTTATATAACATTTATACTTTGCTTTTTCTAGCAGTTTACCTTTTCTTTATTTCAAGACACAAGTTACCGGAAAATGCATATAATGAGGTTTTCATTGTACTTTCATCGTTGACTATTGGTGTATTGGTACACATACTTGTACAAAGTGTCCCGATACCCAGAATCGATACTTCATTTAACGTTTTAAGAGTTTACATTTCAAGAGAAAAGTCTGTCAGTTCCATGTTTATGTTACACAAGTTGAAAGAAAATAGTTATTTTTATTTATTTTAAAATGTTTCAACAGTATATCAAGCTGTATATTTGATTTGATCTGGTCAGAGGGGCTTAGGAGCCACCTTGTTCTAATAAAAGAAACATGTTATTAAAGTCACTGTTTAATGTTTAAATTCTAACTCAGTAAGTACTTGGTATCTGTAAGTACCCAAACTGAAGTCCGTGTACTTGCTTTGTGAAAAACTGGTATCAGGACACCCCTGACCTTGACACTGTTCCTGAAACATAATTCAGTAAATGTGAAAAATGGTATTGTGTGTCACCAATCATCAGAAAAACTGCCACCGATGACATTTTTGTCATTTTGTGATTACTGCGCGATGAGGATGTATTTTTGTGTGTGATGCACTCTCACTTTCAAGCACACAAGTGAGCCCATAACAAAACAACAATGGCTGAACCATCACCATAAACCAGCGTACGAGGGAAGCCAGAAGATGGGGACGGAGGCCACAGTGTCGGCTACAGGAAACTCTTTTCCTGGAAATGGTGGAAACAGATCAACTCAGCCCTGAATCCACGATTATCTGAGTTAATCTGTCCCTTACAAGCCACAAAGTGCTGGTGCTGTTAAACTGAACTTAATCTAACTGATTTAGAGTAACCTGTCATCTATTAATCATCATATTAATGCCATAATTAATCATGTATTTTTTTTTACCAACTTAAAGCTTTAATTTTCACTAGAAGTTTAACAAATATACATTAAAGCCTAGTGAACTAAACTCTATTCAGAATTTAACTATCATAAGCTGCTATATATCCACAGTCATACAATGTTTTCCTTGTGTAGGATTATTTCCTGAGTATAAGATTAGGTCTGTAGCTGTGACAGCTCTCGACAGCCATCCAGTGGCTCAGTCCTGTTCTCACAGCAGTAAGATTATTAAAATGAACCTACATGCAGGAATCCCACCAGAAGGGGGCGCCAGAGCCAATCAGATGGACTTAAGAGGACTGAGTTACAGCTTAAAGTCAAACTAAAAAGTATCCTAATTCAGCTTCATCCTGCTCTGTACCAAAGCTTTAAGTGTTTTTACTGATTATAAAATGCTGCAAATACAATCGAACGTGTTTAATTACATCATGTCATTGGTCAGCTTGGGAAAAAAATAATAAAATCAGAGCCTAAATTATTCACATGGCAGCTATAGACAAATCCACTGAGTGCTTTACCCTCCCAGAAACAGGCCACTCAACACATCATTAGTGGAGAAATCAATACACTTTCTAAACTGAAATCAAAGTCTCATTAGATGGGAGCTAAACATAAAACGAATTTGGCCCGCGGCACTTCAATTAAAGCGCAGCAAGGCTGACCTTAATGAAGATTTTTTAATCCAGGGTGTCCCACTTCTAAAAGCACTAAAAGTTTGCTCGTAGAACTTTTATTCACAAATTTTTCTACTTTTACGTATTTATATATTTCGATGTCTTATCATACAGTTGTTTTGAAAGAAATGTAGTAAAGAGTATAAAATGCAAGAATCAAATGAATAAAACAAAAAGAAAGCAGCTGTCAATGCAGACTTTGTATTACAGCAGTGTCTGTTTTATTGTACAGCACTTTGGGTGTCCTTGTGCTTTTTCAAGTTCTTTATAAATAAAAGTGGTGTGGTGCATTATAAGGAATAAACTCGTCCATTTGAGTGAAAGCTTCAGCTTCAGCTTACCTCTCCTCTCGCTCCCTAATGGGGTCGGTTAGGTTTATGGCCTCCGTGGTGAGCTCAACCTTTCGAACGCTACCGAAGAAGTCTGTGATGAGAACGCTTCCTGGATCCCTCTGAAACAGATCGGTGCGATGGCCCGGAGTGGAAACACACTGACTTTTGGGACAAACCTTAAACTGGGAAGAAAAAAAAGCACAAACAGTGCATTAGAAACTAAGCTGCATTTGGTCTTAGGAAAACAAACAAACAAAAAAATAAACAAAACACAAGTAATAAGTGTTTAGAAAATGATGTTTGGAGTTGTATTTGAGGTAATAATTACCAGGAAAAGAAGGAATCTGTACCAGCCAGAAGAACCAAACATAACTAAAGAGATCTTAATACTAAAAACTAAGACATCTGTGTATGACCACTACAAATACTTTGTGGTTCTGGGTTTAAAATTACAACAGCGTATTAGGGCCAGACTACAAAAATTGAAATGTTTTTAAATTACTAGAATAAAGTCGTGATATTACGTGAAAAAAGTTGTAATACAAGAGTAAAGCTGTTATAATGTGAGAATAAAGCTGTTATAATACGAGAATAAAGCTGTTATAATACGAGAATAAAGCTGTTATAATACGAGAATAAAGCTGTTATAATACGAGAATAATGCTGTTATAATACGAGAATAATGCTGTTATAATAAGAGTATAAAGCTGTTATAATGTGAGAATAAAGATGTTATAATACGAGAATAAAGCTGTTATAATACGAGAACAATGTTGTTATAATACAAGAATAAAGCCGTAATGAATGAATTAATAATTTAGAAAGAATAAAATTAATGATACAAGAATAAAGTCATAATGCAAGAATATAGTCATAATAATATGAGAATAAAGTTGTAATAATGTGTGAATAAAGTTGTAATAATAGAAGAATAAAGTTGCAATAATAGAAGAACAAAGTTGTAATAATGTGTGAATAAAGTTGTAATAATGGAAGAATAAAGTTGTAATAATGCGAGAATAAAGTCCTTGAGAATAAGGTCATGATATTACCACAAAAATGTTGTAATATTATGAGAACTTCTACATATAAAAACAGTCTTACTTCTGTGTTCAAATGAGGAATGTTGAGCAAGAAATACTTTTAACAGAGGACACTCTTGTAAGTGATCTTTGATCTGAAGGAGTCTTTTCCTGGTTAAATAAAGGTTCTAACAATCACATCAGCATCAAATTATCATCAATAGCAGGGTATTGAAATGATTGTGCAAATGACTGTGTCTTTTCAAAGACTATATTTTGGTGACTTTATTTGAGTATGAATTTTTCTCATAATATTATGACTTCTTTTTCATAGTTCAAAACAAATCTCAGTCTGGCCCAAATATTCTGTCATACATACTTGTTAAAATTATTCTGTTTCTCTCTCTTTTTTTATAAAATATTAAGTAAAACTAAAAAATAAATCACGATAGAAATAAAAATACAAAAACAGCAAAAAATTAAAAACAAAACATAAAAGATAAAATAGTTTCTTCAAAAAGGGAAAACCATTTCAGACGGAGTTTAAAAACAAAAACTTGACAGAGGTGCTCGAGAAATCAATAGTATTGATCCTTATTTCCATAAAACAGCCCCAGAACAAAGCGCACCTACAGAAAGTGGAGTACATAATTAGCGTTAGTCGGAGCGCTCTGAATAACGATGCGACTCCTGGTGCTGCAGAAGTAGAGCGCTCCCTGAGCTTGGTGGATCTCTGCAGGAGTGAAAAAGATGAAACRGGAGGCGGTGCTGAAGCTGAGCCATGGCCCAGAGCTGCGTGTAGCCACCAGCTCACAGTCATGAGTCAAAGGCAAAAACAGCCGTGACACAGGATTACAAATTCTGTTTCAAGTGTGCAGAGGTCCACAGAGGCCTGTGTGACTTTCATCTGACTCTTTCTGGGACCCCAAGTTTATGAGACCTGACAGGGAAGGTGGAAAGATACAAGCTCTTTTCTTTTTTTAAATAAAACTGTACAAACCTCAAAACATTTTCTAAGGAATGACTCAATTCACCAGTCTGCAAAAAAAGCATCCTGTCTGATCGTTACCTTTAAACCACTGAAACTAACATTTATTTTGAGTGAAAATATTTTTTTTATCTCTGCAGAAATCTCTTCAGATCAATTGTTTGAGTCAAATTTAAGAGTGGAAAATAAGATGATAAAGGTACACAGTTATTTTTTGATCGGATGTAATCATTACCTTAAAGGGTTCCACGATTAGTTGTAACATTAGACTTTATTAGATTTTTTTTTCTTTATTTGATTTTAACTGTAAAATAAAGACTGTAAAACTACTAGCTAAATTTTTTAAATTATATTTTAACACACACTGAGCCTTTTTATTTACACACAAAGCATTATGGGTAAATGATGACGTGGATAGGTCCTCGGTGCGAGGCTGCTAGCGAGTTGTATCCACCCTGAAGGTTAATC
>NW_013952499.1:382912-384447 GCF_001266775.1 Austrofundulus limnaeus | reverse complement strand
CAGTTGGACAGGTGTACATAATAAAGTGGCCGGTGAGTGTATGTTTCTCAAATAAAGTCTAAAGTTACAACTAATCAAGGATCCCTTTAAACAGTCTGCGAATCGACAAGTCTTTAGTTTGTGTCTTTTCTACAGTTTACGTCCTTGTTTACTATGACATCATATCTGAGGTGGGTCATTGTTTTCTATAAACATTGTAAAAACATGTGATTCGGGGTCATTTTGTCCTGAAATCTTAGGCAGAGGGGTTCAGTCAGGATGGACCACAGYGCTGTGATGTGAGAATAAACATTCAAATCTGAGTACTGGACGGGTTTCCTGCACCTGATTCGGCTTCTCATTGTGCTTGTTACTTTCAAAACTCAAGATATAATCTTTTATTTTAGGATGCAAAATGCAACGTGTTTGCTCTAACCCTAAACCCAGAGGGTTTTTTATTTTATTTYAAATGCAAACGTGTCAAACCCTGCTAATTTAGGAGATTACAGACTTTCATCTCACCAGATCGTTCATGTTTGCTTTGCTTGCAGGGTGGATGTCTTCCAGGAACTCCAGCAGGTAAAAGGTGTAACGATCCATCAGATGAACTCCTATAGCCAAATCCGGCTGGTGCTACAACACAGACAAGAAACAGAAAAAAATATTACAAACGAGACAAAGTCAAGCTTTRCATCTCATCTGCTTCAGTGAAAAATCTAGTTTTGGGAAAAATAACCTCAGCTCCTTAATTTTTAATCATTTCTGTTTGTTATATCTCAAAAATTGATCCCAAAATGTTGAGAAAAAACATGTTTTTTTTTATGAGGCACAGTTTAAACTGACATCTGGCATCTTGTGGAAAATCTTATTACTGCACTAAGTGTGACAGAAGATAAGACTTTGGTGTTTATTTAGACCTGCCCTCCTCTCAGTGCAGAACAAGTGACACCAGCTGCTGAGCAGTGACATCTAAAGAGAAGTATTCTGTGCCATTTTCATCTCAACCCGTCAGACGAGCGAGGCGACGTGGTTAAAGATCAGTGGAAACATTAAAAAAAAACATATGTCAGTTTTCAGTGGGTTTTATTTTTTGTTTGTTTGTTTGTTTGTGGAACCCACTGACATCTGTGCTGCAGTTAAAACTTCAGAGAAAGTTGTGGTTAGTTATAATAAAATGTTCTTAAATTATATATGGTTAAGAATAAGTGTTTAAAATTAATTAAGCCAATTTTTTGTTTTGTATTACTCAAAAGAAATATAAAAAATCTTATTGTGACCCTGGATAAAACCTAAATTATTCCCAATTTAGCATTTTACTGGCCAGGTTTTAGTCCTGTGTTTCTCTTAGCTCTGAGAAGAAGCATAGTGTTATCACAGAAAATATTAGATTTTGTACTTATATTCTCATTTTAAATGTGCATTTGTCTGCTTCTTTTAATTTTATTTTAGTGCTGTAAAGCAGTGGTTCCAAAACTTTTTGTCTTCTGACCCACAAAATATCCATGGCAAAAACTTGTGACCCCAAATATTACTGGTCTGAGTACACGAACTTCATT
>NW_013952499.1:375444-382441 GCF_001266775.1 Austrofundulus limnaeus | reverse complement strand
CAGAAAATCTTTTCAGGACCCCACCTTGATGTTTTAGGACCCCACTTTGGGTCCCGACCCCAACTTTTGGAAACACTGCTGTAAAGCACTTTGGCCAATCCATCCATCCAGTATCTTTACTCACTTTTTCTTTTCTGGGTCACGGGGGTCGCTAGTGTCCAGCTGTTATTGTGTGAGAGGCAGGGGACATCCTGCACAGGTCGCTAGACCATCATAAATTCATCGCTCACTCACACCCAGGACAAAAATAAAGTGGATCTATCGTGCAAGTTTTTGGTCTGCGGGAAGAAACCAGAGTGCCCAAAGAAAACCCACGTGTGCACAGAGAGAACACGCAAACTCTACCCACAAAGTTCTCAGGCTGAGATACAGTCGTCAAGCTTCTCTCTCTACCAACAGCATCACACCACCGATACGTTTAAACTGCTTTATATATAAAACAGTTTTATAGTCTTAGCTCAAAATGCAGTCTCGCAATAATCTCAAAATAATATATATATTCGTTAGAAAAATTCAATTTAATAAAATTAAAAAGGCAAATAACCTGGTTTAAGATTCAGATTTTTGAGATAAAAAGTAATCTAGATGTCAGAAATGCCCAAGTGTTCCAGGAGCAGCTAATTAAAGGTTAACACCAGCAGCACTAATCTAAAAATGAGTTCCACTAGCTCTAAAACACTTTCTCTAATATTTAGGTCCCCTAATTCTAAAGCACTAAAATAACCCAGTCATGAACATTCTTCAACAGACATGAGCCACATGTTGCCATGTTGCTCTCTTATCAGTGACATTCCACAGCCGTATTTGAGTYCATATATCGTCAATATATTGTCACCTGGTGGATMAGTGACACACATGAACAAAACATGTGACAGCTTTCACCTTCAGCTGTTAACATTAATCAATAACATTTATAGGCCTCAGTTGGTGCTTCTAAATTTAGCCCATAAATTTAGCAAGTGCTAATCCACTAATAAATTTTAAATTTGCAAAAGCTCTAAAGCACTAATCAGGAAATTAGTTCCCCTATTAGTGCTTTAGTGCTTTAGAGGAACTGTGCCCAGCACTGATAAAACATTTCCGAGCAGACTGGGATTTTATTTTATTTTTCCTTTGGTTGTTGTTTTTATCCGGCAACTTTGACACCAGATAAAACTAAATTTAGTATTTTTAAAACACCAAAACTATATTTGTGACACCTCAGATTTGAGTTGTTGCTAAACTTCCACATCTCATTTTTTTACCAACATTTTACCTAATTTCCCTCTGGGATCAATAAAGTATTTTTGAATTTGAATTGAATTGAATTTTTGAATTTATTCACTCGAGCAGTTTACAGTGTTGAGTGTTTTTAATCTCATAAATGAGATGTTTKATAATMCTTTGTGATGTAAATCTTGTGCGCTTTAAYTGTAATGCAATGTGTGGTTAATTAAAACTATACACTAAGAGTGTGAGCATTTGTCTTGTGAGTTTATGTCAGGGAATGGAGAAAATGAAAAAACTAAACATATTAAACTTTGAGGCTCTAAAAAGTTGAGTTGCTCAAGAGAAAAGCAGAGAAACTGCTGAAGGACCTGATTTAATGTTTGCAYAAGCAACAAATAAAACAACTGACCGACAGGGAGTCCTCCCCAACCTGACTGCTGGCCAGGGCCATGATGTTAGGAGAGTAGAACCTCTCRTACATGGAGGCGCCCTGACAGGTGTCGATGATGAAGAGCAGCTCGTTGTACCTAAACACAAAATAATTACACACATTTTCTAATAAAATCAGAGGCATTGCACTTATCCATTTGTTCCAATAAACCCGTTATCACACAAACCCTGCGACCATCTTTCACACTGCAGTTACCATGGTGACCAAGCCAAAGCAACAGCTCCATTCAGCAACACTCCTACACACATTTTCACCTCCGTGGTTTTTTTTTTTAACCAAAGAAGCAAATTTTAAAACAATGTTTCTCTCTTGTTTAGACAGTGGTGAAAATTAAAATCCCCACTGGCTGAGTCGAGTTGGTCTGGCGACGGTGATAAAGAGGTGTTTTTAATTTAGCAGTTCAAGCAATTATCACATCAGCATCAAAGCTGGTGCTGCTGAGCTTCCACCAGGCAGCCTGTGGCCTGAATACAGCAGAGACTCGTTCTGCTGGTGAGGACAGCGGAGGCACTTCTTTGCAGAAAAGATGCCGACACATTTACTGGATTTATTATTTATAGATCACAACTACACAACTCTACATTCAAAACAATAATTTCCAAACAAAGTCTCATTTTTGCAGGATTAAGGTTGAAACCTGTGCTCTCACAGGAGCATATGTTGTGTTATATGGGAGAAATAGGTCAAGGAGCAGTTAATGCGAACTGAAAACTGGTTATATAATAATAAAAACTTCATTATTATTTTAAATATTTTATAAATAAGAATATCCTAGATCTTCACCCCACATTAAATCCAGTTTGTGACCTGGTTTATGCTCGTACTTGCCAAATTATGATAGATACCCAATGAAAATCAGCAGGGACAATAAAGCCTAATTACGCTGCTCAATGATTCAGATTCATATCAGAACTCCCCACTGTTACAAGACAATCTGAGCAGAAATAATTAGTGGATTGATTTATTAGTTCATCATACTAACACGATTATATTAGCTGTTATTTCTTTCCTATCAAATTAGAGTAATTCAATTTTAGGAGATTTATTTTGAAAGTGTTCATGGGGGGTGTGGGGGGGCCAGATTTGAGCATCAGTCTTAGTTTTAATACTTCTAAGACTGACCACATAACAGCTTCACCACAACCCAAACAGCAACAAATCCAGACAAAATGTAGAAATAAATTATTAAATATGACCTGGATGATTAAATGTAAGATGTTACCAACTTATATGAAGATWGAAAAATCTGTATGAATTTTATTTTTGTCAGTTTTAGCAACAAGCTGTAAATTAGTTGTGATTTTTTCCCCCCCTAGATGTCACTGCATCCTGTATCTTCACAACTTTTTAAACACCTTCCAGGTGCCTGATGGAAGACCTGAAGTGAGTAAAGACTGTAACCTCAGTTTAATTCATTTGCTTTGTTTTCAGAATATCTTTACTTAGAATTTATGAAAAAAAAGAAAAGTTCCATCAAAACCACCTGTAGCTTTGAATCATCACCTCTCAGTAATGTGTTAATAGAAGCAATAAAAGTGGAAATTACCACCAGAGAAGACAAAATAAACCTGTTTTAAATGTTTCAAATKAACTAGGTTTTCCTTAATTCAAATATTTAAATCACGCCTTCATCTTCACCTCTGAAGTTATTTTGTTTTAGACCCACGATGTGCAACATTTCTTCACACAAACTATTAAAACATAAATCTTTAACTCTAAAGGGTGCATCAGTCCTCATTTCATGCTGAAATTGTTTACTATTAAAAACGTAATTGACGGCAATGGAGTTTTACAGTTGAAAAGTGGAAATAATGTAACAGAAATGTCATTGTGTATCTCAAGTCTTTCAACATCATTAAAAACCCTAAAATGACAAGAGAAATAAATGTACCAACACTTGAAAACTACATAGATGGCAAATAGAAGTCTGTGCCAGTGAAAGCATGTATGATGTAATTCACTGAAGCTTAATAAAAAACATCATTGAGAACCTGCAGAAAAGAAGCTTCTGATGCTGCACAACTAATGAGCCCTCAGGAGGGAGAGAGGCCAAGTGAAATGAACTCCAACAGGAGAATAACGGGATTAGACGTCAATCTGCATGTGTCGTTTCTGTTTAATCCCTCATGCTGCTTTTCAGCCGCCTTACCTTCTTTTCTGCCACATCTGCTCGAACGCATCAGCCAGTTCCACATTACTGATCTCCTCCGAGTCCTGGAACTTCAGAAAKCCATTCCCACCATGACCTGTTAACRAAGCACAGAACGGCAATTTAAATTTGCTCAGTTGTAAGCCTGGTGAAAGAGCTGGGACGTTAAGTTTTTATATTTGCATTGAAGTGTGTTCAACACWAGACTCATAAGTACAGTAAAATAATAGAATAACAGGAACAAAACTGATTACCTGTGAGGTATATGAGGATGTTGCTTCGGTCATCAGAAAGGAGRCGTTTGGAGCGTGGCGTACTGGGAGGAAGTCGTCCGGTCAAGACTCGCAGGAAGTTCTCCACCGTCACCTAAAACAAACAAAAAGCAGATCTCAACATCTGGAAATGTATTACCATTTTTTAGTTTAGACTAGATTTTAGATCCATGTTTCTCTTCTGCTTTATCATCATTAATTCTTGTTACACATCACAGAATCACAGCAAGCATGAAACTGCAGTTCTACAAATAATGAACCCCAGAACTCTGCCTTCATCTAATCATTTCCTGGTGAACAGACAAGCCACTCAAACCAGCATACGTTCTCATAGATTACTGTAAATACAATAATAAAACACATGAGCATAAAAATTAAAAGTATGAATAAAACTCTACCAAAAGTCAGTCAAATCTTTTTTAATGAATCAGCTCTCTTGACTCTAAATGTTTTTATAGAAGTACAGTTAAGCAGGCACATTATATTTGAGAAATTTACTGGTGTTTCTTTAATATTTTAGGCTACAAGAGAGCATGAACTGACCTCATACCCTCTGTAGTCCACCTCAACATCATCACCGTACACGTTAAGCTCCATGTTCTTGTGACTGAACACTGTGGCCGGTTTGGGATTTCGGTGGTTACAAGCCATGTCATCAGCCAACATGAGAACTATGTGGCTGGTTAACAAAAAGAAAAACAAACAAACAAACAGATTACCAGCATTTAAAGACAATAAAACACCAGTCATGTAGGCAAACATTTTGAGTGTTATAAATAGTAAAATGAAAAAATAAGGCGTCCATTTCTCAATACTTTACTCACTAAGCGTGCCGACTGCAAGAGCTTCCAGTAAATAAAACAGTTTAATGACTTTTATAATTTATGATCTCGATAAGACTTGTTTTCTGACAAAAATAATAATAATAATTGATTATGTTATAATTTAAATTTTAAGTAAATAAAAGTGATAGCTTGTTTATATTATTGTCATTTATTACCAAATACAGACTGTGTGTGAGCTTATATACCTGTCAGGGATGCCCAACCTCTTAACACTTCTGTACACAGACAAAGTGTTGGCCACATGTCGGTAGTTGAACCAGAATCTGGAGGTGCACACCTGTTTTAAATTTAGAAAGTCATCATATGTTTCCTTTGCTAACACTATTAAAGACAAATAAAAATGATTAAATACGAACCAGAACAGCCCAGTTATTCGTATGACCGCTGCTGAAGAATTGCCCCACACTATTCTGAAAATTCACACAGATATAAAYAAACAAATCTAAGCGTTTTCATGTAATTTTGATGCTTAGAAGCTATACGATTCAACAAAACAGGTTGAATGATTAGCACATTAAGCTAGCAGGAAACCGAGGTTTTGCGACAAAAAAAAAAAAAACGAAATCAAACCGATGAAAAATCAAAGCTGACGCAAAAATAAATCAACTCACCTCGACGTTAACGCTGTCAGCAACTACATATGCTGCAAAAAGGCTAAATAAATGAAATAAATTCATGCTGTAACGCTGTGAGCGTCCACTACACAACAAGGAAGTAAAAACTCCGTCGAGCAAGTGTTTCCGGTTAGGGGTTTTTCAAAATAAAGTTTGTAAAGGAAAGCGTAGTGGTGAAATAAGAGCCTATAAACTACAAACAAAAGTAATGATTGTTCCTAAGTTCACATTATTTTACATCTGTGCCTGTGGATCATTTATATCAACATATAAATTTAATTTTATTTGTTCCTCAAAACATTTAGTTTATTTTGTAAAATGTAAGAAAAAGATTCAAACCAGTCCCTTGCTCTTAGCTTAGGAAGGCAAGGCCCAGGCTAGAAAAAAAATTGATTTATTTCCAGTGGATCMGTACAAGTCTGCTCATATCTGTGTTATTACTAAATGATGCATGCTCAWACATGACTTATCAGTGGATGTGCACACACACAACTCTCACAGAGATGAAACAAAATAACAATAAAGGCCAAAATCAAGAGAAGTAAAATGTCAGAGACAGAAAACAAACATTTTTGAAACAGGCAGACAGATTGAAGATGATCTTYGTAAAACATTTTTGATCACGTCATGTGATGTCAGCTGTGATGATCTGTTATTTAGTTGTCATTCAGACAAACAAAATGAAAAGATTTAAAAAATTGTATTTTGGGGAGATTTTGACTMATTTCTAATATTTAATTTCTCTTTGTCACATTGCTTCTTTGACTGGTTCTGTTTGCATCTCGTGACAATTAATTGTTCATTACAAAGCGTCTCCATAATTCTCAGCTGACTGCAGGTTTATCTCAGCTAATTACCACTGAGTCAATCATGGCAGACGCCCTGATGAGAGAAATTCAAATTTGGTGACAAGTGATGCAGACAGCTTTTTGGAGGGAGCTCCTGTAATGAGAAATGACAGGAAACAAATATTTTAAAAAAAGATTAACATGTTACTAATGAAGTATCTCTAAGCAGAGACCTGAAGGAGAAGCTCTAAAAATAAATCTCCATGCAGATCCAAAGCTACACTAACAGGGTTGGCTTGAAAAACAACATCAATTCAGCTTCGCCCCCCCAGCAGCGTGGGCGTCTTCAGTTCATGACAGACCACTTTAATCCCTGCTGCCTTCTTCAGCTGACCCTCACTCTGCCTCTGCAGACCTCATCACAGGACCGGGAAGTCTGTGAGGAGCATCAGAAAATGTCATGAAAAAAGGAAAGATGTTCAGCTAATCAGACAAATATGATCATTTTGTTCACTGAGACTGAAGCTTGGACACGTGTGGAGTTTTAATGACGATCATTCCCTGATAATCTCAGTTATTGTGAGATTTAAATAATAAATRAGACTGAAACTCAGATGTTTACGAACGCTAAAGACCTGGTGTTCCTGAAGGACTGTTTTAGACTAAACT
>NW_013952499.1:370249-372642 GCF_001266775.1 Austrofundulus limnaeus | reverse complement strand
TTTTAATCGATTAAAACGTAAACTTTTATGCCGGGGTTCATTCTTGTGTTGTAATTTAGCCTCTGACCACCAGTGGTGGAGCCAGACATTTTTTCTCAGGTGGCCAGACGGGGACCACAGGGGTGGCCAGGAAAATGACATTATTTTTTTTACTTTAAAGTCTCTGCAGATCTTTGTGTTTTTGTTATTTCTTTGTGTTCTAATACAGGAAGTGACTACCTTATAAACATGGGTGTCAGAACCATTTTAAAAGTGGGGGGACACACTGTTGGGGGGTCTGGGGGTCCTCCCCCAGAAAATTTTTAACGAAATAGATGCCATTTCCTGCGTTCTGGTGTATTTTACCAGGTTGTTTAACATAATTTTCCCTACATAAAAAAAACACTTGATTTAATAATTATTTCAGAGACCGGTTCCTCATTAAACTAGTTCCATTATCCTGTTTTAAACTTACTGCTTTAGCTGAGATAAGGTTAATTAATGTGACACAATTTATCATATCCAATGACTTTAGGGGTGCCTTTTACTTTTACATTGTTTATTGGTTTATTTTTAATTTTAACACACCATTGTTCCAAATCATGATGACCTTCAACTGCATGCTTAAAACTAATATTAATAACTTTACCCAACGAACAGGTGCGATATTGATAACCATCAACAGTGAATTTAAAGGGGCATTTCACTTTTTCTGATTTAGTGAAAGATCTACTCATTACCAAAATGGACAGAGCACCTTACGGCCTTCAGAACATAAAATGACACTGTGCTATGGTGACAAAAAAATAAAAAAACATTTGTCACCATAAGCCAGATTACACAGGCATTTGTTCTGTGTATAAATAAAACAATCACTTCTTTGAGCTTGGTGATGTTTCAAACTGTTAAACACTGCCACCAACTGTTCAGGAGGTTTATTACACCCCTAAAGGTTGTTTCACTGTGGAAGGGGTGTGYACAGCAGGGTGGCCAAAGATTTGTCTGTGGTGACCATGGCCACCCCTGGCCACCCCCTGGCTCCACCCCTGCTCACCACTAGTTGGCAGCAGTCAGCCAGCCAGTTGGCTTCTCCGCTCCTAAACAGCCAGATAGTTTAACACTAGCTCAAATATTAGCATTATATATACTCATATAAAACAGTTTTTATTTTATTTTTTATTTTTTGGAACATTTTGGAGAAAGGAGATAGGCACCAACTTCCTGTGACTCAGAAAAGCTCCAGGTTTAGAGAGCAGCACATCATAACAAAGATCCAGACCCTCCTTCTTGTTTCCTTTCAGAGCCTGCTGACAGGTCTGATGTACTACCGGCCCGATGACCCCATYGAATACCTGGAGGGCTGCCTGAAGAAAGTCCGGGAGCTCGGCGGGACGGACAAGGTGCGGTGGGACACCTTTGTGGGTCAGGAGAAGAAGACTCTGCCCCCACTCAATGGAGGCCAGTCYCGCAGATCCCTCTTCAGAAATGGTGAGGATGCAGTGAAACACAYCAGAGCTTAAATAAAACATCAGGTCAAAGATGTGTCGATCAACAAAAATACATTTCTATACAATTCTGCTTTGCCCATCACATCCTTCCTCCTGTGATCATGACAAAGCAGCAGCATCTCACAGGGGAAGGTGTTGACATTTGCAGCAAACCTTAAGGAGCCTCTCTGAACATCCACTGTTAAAGCTTTTTTGTTTCTCTTTGAAGTACCGGAAGGAAAAGACTTTTCGAGCATAATGAGAGAAGATGCTTTTTGCAGCTCTTGTGATACGTAGCCGAGTGCGTCACCGCTCTCGCTCCTGAAAACGTGTCTGAAGTGAGACACCTGAGCTTCCACAGAAAACTCAGGTTTTTATTTACAGAAATCCTGGTAAGAGTTAAAGGCCTGGCAGTTTTTGAAGGAATGCACATCGCCCGCCGCCTTTCAGAAATGGCAAAACGTCACATTCAGAAATGTGTTGCAAATAACTCTCAGCTCACATTTTAGCCCAGTTGTAAATTGAGTTAGAAACTTTGTGTTTGTTTTCTGATACACTCCAACTCAGAGAGACGGAAAAGCAGGTTTTTTACACCACATTTCTGTAACAAGACTATTCAGAATGCTGTACGTGATAAAAACATRAAAAGAATTATATATAGTGACAGCAATAAAGGAAAGGAAAAACAGACCACAGACTGAAACAAGAGAATTAGTATTTCCTGGAAAAAGGCAGTGTGAATGCTTAACGCTGAAAGGTTTTTGCTGAAAAATGCTGAAATCAAGATGAAAATGTTTAATAGCAATATTGTTGATGCAAGTTAAATTTGAACAGCTGGCTTTCATGGGAAGTAAGACAACAAAAGTGAAAAATCAATAGAAAGGTAGCAAAAAAAAAGAGTCAAAATTAAAAAAATTGAAAAATGTA
>NW_013952499.1:354252-369766 GCF_001266775.1 Austrofundulus limnaeus | reverse complement strand
GGATAAGTTATTGAAATACCAAAAGTGATAGTCGGAATGTCCTGAAGGAGCTGAACGTTTTTGATTAGAAATTGTTGAAACAGCACGAAAATTGCAGAACGAGAGGAGTGCCAAAAAACGTATTTCAGCAACGAGCAAAAATAAACAAAACAAACAAACAAAAAACAGCCCAGATAACARCCAACATGTGCCTTCTGTCTCCAGGCGGTTCCATGAGATGCACATGCAAAGTTAATGGTTAAGAGTTCCAAAAAGCTCCTCATTCATGAGTTATTGATTACAGCTGTGGTTCCCAGGGATGCAAAATAAACGGGCGGGTAGAATTTGCAAAGCAAAGTGGGCGTCTAACTTCACCAGCAGCATGCTAATGATGTTTGTTAGACAGTTCTGTGTGTGAGCGTATTTGTTTGGGATTCATATCAGTGATGCCAGCAGAGAAAAGGACTTCCTGTACCAGCGTGTGAGCGAGCACAAATTTACCTACGAGCCATAAAAACTGCACCGAGGGTCAGACAGACAAACAGAAGCAGGCAGGGTTTGATAGAAGTAGATTATCGTGGAAAGTCCAAACTCAGGATTTTTTTTCTTCAATTTATGTTACATTCTGTTACCCTAACTCTTGAGATGCTGGAAGGTGCATGTTGATGAGGAATATTGATAAAAGYAGCTCGTGGCTGAAGCACAACACAATAAAAACACGCTCTGCTCAGATTTTATTACTATAACTACCCATATGTTTGATTTATGTGCATAAAAATAGCAACTTTCAGTAGTTTTGCTGAACTTTTTGAAAAAAAATGGGATAACCAGCACTCCAAAAAATACTATTGTTTTAACTTGAAGCACTCGGAGAGTGCAAACCTCCGCCAAGACCAATTTCCTCCATCCTGTAAGAGTTAATGCGCAAAAGCAGAGATGGAAACACATTTGCTGATGAAGTTCTGAGGTAGTGAACATTTAAGCAGCAGTATGCACGGGGTTTCTTCCTGGTGGAGTCCATTGTGAAAAAAAAAGTCAGACTCGTCACCCGACGTTATTCATGGTCAAACTGGTGTGGGATTAAGCTCCTAAGTTTYCATCAGTCACATTTCACCATGTAAAACGTCTGTTTTATCTCCTTGTATGAGTTTGTAATGGTTCGACTCTCTTTATAAAGTGCTTCCTGGCTCCTCCCGTCTCCAAACTTTGAGGCCCGGCAGCTCTCTGTTTACAAGCCTAGTAGAGACAAACTGGTTTGATTGGTTGTTTGGGAAATGTGGTGTGTTTGAGGAAATGGGAAAAATAAGTTTCATGGTGCAGTCACGCACTTCCTGGTCACAAAATGTTCTGTAAATGCGCATATTATGGTAAAAATTATTCATCATTATATCTGGTTTTAACATTACTTTTATAAAGTTTGAAGTCCGTGCTGTCCAATCCAGATCACTGTTTTTTACAGAAGCCCTGTGAAAGCATCACAGCTTTGCCGATCTCAGAGTGTTAAAAGAAAAAAAAAATCCTGTATCCGCATCGTGATCCGGAACATCACCAAAATTTAAAGGTGTGTTCCTTGGCCCAGTACCCACAGGTGATAAAAATGTCATGACAATCCGTCCTCAAGTTTTTGAGTAATGTTGTCCACAGACAGAACGACAGACATACGCGACCGAAAACATTACCTCGCCCTTGGCGGAGGTAATAAGGGCAGAAAACAGACGCGTTTYGGCTACATGCCGTCGTCAACTTGTTACAGATCAAACAATACAAATCTATATAAAGAGGTAAAAAACACCTAAGCCAATCACAAACAGGTTGGGCAATCAGCTCAAAAAAACTGTGAATAACATGCACAACTAGTAGACTTATACAAAAAGTATACAATATACATTGTACACTATATACATAGTATACAAAATACAATACATAAGAATATATGAAATCAACGAGCAAATATGACACCAGGCACCCATTTACTCTCTTTCCCTTTTTATAAGGACGTTTGAGTTGTGCGCAATACAATTTTTTTCTTATTGCTGAACTTTTTGCACAAAATTGCCTTTCTTTTCTTCATTACTGTCATTGCTGCAAGTTTTTGATCAGCACCGTATTTTTAAAGAGATTGCATTGGCTTTAAAAGTGAGTTATWGCAGCTCTCACTTCCTCTGGAGTGGCTTCCAGCCATGATTTCTATCTCTTGTAACTGTGTTAATGTTGTGAAAGCTTTATAATCAATGCTTTAATCACGACAGACAGCAAGATAATTAGCAGCTGAAATGCAGCAGCTCTGTTTTGCATCCATCGCTCTCACGATTTAACCTCTTAATTTACTGTTTGATTGTTTAAATGGAAAACTTCTGCCTTTGATCCCCCCCAATGATTTCTGCCTTTACAACAGGACACCTGCAGCCGTTCGTTTGTCTGTCAGAAAGCGGTTTTTCATTCATTCATTAGTGCAGAAACAACCAGCTGACGTCCGGTCATTTCTAACCATGTGTGTGTTTCTGTGTGTGTGTATCAGTGCTGCCCGACAGCCCCAACTTTCCCTACAGACGCTTCGACCGCCTCCCCCCCATCAACCAGTTCTCCATCGAGAGCGACTCGGACCTGTCGGAGACGGCTGAGCTCATAGAGGAGTACGAGGTGTTCGACCCGTCCAGGCCGCGACCCAAAGTCATCCTCGTCATCGGTATGAACGCCGTTCACACATCCAGAAACATCGGGCAACTTAAATGATGCACGCTGCACACAAACCTGACATTTTTAAAAATATTCATGTATTTACATTTATTAAACCAACATRYTGTGCAGTAACTTAACATATTTCATGCTTAAATGCATGTATAAGAGYTGTACTCTTGTTTAATAAATATGAATACAAAACATTTGAAGCAAACAAAAGATAAAAACTTTAGCAACCTGAAATGCAACAACATAACACAACTTGAGTGCAGACGCCTACGTGGTTCTGGTAAAACGTCACTGCTGTTCATGTACCTGCAACCTCAGTAAACTTCTCATATTTAGCTTTGTGCAACGTAAAAACATTAGCATTAGCAAAGCTAACAGGGTTAGCAAAGCCAGCAGCATTAGGAGCGTTCGAGGTCATCACCCTGCGACAAAAGCAAACGCTAACACCGCTAACGTTGCCGAAGATGGCATTTAAAATTTAAACTCAAATACTTAAATGTAAACTTTAACATTTAGCCACAACATTTAAGATTTTCATCTTTTACATTTAGATTTAGGATTTAATGTTTGTGTATATTATTTAACATTTAAATGTAACATTTAGTAAAAAAAATAGCTAATTGTAAGAACACTGAGCTAAATAATAAAATGTTTGAACTAGGATTTTGCACTAAACGATGTAATAATGTGAGCTAAATAATGAAAATTTGATAGTGACATTTTTAGCATTATATTTTACACTTGGYACCTCGTGTTAGAGAGGGCTGATTTAAAAGTACAGACTAAAAAAGAGTAAGTTTAGCTGATGCAAAATATGCATTCTGGATGAGAATATGTTTGTATTTGATCAATGGAGCAGCTCTAGTTCAACACTGTCAGACACTTACATCATTTTATAAATCAAGTTAAAGTAAGAAAATAACTTTCAGACTGAACGAAGGTCAAAAAATAAACTAGAAAGTGATTTCATTGTCTTTCTGAAGACTTTAGATGTTTTTTTTTCTGCTGCGGAGGGATTTTGGCACTTGCTGTGGAGTGGGCTGATAGATATTTGTCCTCGCAGCACAAAGCCAGCTCCTCTTTCTTCATGGTGAGCACACTGTGCCCTGGTTTTGAAGAGGAGAAGCAGGACGGCACCAGCTGTCATCTCTGTGGAGGATCACGGGGAATGTTTTGTCTGTCAGGTTTGCAGACACAGACCAACAAAAACGTTACGCGCTGTTAGGACGACGTTGAGASGAGGCAAAGGTCAAGACTTATAAAATCCATCATTATGTCAATCCTCACGATTTTCCTCTGTGGCAATATTTCCATTATTTCACATCAAAAACATGTCTTGTGAAATAAACTCCACAAATAACTGCTCTATTCCATTATAAAGCAGCTAGGCTGTAGTCAAATTCTGTGAAAATCSTTTTTTTTTTGTACAGGCAGGTATGAGCAGGTATTAAAAGTGACATCACAGCGTTCCCCCACTTCCTCTGCTGCCAACATAGCTTCATGTTCTGGTTGTGGAATGCTTGTTAGAGTCCTGGAACAATCCTGAGTCAGCCTGTGTCTGATCACAGACCCAAAATGAGTTTAAGTGGCATGTTGGTTAGCTGCAGTCCTGAAGTCTCCAGCCTTCGRAACTACAGAAAAAGCATCAGTTTGCGTGTTTTACCAGTCATAGATGTTGGGATGTGGGCTGCAGAAACAACTGGTAATCCATGCAGAATGGTGGACAATTTTTTAATTAGTTTTTTGTTGGCAGGTGTGATTTTGAGGTCTAAAGGTGTAAAACTACAGAAAGAAAGATTCTAATTAAGCCAATGAAAGCAAGTCAAAACAGCAAAAACAGCTATTTTCTTTTTAATCAATTCTGACGGGAATAAAATCTTTTACGTTTTGAATGACTTGGTTTTAAGCAGCTATGGATTTATCTCTTTATAGCGTTTTTGGGAAAAAAACTTTCACACATAGGATCCAATCAGCAGCTTTATCACGATATAATATTATATCGATTTGTTTGGATAACAATACGATGTTTATCAATATCACAGTGTCTGTTATAATACGATTTTGATTTGATTCAATTCACAAGTCTGTGACTGATACAATATTGATTAGGGCTGTGTTTTGGAAAGAATTTAGTGATATGATATGATATGTATCATGAGGGGCATGATGCGATATGTCACAATTTTGTAACGAAGATGATAAATTGTGATTTATTGTGTGCTTTCCCCAAAATTTTAATTAAAAAAAATCATTATGTTTTATATGATTACTCACAACGCTAACGTTTGAGCTAGCGTTAAACTTTCTGGGAGAAGCCAAATGGCTGACTGCTGCCAACTAGTGGTCATAGCCTAAATTACAACACAAGAATGAACTGCTGGAATGAAAGTTTACGTTTTAAGCCTCAATTAAAAATTGATACAGTGCTTTAAAGAATTGATACAGTATAGGGAAATGAAATATCAGGATATTTTGATATCAAGGTTTTCATTTTGTATTGAAGTCATTAATCATTTAAAATCATTAATCATTTAATCAATATATTCATGTGGATCTACGTATTGTTACGACCCTATTAGAAACTTTCCAAAGGTTTTGTGGTCTTTCCAACACACATTTGAGCTTAATCTTAGTCCAACTTGTTAATATTCTTTGTGAAGATGAGTCTCCTGTAAAAAAAGAATGAAATATTATCTGAGGAAAACCTAAAACCAGTGTTTCATTTGTCAACAGCATTTAAACTCGCAGCAAAAAAGTTTTTTTTATTTCTGAAATAAAACCATAAAAAGGTGCCTTCATTGACAATTCTGCACATCCTGCAAGAAGTTTGAAGTGTTTCAGATGAAACGACAGGTGTTTTGTCTTTAAATAAATCCAGACTGTGACTGCCTGAAGGGTTTTTTTCTGCACAGAAATGAGCAACTGATACTTATTTTGCTTCATACATAAAACAGAAAGCACCGCACTGAGACCCGACTCTCAAAATCTATTTCTAATCTAGTGCGAGATGTGTTATTGATCTCTTATTTTCAGGTTTTCGCACTCTTTAAATTTCATTCCTTAAAAAAAGAAAGAAAAACTATTAGGATGTTGCTTGAATTTCTCTCAACACTGGGAGTTTTCTGATTAATTTTGCTCCAGTTTTAAACAAAAATACAAAAAATTCAGTGTTTTTTTTCCTTCTGAAACCAGAAAGCATGAAATTCAGTTAATCAGATGATTTTTACAAAAWTGTTTCCTGTAATGTGATTTTTTTGTATCATCAGTATATTTATTTCACTTCACTAGATTCTCAACAAGAAGTTTTACTCAAAATATCAACTTCATCCGGTTCTGACTTTTTCGTATTTTAACAATTTGTGATCGTTTCTTGTTCAGAATTGTGGTTTTCAGAAAATGAAAATGTTGAAACATCTTCTCACTCCTCTGCTCATCAGTTTCTAATGAAATGCAGCGGAAAAAATGAGACGACTTCTTGTCAAAAAATGTAGGCAGTTCACACATACCTGTTTTTTTATCCTCCTCCTCCACAAACAAACACACAAACACACACATACAGTCTGACAGTCTCATTTTCTCTCACCCACACATTTTTTACACTCACGCTTCTGGCAAAAAAAAGAAAATAAAGAAATGCTTAATATTCCTTGAAGAAACGAGATATTTTGCTAACAGTTTCTATCACCTGCGGTCGATAATAAACTAAGCATCAACATCTCTCCTCCTGCTTCAGGCGGTCCCGGCAGCGGCAAAGGAACTCAGAGCCTGAAGATCGCCGAGCGCTACGGCTTCCACTACATGTCTGTCGGTGAGCTGCTGAGGAAGAAGATGATCCACAACGCCACCAGCAACAGGAAGTGGAGCCTCATCGCCAAAATCATCACCAACGGAGAGCTGGCCCCGCAGGTAGAGGAGGAACACTCAGGTCCAGGTCGACACATCACAGGGATGCTGTTGTTTTATTATCATCTCATCCCGCGAGGGTTTCATGCCAACCTGGACCTTATCTCAGAAGTTGCAGAACAAAACTGCAGCCCTTTTAGATTAAGTACAGAATTTGTCACGCAATGAACAAATAATTTCTTTTTGTGACCTTATTTGACAACTGTTGCTATATTCAACAATCGTGTACCCTACGTGGTTTAACTAGTTTAGTGCATTTTTGTATTTATTTTCAAAGCTGATCCTTCAGAGGAACGATTTACAACCTCAATACTTTTTACCACAATTTCCCCCAAAAATTGACTGAATCATGAAGGTCCGCTGACTGTGGGAGCCATGACAATAATCCCAGTTATCTGGATTTAGATCTTTATTCAAGGCCTTTATTTTGATACAGTAAAAACAACAAAATCAGCCTACATGGAACTGGGAGAAAAATGATTTGAAGCTGAAAAAAAGATTTCAAACTGAAAAAGAAATAAATTTGAAACTGAAAAAATGATCTGAAACTGAAAACAAAGATTTGAAACTAAAAGAAGAATTGAAATTGAAAAGTAAAATAATTTTAACTGAAAAAATAGGGTTGAAACTGGAAAAATAAAGATTTGAAACTAAAACAAAAGATATTTTTGAAACAAAAAAAGGATCTGAAACTGAGAAAAATATAAATAATTTGTCAGATTCTAGTTATTTATTTTTCAGTTTCTTTTATATATATATATACATATATACATACATACATACATATATATATWTTTTTCTCAGTTTTGAACTTCTGGACCTGTTTTGACTAAGGGGGCGGGGCTTCAGATGACAGGGGGTGTGTTGCATTCCRAAACCGAACTGAAAATGTCTTTAAAACATCATCAATATTCTATGTTTATATAACTGGTTTTAAAAATTAACACGATTCACTGATTTAAGCTGCTTACATTAACACAAGATACAAATCCCAGTGGAAAAAATATATTGACAAATTTTATGGCCCTAATTAGGCTCCATACATTTATAGAAAACAGCTATACGTTGCATTTTGATACGTTGTTTCAGTGTAAATGAAATTGGCAGGTGACTGGTTTTAGTTTGTTTGTATGATTACATTTTCTTTGTCAGGTTTTTGAGCGTCACACACATACTCACACGTATGTGATGTTTCTTTGGCTTGGTTTGGAGATTCTTGTAACTTATACAAAATGACACAAAACAACTGTGATTCTGACCCCGGGCGTGTATTTTGATAGCAGGAGTATTAGAGGAGCTCCTTACTGTCAACAGAGTCCTTGGGATTTATCAGCGTTGCTGCGAGGCCGAAGCGTCGGCGTGACAAACTCGTTTTAGTCCGTGCCCTCTTGTGAGTTATCTTCAGTGACTGCCTGGCTCATCGTTCATCATCCTCTCCTCRCACGTTTCAGACGTCACTCGTCCCGTAAGCGCCTCGGCCCAGATGCTGGTTCAGGAACGACCGAGACAAAGTAGGTCAAACCGTGTCAGACATGACAAARTGGCTGTCGGGAGTTGGGACAGGTATTTTGTGCGAGGAGTGAAGTAAATAAATTTATATGATTTAAAATCTTTGTCTGTGAAAATGCAGTGAAATCACTCAAATCCTGCCGATCCTGTGAGACTGTTCAAAGGTTTTAAAGAGGCAGTTTACTGATTTCGTCAATAAATCTTCTCTCAAAGGCTGTGGGAAGTTGGGGCGCGTCAGGTGCTGCAGCACTCACCCATAGGTGCCACAGGGTTTCAAGTTAAGAAACTTGACATAATTTTTTCACATTTTTTTGCACATTTTGTCACATAACTGGCAATGTTATTTTTAATTTGGCTCAGCCAAAGTGAAACAGGAAGTGACATCAAAGGGGAACTATTTAAGAAAAAGGACCTCTGGTCTTTTATACTGAAACAATATCCTTTGAACTCTGACTCTTTTTCATCTCTGATAGACTCAAATCAATCTAAAGAAACATCAGATTCTTCTCTACAGTCTGTGTTGTTGGTTATTGTAGCAATGCTTTGTTTACATGCAGACATTCCCCTTTGACATCACTTCCTGTTACTTCACATGCAAATATCTCAATAACTGATCATCTCAGCCTTGAATAATTTGTTTGGCAATAAGTTATCCAGTACAGCTGGGCCGCAGCAAAAGTAGCCATCAGAAATTCAGCAAAATGAAGATTCTACTCTGTGAATTTAGCCCGTTATCAACTACTTTTGAACCCTGTGCAGCTCCACCTAGTGGTGGGATGTCATCATTTTGCAACTAAAATAATCAACAATGTAGTTTATGGTCAATGCTGGCTTAAAGCAGCTTATTTTAAGACATTAATACATCTTTGAAGCTCTCACGGGCCACATTTGGCCCACAGGCCTTGATTTGAATGCATTCAAACTACGCATGGAGACATACTGTAGTTTGGGTTGTCTTTTCGTTTTACATAGTCAATGAAAAAAAGAAGCTTCCATTGGGTTTTCATRGATTCTGCTTCATCTACATGGAGTTTGGACCAACGTTTCAGAAATACATCAAWATCTCTGTAAAATGACTGAAGTAAAAGTTTAAATTAATCCTTTCATTACGTAGTTCAGGATCATCTTTTGCTTCAGAGTAACTTTTAAAGCAACAAAATAGTTCCTTCTTTTTTGGGATAGGCATTAGATTTGTGGATTTCTTACAATTTTTCATATTTATTCTGTTAAATCAATTTTTTAAAAAGTTTTTAGACCAAATATCACTTCAGTGGCATGATTAAACTTCCTTCTCTGTCRACTATATTGTACTTTTCTACTTTATGAGCACAAAACAAGCTCTCAAAAACAACAAAAAGGGTCTTCATCTTGTTTATCGCTTCCTACAGAAAAGGCAACATAATTCATTGTGTCACATTTGATAGATGTGAAAATTACAACCATGACTCGTTAGCAATGACGCAAAACAAACATCTGAGCTCAGAGTGAAAGGCGCTCTGCACGGAGAGCCTCCTCACGTCTGGTTTTGTGTTATGAGTGAGTAAACGGGGTGATTTTTGGACCCGCTGTTTTCCGTGGGTGGATTCTCTCTGCAAGAGTCAAAACGTCGCTGCTCCATGTTTTAAATTCCTGCGAGATCCAGAAACTGAATCTTAAAGCTTTTCTTAGACTAGCCCCCTTGATTTAATCTATTTTATGGACTCTAGATTAGATTTAATCTCTGCGCTGTATCCTGGACCGCATTCTGATATTGAAGAGAAATTAAACAACTGTGTACGTTGTGTTATTTTTAGATCGGTGCATTGCTCATTAATCTCTGCCAGATTGTGAGTTGCATTCGGCCTGCAGAAATGTGTTCAATCATGTTGACCTCCTCCAGCCAAGAGGAAGTAAGTGAAGCTAAGAGAAGTTGGCATTTCTGCCTCCTGGAGCTCGGCGCTCCGCTGCAGCTACAAATATTAAAGAGTCGTCAGAGGGAGGAATCGTCTAAAGCACCTGCTTTTTTAAATTAACAGCCTGCATTGTTTTCATGAAATGCTCACCTCCAGCAACTTTTCATGCCAGAGCTGTATGGAGTTGTAGCCATTTTGATGAAACTTTGAAAAAGCAAGCATTATACCTGATCTCAGTCTATAGTTTGAGAGTTATTACTCAGAGTTTGAKATGTAAATGAGTCTCAGCTATGGCTACATCAATAACTGTGAAACTGACTAAATTTTAGCCATTTTTGTGTTGGCTAATATCAGATGATTGTAGTTTTTTAAAACGGATTTATTTATTATTTTTCCTGGAAGGTTCATTAGAATCTATCAAGTGGCTCATGAGATATTTTGCTAACAAAGTTGACTTTAAAGTACCTGTGACATCTTTTTTTGTAATACATATGAATGTATTTTTGGAAAGATAACATTGGCAACACATTGCCAAACAATTTCACGCCGTTAAGATGAACAGTTATTGGCATACTCACATGTGAAGTCACAGGAAGTGATGTCAAAGGAGAATGTCTGAATGTGAACAGAGAATTGCTGCAATAACGAACAGACTGTAGAGAAGAATCTGAGGTTTCTTTGGACTGATTTGAGTCACTACCAGAGAGATGAAAAAGAATCAGAGTTTAAATAACATTGTTTGAATAAACAAAGACCAGAGAGTTTCCTCTCTTCACGAGTTCCCCTTTGATGTCACTTCCTGTTCCACTTTGGTTGAGCCACATTCATAAGAAAATGCCAGTTATGTTACAAAAATTGGTAAAATCGTGTTTTATTCCAAGTTTATTAAATATAATGATGTTTTCTTTGAAATTTTATACTTGAAGGATGTGCCTAYCACAGGTACTTTAAAGTTAATGCCAAAGTTTTAAACACAAATATTATAGGGGATCAATCTCACAATTTGATATCAATATCTGCAAAATCGACTGAGTTAGAAACATTTTGTGTTTGGTAAGCTCTCTTTGCTGTGGTGGATTGGATTGACTCCAAAATGTAATTAACTGTAGATGTCAATCCAATGATTGCCTTCTGAGAGTTTCAATATAATCTGCTCAGTGCTTCAGGAGATATTTTGCTAAAAGTACAAACAAACAAACACGAGAAAATCAATATCTTCCACCTCCACCTTCTGGCAATAATTAGTTTACTCGTTAGGTTTAGTGATGGCTGCTTTATGATCTATAACAGAGATTTTTCTCTCCTCATGGAGGACCCCCACCCCCACCCCCCACTCTTATTTGTATTGATCAAAAATCTAATGACCCCCCCTGGAGTTACAGCTGGTTCTGGTAGCATTTAACATTGTTTTATTGCTTTTTTTGGCATTTAACAGAAAAGTAATATTATGTTGCCTTTTTTCCACTGTTTTCTAGGAGACAACAATAACTGAGATAAAACAGAAGATTATGAAGATCCCAGATGCTAACGGGATCGTCATAGACGGGTTCCCGCGAGACGTTGGGCAGGCCCTGTCCTTTGAAGACCAGGTGAGTCTCTTTAATGAGGTTTATTTATCTTCTGGGGGACATTTTCATCTTCGTGTCAGATGACGTTTTCAGGTTCGTATCACTGGTTAGCTAACAGGAATCATCACTGCTGCAGGGACGTTAGGGCAGAAGGAAAGCGTTTTGCTGAAACACACAGGAACATTAAATATCTGTAAAAACCAGGAGGGTTTGATGTGTTCAAGATGTGTTTTAGAGTTGATACCGAAGAGGTTTTACCATGCAACAAAGTCCATGTGGTGGCAGAGAACATTAAGTTCAGCTGGCTGACTATAAATATGACTATATTCTCCCAGTATTACACAGGCTTGTTTAAATGTTGTGCAGCAAACTTTAAAGGAGCTTCAACATGCTGTTTCTTCAGCAGTGGAGTCTTGCGTGGTGAGCGTGCATACAGGCCATGGTGGTTCAGTGCATTACTTATTGTTTTCTTTGAAACAAWCGTACCTGCTAATTCCAGGTCTTTCTGAAGCTCTCCACAAGTGGTCCTTGGCTCTTGGACAACTCTTCTGATAATTCTTTTCACTCCTCTGTCAGAAATCTTGTGAGGAGCACCTGGTCGTGGTCGGTTTATGGTGAAATAATGTTCTTTCCACTTCTGAATTATGGCCCCAACAGTGCTCACTGGAACCTTCAGAAGTTTAGACATTCTTCTGTAACCGATGCCATCATTATGCTTTGCAACAATAAGGTTGTGAAGGTCTTGAGAGAGCTCTTTACTTTTACCCATCATCAGATGGTTCTTGTGTGATACCTGGCCATCATTTGGGACTGAACCAGCTGATATTAACTTGCACTGACAAGGGGCAGGCTTGCTTTCTAATTACTGAGAGAGTTCAGCTGGTGTCTTGGCTTTCCATGCCTTTTTACACCTCCCTTTCTCCATGTGTTCAATACTTTTTCCCTGTGCCATTCCACATTATTAYAAATAACTTCATTTATGGACATTTATGGTTTGATTTCTTTGTATGTATGGATCACTTGGGTTGTTACCGACATCTGGTGAAAATTTCATGTCATTAGCACCTCTAGTAATATATTTACTGAGAGAAATGTTGACGTGTTCAATACGTATTTTACCCGCTGTATACTTCTCATCCAACCACAATTAAATTCACTCTATCCAGGAGACAATTTATCAGGATAGTATTTTTTAAGTAGTAACAACTTGGAGTAAAATAGGAGAAACGACTTTCTATTTCTAACCTTTTTGTGAGTAGAAAGTACAGATAATTGTGTAAAAATGTAATGAGTAAAAGTAAAATGTACGCTGAAAAATAATTACTCAAGTAAAGTACAGATAACCAAAATTTCTACTTAAGTACAGTAACAAAGTATTTGTACTTAGTTACTGTACAGCTCTGCAATTAACTGTCAGAACGATTAATATGTGTCACTTTGCAAATAGTGCAGTTGGTGTTATGTGATGAAAACGTGTTTTTGTGTGAAACACATCGTCACTATCAGGTGAGCATGTGAGCCCGTTGGCAGAAGGTGGTGCAGGGCACCTAAAGCTAACGCTACAAACGTGTTGAATCACCTGAAACAYAAATCAAAGTACGAGGAAAGYCAGAAAAGGCCAAGACCACGTCGGCTACGAGTGTCMTCGGCTAAATGCCACAAATAATTGTGATACATTTTTTACCCCTACCTGCCACCAAAGGCAAAGACAATCATGTTTCCGTTTTTCTGTTAGCAAAATWTCCCATGAGCCACTCTTAAGTGAACCTCACAGAAATGAAACTCATTTACTTTCAGAAGTACCCAAATCAAGGTGGCTGACARTTAAATAACCTGATCAAACACAAAAACAGCTACAATTTAAGATTACATCATAACATCACTTACAATGTTAGAACAAAATGGCTAAAACTCTTTTTTTATCCACATCTTCTGCTGCTAATCTGTACTCAGCTCATGGAGTCAGCAGGTCCAGGAGAGAAACCCAGACCTCCCTCCAGCGAGTCCTGGGTCTTCCTCGGTGGGACGGGCCCAGAACACCTCTAAAGGGGGCCATCCCAATCCGATGCCTGAACCGATGCAACTGACTCCTTTTGATGTTGCTCCTCATCAGAACTCCTGCCCTACAAAGGAAATTAATTTCGGCTGTTTGTATCTGGGATCTCGTTGTTTCGGTCCTGATCCACGCCTTGTAATCGCAGATGAGGKTTGGAACRTAGACAGACCAATAAATCCRGAGCCTTGTCTTTCAACTCAGCTCTTTCTTCACCACGACCGACCGAAGCAACACCCTCATTACTGAGGGTGAGACCCCGATCCATCGATCCATCTCCCGCTCCATCCTACCATCACTCAGGAACAAGACACCCAGACACTTAAAACTTGAGGCAAAGAATGAATAAGTCATTTGAGGAAACTTTGCTTTTAAGCAATAAAAAAGAGAAAGAGACAAATTATGTTTTTTCCTTTTGAAAAACTAATATCCCCTCCCCCATCGGGCTAACGGTCTGCTGACCTGCTGAAGGCAACACAGGTGAYATGTTTCAGTAAGAGGCAGCTCCTCGTTAGTAGTGTTCAGTAACTGTCTGTCACGCAGAGTTYGATTCTCTGATGGGGAATTATATTRCTWTTAATCYATGTTAATCCCCTAATAAAGTGYTCTAATTAAACCCCTGTTAATTCTCCCATCTTCCYAGATAATGAACAGGAGTTCTGCCCTTCCATCATATCGTGTTATATTGTGTTAACAACAAGCTGGTCAGAGAAGCTGAAGCATCACCTTGACAGTCCGATCTCTGCATGTGCGTCACGTTGTCTCTCAGCTCAGTCACATTTATGATGCTTTTAGTCAGCGGCTGCTTCTGACCTGCTCTTTTTCTATTTGCTGCCCAGTCAGTGTTCCTAAACTGAGCAGGTACGACCGGACGACTCYGGCCTTCTGACCGGCTGATGGGTTYACAGTCTTTACAAGCGTCTGAGCTCCTACAGTAAATCTGTTTTTTAAACAGGACTCACAGATGTTTCTCCAGCCTTAATAAAGGCAGATCATTAGGATTTAGAAGCTTTGGGTCTTTTAACTGAAGCACATACAGCTGATTAGGTAATCGTGTGACACAAAATGCTTTCAGAAAGGCTGCTAATCATTAGTCCAATCGAATTCACTTAATGTTTATAAAGTTTTTTAAATGAGCTTTCATTGACTTCATAAAGGATGTGACCCTTTTGAGCCACTTCAAACAAAGTCTGACTTTATATAACGTGTTTATATAACCTGAGAGTCGTGAACACAATAAAACTATATATTATGTTGTTAACTCTTTTAAATGTTAGTCTAAATAACTAACTAACCCATTTATGATGTTCTTGTTATAGTTTACCTCCTCTGGACTCTTTCARTTTCTGTTGTTATCTAAGATCAGTCACTTTTCTAAAATAACTAGTTAATCAGGTACTRTAGGTTTTTGAGAGTAAATTCATATAAACAGACGTCACATACTCAGGCATGTTTTGTATAAATTGCCAATAAAAGTCACAATTTTAAAATAAATTGTATTTTTTGCTGGAAAATCRCTGGTTTTGCACTTAAGTTTTATTTAATAACGTACAGTTACTGTGCTTTAATGTTTGATACTGGATCAAATTCAGATAGAGAAAGAATATAATTATTCAAGTCTAAAATTTATATTTTGAGCACTATGGATGGATGGATGGATGGATGGATGGATGGATGGATGGTTGGATGGATGCTGGATGGATGGACAAATGGATGGATGGATAGATGGATGGATGGATAGATAGATGGATAGACAGATAGATGAATGGATGGATGGATAGATGGATGGATGGATAGATGGATGGATGGATGGATAGATGGATAGACAGATAGATGAATGGATGGATGGATAGATGGATGGATGGATAGATGGATGGATGGATGGATGGATGGATGGATAGGTGGATGGATGGATGGATGGA
>NW_013952499.1:337601-349482 GCF_001266775.1 Austrofundulus limnaeus | reverse complement strand
GTGGAGAGAAAAAGTAGAAGAAAGATAAAAAAGAAAAAGGAAACAACTGTAGGGAATAAAGTTAAAGAAGCCAGACAGAAAAAGGAGGTACCGGTAGCTTAGTTGGATAGTCTGGAAACTTTATGTTAAAGCACAAGAAATCATTCMGACTTGAATATTTAATCTATTTGGAACATATAGTTGTGAAGGTTTTACCTAGTTTTTCAAAGTTGCTGGAGAGAACTCTGAGGGACAGCATTTTGTTTCTGTTCCTGCAGATATGGGGTTCCCCTTAGGCTTGTCCTCATTAAATATAGCTTTGATTTCTTTAATTTTTATTTCTAGACTGCCCACATGGAAAGTAAGTGAATGTACGGTAAGAGAAGAGTTGGGCAAAATTGTTCTGTTTGCAATTAATTGTTAGAAAAACTGCCACAGGTTAGTTTTTAGCACTTTGCAATTGCCACGATTAGTGACATATTGACACTGCAGTGCAGAGCTAATGTTGATGCTAATGTGGTGCTAACACAAATGTGCGGAGCCAATGCTAATGTGGAGCTAACACCAATGCTAATGTGGAGCTAACACCAATGTTAACATGGAGTCAACACAAAAAAACCTAACTAATAATTCTTTAGATTTATTGTTTTTTTTGTGTGCAGTGCCCTGAGACAACAATTGTGATTTGGTACAAATAAACTGAATTGAATCAAACTGAATTAATGTGGAGCTTATGCTAATGCAATAAACTTGTTTAATTATCTGAAACACAGCTTTAAACCAGAGTACGGGGAAATTAATGACTTCTAACTGCTCAACACTGCTTTATTTATTTTGTTAAAGAAAGATTGTCTAAACAGTAAGAAACGCCACGTTTTTGAGGAAAAAGAAAACTAAAGGTACCCAGAATTCCTCCCTGTGGGACTCCATTAAGCATTGCAGTTTTTTTAGACACATGATCACTAATAATTATTTATTTACCTTTTTAAATTTAGTAAATTTGCCCCATATACTGGCACGTAGAGACCCCCCACAGCCTGTATGCAGTTTTATCGTCAGTCTGGTAGTCTACTCTAACCCTACAATAATCGTCAGGAGGAAAAAAAATCCATGGCAGAGTGGAAACTGGTCTGGATGCTGTGAAGTTATAAAGAAATTAAAGAAAAAACTTTCTAGCTGCACTCGCAACTTAGGAAAACAAAAGCTATCATGTCCTACAAAGGGTTAAAGATGATACACAGACTTTCAAACAATTTAGGTGCTGCTTTATGCATCAAATGCTTTTCATCCTGAAAGGTTCAGGACTTTTATTTATTTATTTTTTCTATCCTGTATTCCCCAGCGTTGGGATGACGGTGCGGTCTTCCATGGACCTGCACCATCTATTTTCATTACTCACCCCATGCTGACGCTTTGCCCTTTACAGCATCACAGCAGCCATTTATGAGCTTCTGCTGCTCCCTTTATAGCCGTCCAGAGAGACCTTCTACCCCCTTCATCCTCTTTTCAAACCTTTTCAGAAAAGCAGTCCAGAGTTTATCTGTTCTTCGCTGTCAGTCGGCCTTCAGGGAAGTCTGAACCCACWGCATGAAATCACACAACCTCAGCAATCAGTAATTTGTTAAAGGGGCAATATTATGTGTTTCTCAGGCATMCATTTAAATACTATACCATAATAAAGTATCTATGTCACCTTTAGTTGATATTAAAATGCTGTTTTATGTTTAAATAGAAAATAAACTTATCTACTCATCACGTTCTCTTCTAAACGCCTTGAGTAAGAAAATTTTACTTGGTAAGACTTATTGAAATACTTGATTTGACTCAATTTTTTTCTTTTTTCAAGAATCTTACCAAGTCAAATTTTCTTGCTCAGCTGGCAGATATTTTGACTTAATTTGAGTCAAATTTTCAGACTTAAGACAAATAATCTCACACATTCTGAAAACAAGATGATTATTCTTACACAATCAGTTCTTGTTTAGTAAATCAGTCTCAAAACAAGATCAAAAAGACTTTTTGGCTGGATGTAAGATTTTAAAACTTGGTAAGATGGACAGTTTTTGCAGTGCAATGAGGTCAGACAGAGGTTTACTTGAATATCAGCAGCTACAAACTCACAGAGAAGCAGAAAAGAATTAATAAAATTACGAAAAACGTCTCTGGATTTATGTCTTTATTCATGTTTTAATGCYACATCCATGATGAGCTAATTAAAGGACGTTCTAAGTTCTTATTTTGCGTGAGCATAAAGGCTAAGTCCGTCGCTCCTTTCAGAAAAAAAMCTAATAATAATATTGTTTCATAAAAGACCAACTGTCCACTGCAGCCTCACAGGAAGCTGCTTCTATTGCTGCCACCAATTWATTTTGTTCTGCATTTATTAAGTTACTTTACTGAGATCTGGTGCATTCAGAAGAACATCTCTAAATGGATGTTAGCTGCAGAGATCGGGTCAACATCTGCTCTCTTGTGCACATTATGTAATTATATTGTTTTCCAGCTTTTTAACAACAGACCAAACAGCTGGCTCAAAACAAACAGAGTTAATCTTCATCTTTCCCATGTGATGCGAGCTAAATGTTAAAACTCCTCAAAACAAATGACCGCAGCGTCCTATACTCGCCACGATCTTAGAGAAATTATGTGTGTGTGGTCACCATGGAAACTGAAACTTTGACTCAAAACAGTGGCACACATCTCTGTCGACGCCATTCAAGCTATTTTTGTCCCTGGCAGTGAGCCAGATCAGACTCAGACTCTGATTTTTATGTGAATGAAGAAAAGGAAGAAGAAATGAAGTGAATGAATTCTTATTTTACAGGTCATACAGCAAATATTTGGCATCTAAATCCCAAATTACTGCTGAGCTTTAAAGTTGTATGTATGTATGTATGTATGTATGTATGTATGTATGTATGTACAGTTAGGTCCATATATATTTGGACAGAGACAACATTTTTCTAATTTTGGTTCTAGACATTACCACAATTAATTTTAAACAAAACAATTCAGATGCAGTTGAAGTTCAGACCTTTCAGCTTTAATTCAGTGGGTTGAACAAAATGATTGCATAAAAATGKGAGGAACTAAAGCATCTTTTAAACACAATCCCTTCATTTCAGAGGCTCAAAAGTAATTGGACAGATTAAATAATTGTAGATAAAATGTTCATTTCCACTACTTGGTTGAAAACCCTTTGTTGGCAATGACTGCCTGAAGTCTTGAACTCATCACCTGCATGGAGAGCTCCTTTGACCGCATGTTTACTTCACAGCAAAACCTTCCAAATGCAAGCACCACACCTCAAATCAACTCCAGGCCTTTTACCTGCTTCATTGAGAACGACATAATGAAAGGATTGCCCAAACCTGTCCATGAAATATCCTTGGAGTCAATTGTCCAATTACTTTTGGTCCCTTCAAAAACAGGGTGGCACATGTTAAGGAGCTGAAACTCCTAAACCCTTCATCCAGTTTTAACGTGGATACCCTCAAATGAAAGCTGAATGTCTGGACTTTATGTCCATGTACATTATATAAATATAACCTGAATATGTTTCAGTAAACAGGTAAAAAGACAAAATTTGTGTCAGTGTCCAAATATATAAGGACACATAACTGTATGTATGTAGGTAGACGTATATATCAATGGATGAATAGATGGATCGGACCAGTTGATGGAGAGAATTAGAAGGCTGATTGGATGGATGGATGGATGGATGGATGGATGGATGGATGGATGGATAACAGAAGCTTCACTTGCTTCTTCAGAAATGTTCGTTTTTTATTCTTTGTCTTTAAGCACCCATACTTTCTGATCCAACCTCTTCTTCTTCATAATTCATGTTGTCACGTCTCCTGACTTAGATCGCTGTTGTCAATAATTTACCTGCAGACGGTTTCAGACCATGAGGATGCTGAGTGGCTCAAAGAAGAGCTGGCTCGTCCTCTCAGGCTCTTGTCTCTCAGAATTGGTTTCCTGTTTAATTTAAATTTAATTTTAAACCTTCCTGATTAATTTCAGGGCTGTCAGGCGRCAGACTCTCCCTCTCAGACTTTCTTCACTCAGTCTCAGGTCTCTTGGATGAAGCTGCATGAATCTGTCCCGTAGTCGTGGTTAAATCTAAACTGTGACACAGCTTTAGAGTCGCTGCTCTGAGCAGCTGCTGTTAAATATAACTTCATCTGCACGATCTTCTTCTGCTTTTAAAGAGATTTCTGGAGCTATTCTGCTCCAGAATAAACCTTCAGTTTGCAGATATTTGTAATTTTACTTGTTTAAAAATAAAACTGTTTAATTTTTCTTATTTAATGATTGTTGATTCAAGAAAACAGAATTATTTGCCTATAAATCAGCTAAAGATTATTCGTGATGCTGATATTCACATGTAGGGACGATGTGAAACATTGTGATCACAGTTAGTCAGGAGGCACCAACCGCCTCGTCACGAAGCAGAAACCTTTAAATACTTCCTATGAGCATGTCCAGTCTCATTCTTTAATATTTTATTATGAAAGACAAATGAAAATAACTACATTTGACAGGTTATTTCCCCATTTTTTTCKTCTTCTACAGGATGTTTTTTATTGAGGTGTTTGAACAACTTCCTGTCTGAATCACAGTTTATCCCAGCGTTGGACTGACTCTAATGGCTCCTGTGTTTTACAGATCTGCACTCCGGACCTGGTGGTTTTCCTGGCCTGCACCAACCACCGTTTGAAGGAGAGGCTGCAGAAACGAGCCGAGCAGCAGGGACGACCCGACGACAATCCAAAGGCCATCGACCGCCGCCTGACCAACTTCAAACAAAACACCATTCCTCTGGTCAAGTACTTCCAGGAGAGGGGTCTTATCGTCACGGTGAGCCTGGCAGAAAACATCGTTTTGGTTTTCTGTTTTTGTTCTGTAACTGAACTTCTCATCCCATTTCTAAGGGAGAGTCCAGCTACCATGTGGAGAAAACTCATTTTGACCACTTGTATCTGTAATCTCTTGCCTACCCAGAGTTCAGTCAGTCAGTCCTCCCGTTTTGGACTAAAGACCATGACCTCAGATCAGACGCCCACAGGACCACATCATCTGCAAATAGCTGATGAGGTCAACAAACCTATCATCAAATCCGACCACTTCCTCCTCCTGACTGAACAAATACAACTGTTTTTACCAAAATAAAAGCCTGAACACAGGACCCCTGATTGCATTCAAATGTTGGCAACAATGTAGGAATGTAATGTGAGGAGGCACTGCTTCACTTTGGCAACAAGTCTGACGCAGAAGACTCTAACAACTGTGCTTTTCTGAGTGTTTTTGAGCATAAACATCTRCCTCAGATTTCACTGCAAATTCATTCAACATTTACTGTATTTATTCATGTATAATACTAGAAATTTAACCCTAAAAATCATCCATAAAGTGGGGGAGTAGTATTATACACGGGTTATTGATAATTCGATTTTTAATCCTTTTTAGCTCAAAAAATGATGATCGTATTTTACATGAATAAATACGGTAAATCACTTTACGTTGACTTATCTGATGGTATGGAGCACTAACGCACCGAGGGACACCTGAGCATTATGATTGTAATAAACTTTTGCTGTGTTTGCGTTGCTCTGAGTTGAAAACGTTCCAGTTTCCAGCTCATCAACGTTGGAAAAAAGGKTTTATATTTCTTCCTCAGACGGAAGAAAACAACATTTTCAACAGTAGCGCTCTAAGCTGCATTTTGAGTGTTCAAACAGCATTTAAACATATCACCATAAAGTACTACAAGTACCACTGACTTGATGTAAAGTAAACAACACAGTGTTTTAACACGTCCTCTTATAAAACCTAAAAAGTACTACATGTACGACTGACTAGATGTGAAATAAATACAGAAATACTGTTAAAAGTAAAAGTAAGAGAGCTTTACTCACTGTTGAGTTGTGGTGAGTAGCTGCCATCTTGAATTCTGAGCTCTCCCAGTTTCCAACAGGGAATTCCCAATGGAGTGGCATTCCAGTTTAAATTTACCACTTGTAAGTGGGAAATTCCCACTCCCCAGTACAACTGGGCTGCAGGAAAAGAAGTTGGTGAAAATGGAGTGAAATGTAGTTTTTATTCTGTGAATTTTACCGTGTTGGCTAATTTTGAACCCTTTGCACCTCCACCTAGWGGTGGGAGGCCATCATTTTGCAGGTAAATAATCAACATGCATTATGGGAGATGTAGTTTATGGTCCAAACGGGCTTTAAAGCAGCTTATTTTAAGACTATTACATATTTGAAGCTCTTGCGGGCCACATAAAACACCATGGTGGGCACATTTGGCCTGCGGGCCTTGAGTTTGACAAATGTTGTATAGAGAAAAAGTCAGAACATAAACTTCAACTCAAAACAAGAAATCCCCCTTGATCAGATTAGTGATTGTTTTGCAGCATGTGTTATTGTTGTTCAGCCTGATCGATGTCTTAAATGCACACTTGGATAAATTTGTAGAGACGATAAAGAGAAGCTGGGTCCTTTCGTTGTAAAGAAGCAGACTCATTGTTTACCTCTGAACTTCAGGGATCCCTGTCAGATTAGCACAGAGGAGCATCGACTTAACGTGTGCGAGTCGAGTGTTAATAGGAGCTGTTGTCTGCTGCAGCTGAAAGCCCACTGTTGCGGTGGGAGTCTCATCGATCCGGCTGAGTCTTCGCTCAGCAGCAGCAGCAGCAGCAGAGGGAACAGAGCGACCGTGGAGAGACAAACTTTGTTTGTGTGGCCACACAGATTGTTGTTTCAAGGGTTCTTCTGATCTTGAATCTTCAGCTCCTCCATCCTGTGGTTTTTCTGAACTCTCTCTCTGTGTTTTCATCCCTGCAGAGGAACAACAGAGAGGTGTGTTATGACTCCTTTTTTTTGTTTCACATTCTTCAAATCTGTATTTCTCTGGACTGTGCAGGAAGCTGAGTGGGTTTTTATGAAAGCTCAAATTGCTTCGTGTTGTTTTCTGCAGCGGGGAGAGAAATCCATGTGTGACAGATCATAAATTCCATACAAAACCATGCAGACTGTGTGTTCTTTGGAGTTTGTCGAATGTGGGAGGACCACCACAGCTTGTGGACACAAAAATCACCATAACTCAGTCAGTTTTGCAGATATTGAGCTAAGATTTGGCGTAGTATTAGCCCATAATCTGAGCACTAACAGATTCTGCAAGATGTTTGTTTAAAACTTTGAGACAGACGGCTTGCGTTCCTTCAGAGAATCAGTCCTCGTCTATGTGGTTTTCGAAACACCTGGACTGTAAACAGGTTCTGCAGCCCTGGTCTGATGAACTTATCGGCGCTACGCTCCTCCTGTAAATTACTGTTGCCGCTTTCCTTTCAGCCTCAGTGGGTGTCGGACAGAAAACGCCGTCACTCTTCTTCACCCCGAGTGAAACCTTCCCCGCAATCACAAAAAACGTTTGACACCTTGGAAATCAAAAGTCTGGCAGAATCAGAAAAAAAAAAGAAACATTTGAAGGCGCTTCTTTAGAATCAGAAGTTCTGAGTCATAAAATATATTATTCTATCTTTCATATGTTGCTTTCTTTTCTTTCCACTATAATGTTTGATGGGATAAAAAGCCTTTATTTTACGTTAACAGAAACTAAATGTTAATATAGAAGAAAACCTTCTGTCTGCTGACAATAAACCATCCTCCACCTCCTGAAACGGCTCAGATTTGTCCGACGAACTCCTCAGACGACCAGCAGCCGGCTCTCGATGTGATTCACAGACGACAGATTAGTTCTGAAGACACCATGATGTCATGTGAGCTGGTTTAAGTCTCCTGTCTTTATCTGGGATCGGCTAAAACCCGCAGCTTTATATTGAATTTCAGCTCCCTGTTCAGTTTTTTTCTCCTCTCGGTCGTGTTTTTCACCACAGCAGGCAGTTGTTTTGTGAAGGAGAGGCAGATGGAGCCGATAGATGCAGTTAGAGACGGAGTAATGAACAAGTGAAGCTCTCAACATGACAATCAGAAAACTGAGTTCAGGGAGAGTTTCCAAAGCTACTTCAGTAYATTTGCTTCATTTTAGCCTTTAGCTACTGTTTTTCTGGTTTAACTTTTTRGTTTCTGTATAGCTGCTTTTCACTTTTAGCTACTGTTTTTCTCATTTTAGCYTKYAGCTACTGATGTGCTAGTTTTACTTTTTTAGTTACTGGTCTGATCACTCGAGCTTCTAGCTACTGTTTTGTTCATTATAAAACAAAGCTGTAACTGTTAGCTTAGTGTTTTAGCTTCCTGCTGATTTGACCTTTTAGCATAGGTTTTACTAATTTTCACTTTTAGTTACTAGTTTGCTAAAGTTAGCTTGTAGCTATTGTGCTAGTTTTAGTTTGTAGCTTCTGGGTTGTACATTTGAGCTTATGGCTCCTTCTTTAGTATTAGCTTTTAGCTACAGATTTGTTCATCATAAAACCTAAAATAAGCACAATAGCTTAAAGCTATTTTAGTGTTTTGGTTATTGTTCTGCTAATTTTACCTTTTAGCATAGGTTTTACAAATGTTCACTTTTAGCTGCTGGTTTGCTAATTATGCTGGTTTTAGCTACTGGCTGTATTGTTTGAGCTTTTGGCTCCTTTAGTAGTATTAGTTTGTAGCTAAAGTTTTGTTCGTTGACTTTTTTTTATCTATTTTTGTGTTAATTTCAGACTTTAGCTCTTGTTTGGATTATTTTAGCTATCAAGTACAATTTTATTGTTATGCTAATTACATTTCAGCTTCTGTTTGGATAATTGTAGTTTTTACCTACTGGTTTTCTAATTTTAGCATTCAGCTACTGTTCTGCAAAATTTACTAAATAGCAAATGATTTTGCTACTTTTAACTTTTAGCTACTGGTTTGCTAAATTTAGCTTACAGCTACTGTTGACAAAGACAAAGTGTCTTCAGTCGGAGGCTTCTTCAACTTCGCTGTAATACAGACGCTACAGAAGATCTTTCCTGCCCACAGCCATCAGCAGCTACAATAAGTTTTTAGTTAAATGAGTTACAACAACCCCTAATTTCTCTCTGGRATCAATAAAGTATTTTTGAATTGAATTGAATTGTTATGCTATTTTAGTTTTTAGCCACTGGTCTGATCATTTGAGCGTTTGGCTTATTCCTTAATAGTATTAGCTTTCAGCTGCTGTTTTGTTATTTTAGTTTTTATTTACCATTTTGCAGCTTAGCTATTATTTAACAATAATTTGACATTTAGCTATTGTTTGATTCATTGTAGTTTAAGTTTTAGCTACAGTTTTGGTTGTCTTTAGCCTTTAGCTTCAGATTTACTAATGATAGCTTTTTTTTTGCTAGAATTTAGATTCTGTTTTGTTTGTTTCAACTCTGTTTCAGCTTCTTTTTTGTCAGATTTCAATTAAGTTTTCAGACTTTATGCCTTTTTTTTGTCAGAAAGTTCTATTTTTTCTAGCAGGATTTATTTCTGCTCCTCAGGATTTATCTCAGGTGAACGTCTCGTTTTGACTTTTTACTTTACCCCAGGAGAAACCTTCAGTGTTGAAGTCATTTCATTTTAGAAGTCAGTTTTAAATTGTAACTTACCCCAAAATTAACTTTTTTAGCTGATAAACTGTCTAGAATGTGTCTAAAATGTTATATAGTACWGTTTCTGTGCTAATTTTGATGTTTTTGTGCGTATTCAAATCTGTAATATTTGGTCTAAAAACGTCTTTTTGCTGCTCATATGGGTAGAGCAGTGGTACTGCAGGCTAATTTACATATTGGTTAACGGCTCTCCACGGTGACGTGTCTTCTCCACGGTTTCGTCACAGCGGCTGTGTTCTGGTATAAAAGCCTCTCTCTAAGACACGCCCCTTCAGCAGTCAGAGGGTGGAACAGTTAGCAAGCTTAGCATGATCGTCTGTTGACCTTCAGCCTCGGGTGGGGAGAGCTGACTGCTGCGCTCCTCCTCCTCTGTCCGAGGCTGGTGTGATGTGAAAATCCTCCACCTCAGACCGTTCAGAGTTGTAACTATCTGTGATACTGTGGTCACTCTCCATATAGCATCAATTATGCTAATGCTAGCTGCCTGTTGCATTCTCTCGTCCTGGCCACACCTCCGCTCTCTAACACCACCCCCCCTACCCACACCCCCTCCCCTACCCACTTTGATGCATTTTTCAAATTTCACCTTGGGGCGGAGTTATCTTTTCACAGGGGGGTAAGATACACTTTAATCAAAACAGACCTAATTCCACTAATAAACCACATTAACCGTCAAAACAACATTAGTCCATTAAATCCACATTGATTTTTATGACCATTTTTGTACTTTTAGCACATTTTAAGTCTTAAATATTATCGGTCTTCAGGGGATGATTTTTATCATTTAATTCTTTTTTCTTTTCGGTGAAGAAAAAATTTTTTCTCTGTAAAATAAGATGAGTCACCTCGTCCCAGCAGGCTCACACAAGCATGTCCTCCACAAAGCCAGAAGAGGAAATTGCAGCGAGGAGAGATAATTGTTTGTTGAGGCCACAGTCGACGCCGTCCTGCCGTTCAAGGAAAACGGGCTGAGCTAATTAATTATCCCCTGAGTGAGTTCTGCTTCTCCCTGACCGTACGACGCTAGATGCCTCACAGATAGAAACAAACATGAAGCGAGTCTCTCCTGCGACGTTAATAAAGAATTATTTCATTATGAGCTCCAGGAGGAGGAAAACAACTAAAGATAATCAACCTGAAAACAATATTAAACACTCAGTTCTATTTATAACTTCTTTAAAAGTTTTTTTTTTGTAAGAACTATTTTTGCCTCGTGTGTATTTTGAAGTGAAATGTTTTATGAACTTCACTTGTTCAGATTTCCACAAAAGCACAAAAATAGCAGCCGGGTCCAGAAGAACCTGCTGCTTAAAGCTGCTATTTAAAGATTTAAGGCTCTGATTCATCCGTTTTTCCTTTTATCCTCTGGAATCTTCGAGAAACTGTTCTTCTTTTTAATAGGACAGGATGTCTYATTACAGAGCTGAACACCGTAAAAGATGATTTCCAGGATGAGGCTGAAAATATTTTCTAAACGCAGATGTTTTACTGTTTATGCTGAGAGGATGAAAGGTTAGTGSATGTGCTGTAATTTGTGTTTCCTAATGCAGGAAATATTCTCAGCAGATGCAGCGCAGGGAGGTCAGTGCAGCTTTTAGATGCTCATTTTGAAGCCATGTTGGAAAAACTAAAATATTTTGATATTATTGAAACCATGTACAAAGTTAGACTCTTACCCCATAAAGTAGCTCTTGCCTTAAATGGAGTACTTTATAAAAAAAATGTATTTTATTGTTCCGATCACAACCTGGAGGCTCCTTTAACCAGCAACAAATGTGTCGGCTGCAACCCCTGAAATGACAGTCAATATCTAACCTGTTAAAAACTGACATGTTCTGCTTCAACATGCAGGAGACTTTCATTTTTGTTAGTTCTTATTAAACGACAGGCGTCCAAAAATTAAGTCAAAATGACATCACTCAACAAAAAATGACAAAAATAGACAAAACCATACGGAAGCGTGTTGCTATCAGGCAGGGAAAAAAAAATCCGAGCGCTATCACGTTATAACGTGATACGTATCACGTTTTAACGTGATAGTATCTCGTTAAAACGTGATACGTATCACGTTTTAACGTGATAGTATCTCGTTAAAACGTGATACTTATCTTGTTAAAACGTGATAATTATCTTGTTAAAACGTGATAATTATCACGTTATAACGTGATACGTATCACGTTTTAACGTGATACGTATCTCGTTAAAACGTGATAATTATCTTGTTAAAACGTGATACGTATCTTGTTAAAACGTAATACGTATCTTGTTAAAACGTGATACGTATCTTGTTAAAACGTGATACGTATCACGTTAAAACGTGATACGTATCACGTT
>NW_013952499.1:334213-336204 GCF_001266775.1 Austrofundulus limnaeus | reverse complement strand
AACGTGATACGTATCACGTTTTAACAAGATACGTATCACGTTTTAACAAGATACGTATCACGTTTTAACAAGATACGCATCACGTTTTAACAAGATACGTATCACGTTATAACGTGATAGCGCTCGGATTTTTTTTTTCCTGCCTGATAGCAACACGCTTCCGTAAAACCAAATAAATCCAACTCTATAAAGAATAAATCTGCAAGGTGACAATAAACAGACGTTTCCATTAAAAAGAAAAGGATTTGAAAGCAAAGCAGTAAAGAAGAATAAAAAATATGCTGTAGACCTTTCTGTTTTCATCTGTTTTTAGTTATTTCTGACATCACAAATCCCTTTTATAAACAATGTCAACTTAACTTTTTTATTTAATCTTTTTTTTTCCTTATGAAGGTTTGCATTTGTCTTGATTTTCAGTGTAAAGAAAAACTGGTACCACTTTACAATAAGGCTCCCTTTATAGATGGCTTATGAATAGTTTAAAGACAGGTTATGGATTCATCTGTAAACACTTTATAAATCATTAGAAAATGTTTATTATGGATTAATTAAKGACAGGAAAGAGACAAAAATGTCAGTTTTCTCGCCAAATAGTGAGCCAAATCTGTTTGTGTACATATTACTAGGTTTATAAGCATAATTATGTAAAGAAACACATATTTAACTATATTACTTATACATATTAACAACTGTCAAAGGGAGCCTTATTGCAAAATGTAAAACAGTACACTATTTATGAGGCTCTGTTTTGACATTATTATTATTATTATACTGTTCAACACTTTACAATAAGGCTCACTTTGATTACTGTGGATATGTATAATGCAGTAATACAGTACAATATTATATGTAAAATATGTGTTCAATAAATTACTGTGCTTACAAGGTAGTAAACTAGTCTGTAATGTTTAATAAGTACCTTTAGATGTGATAAATACATGAACATATTTGGCTCACTATTTAGCAAGAAATTGGACAGTTTTGTCTCTTTCCCATCCTTAATTAATGAATAATAAACACTTAATAATGATTTATAAAGTGTTTACATATGATGTAATAACCTATCTATAAACTATTTTTAAGCCATATATAAGGGGAGCCTTATTGTAAAGTGGTACTGAAAAACTTTATGTTGTCACTTAAACATTGATTAAAAAATAAAGAGTTCTGGACCTTTTTGTCCTTTTATATGAAGTATATGTTTCATGTTTTTGTGCAGATTTTTCAGTTAAATTCTGACAGGAGAGAAAACACAAGAAGAAATCCGTCGTATCTTATTGTTTCTGAATAAACAAGCTCACCGGGGACTTCTGATCCCCTCGGTTCCTGCTCTGCAGGTAGACCTGGGGGAGTCTCCCACACAGCGAACACCAGATACAGGCTCTCTTTTTTTAGGCTGTTGCCATGGTAACCTGCGGATGCAGCTGCTTGTTGGTTTGTCAGCTGTCCTTATTATGCATTTTTCCTGACCTCCACTCCCACCGACAACATCCACTTGTTCCTGTTTTTAGCTGCGAGTAAGTAACCCCCCAACATCCGTGTCACATCTGAAGAAGGCTTTCCTCTTCAGATCAGAACCCTGAGGGGAGAAGTCTGCATCCGTCAGGATCTCAAGTGGACTTCACTGGTCACAGCGTGTTGACGGGCTCTGAATGATCTGAAACAGACCACCAGACACGGAGGGGGAGCTAATTAGTGTTGTGAACCTGAGGAGCCGCTGCTCGTCTGTCAAACTGAAAAAATATCTGAATAAAACAAGTTAAACTGAAGAAAATGTTACTTAATAAATAGTGGGGTTTTTTTTTGTGTGCCTTGTTTCAGTTGGACGCTGATCGAGACGAAGAGGAGGTTTTCACTGACATCGGCCTGACGTTGGACAACAAGCTGTTTCCCTCCAAAGAACCGGCCGCCGGTAAGATCAGCTCAGAAACGGTGAAACACCTGAAGAAACACTGTGTCCAAAATGACAGGCCGGGTCCTCCGGAGGACCC
>NW_013952499.1:331921-333551 GCF_001266775.1 Austrofundulus limnaeus | reverse complement strand
CCGCATCGGAGGAGTCTTCGGTTTTGGACGTCCTTCGTCACGGGGCTGTGACGTATGCGGCCGACAAATTCGGCCTTCGGAGGACCCGTCCTGCCGTTTTGGACACAGCCATTAAAAGTTAGCAGCTGTAAGATTATCCTGGTTTGTGTTCAAAACTAAATTAAAACTCACTAAAAACTCATACAATGACCAATATGAGTAAAATGCAACTAAATAAAAAAGTTCCAGCAAAAGTTCTTTCACAAAAAGTGCGTACTTCCTCGACAGGAAGAAAGTATGAAGTCAACCTTCTGCTGTTACGCCTCTGAACCACCGAGCGACGTAGTCATAGAGCAGAGTTAGCGTGAAGTGAAGTTGTTCTGATCAGCTGAAATTTAAAATGAACAGAAATGCTAAAAACTACAATTAATGAAACAATAACAAAGTGTTAGGTTATTGTTAAGAAATGATCTATTGTAAAATAGTAGCTAAAAGCTAAAATTAACAAAACAGTATAAGAGCTGGGTTTAACTCATCTCACGTAATTACATTTAAATGATTAAATAATTGTTTTGAGTAAAACTGATACTAAAAATTAGGTTCCAGCACAAGAACAGCCCCTTTGACAAAACGAACTTACTTCCTGCCTCGACAGGAAGAACGTTTGAAGTCAACCCACTGCTGTAATGCCTTTGAGCCATCAAGCGAGATAAACATAGAGCAGAGTTAAACTACGTTCACACCGAACGYTTTTTGAGCATCTAAAACGCCCAACGCCTCAAGTTGGATGCGCTACATTTAGACCGGAACAAGACTAGACGCGCGTCTGAAGACGGTTTTATGGGAGGAGCGTCTTGTTTTTTTCTGGTCTGTCTTTAATGGCGGATGAAATAAAGAGCAAGCGAACGTTGCGCACACCAGATAATTAATTCACCAGATGATTTAGAGTCAGTTTGTTCGGTGAGTTTACTCCAGGAGCTGCGAGCTGACAAACTATTTTTGTCCCAAGTCCAGTTTAACACCGCGGTCAGTTTAACGAGCCGCTGACCTGCATCGGTGCCGAAATCTCCAGCCAGAACACCCAACTGCAGAGGGTCGACTTCAGCTAAAGAGCTCCTGTCCGTCTGTTTCAGGTTAGCAGGCAGCATTCAGGAAACCGTCACATGGAAAAATGAAATGCTCCGTCACAGAGCAGAGTCTCTCTGAGTGGTTGACGTGCCGCGTCGAGCAGCAGAAGTTCAGATTTTTTTACTTGAGCGTTGGCTGCTTTGGACGCGCCGCATGCACTTCAAATGCCCAAACCACACTTATCGCTTCACTGCGCGCCGCGTTAAACACTCAACGCACTGCGAGACCCCTAGACGCGCGTCCACCATAGACTTTGCGTGTAAACTAGCCGCTCYTGCTTCTCAAAATGCATTCGGTGTGTACCCAGCTTTAGGGTGAAGTTGTTCTGAATCTGTAGCTAAAATTCAAATATTAGCACAATAGCTAAAAAATACAATTAATCAATTAATAGCTAACAATTGATGTTGAATAAATGTTACTTTTAGCTGTTAAATGTTGATTTTGAATAGAATAGAATAGAATAGAATAGAATAGAATAGAATAGAATAGAATAGAATAGAATAGAATAGAATAGAATAGAAAC
>NW_013952499.1:326583-331106 GCF_001266775.1 Austrofundulus limnaeus | reverse complement strand
GGGAAGGATTCATCAGACCTGTCCTTCGATTCGGGGAAAAAGAAGGACGTATTTGTCGGACGCATCGGAGGAGTCTTCCGTTTTGGACGTCCTTCGTCGCGGCGCTGTGACGTATGCGGCCGACAAATTCGACCTTCGGAGGACCCGTCCTGCCGTTTTGGACACAGCCAATGGCTGTCATCGCAGCCAGGGTGAAACCCGACACACGGGACGCGATGGCGATTGCAGCGTTGCGAATCGCGCTCTCAGGTCGCTTGTCTTCACAAAATTTGATTGGTTCTTAACTCTGAAGGCGGGTGTGCATTACGGACGTGTAAACTAAACAAATCTTGCGACGCTAATGGTATTGAAAAACAAACGCACATCAAGATACAGTTTTATGAGGAAAAACTTACCATAAACTTCACCCTGGTGCCAACAAATTCCCACAAAGCTTTTTAGTAATCACTTGGTGAAAGTGTTAGCTAACGGCAGTGTGTAGCATACTCTCCTCTCATTGGTCAGCCAATGAAACCCTCGCTGATTGGTTGTACGCTAAGCGACAGCGACAAAAGTTCAACATTTTTCAACTTTCAAATATCGCGTCGCAAGCTCGCGTGTACACGTGCATGTGTACGAGCGCGAAATTTCACATGCACTATTTTCGCCGGTCGCTTAGCTGGAGGAGGGCAAGCGATTGTCGCCTCACCGCACAVKYTCYDYAGGAAATGAATGGAGAGCGAGCGACGTCGCCTCCCGTGTGTTGAGCCCTTTAGCCTGAAGTGGAGGTCCACTTTAATAATGCTGAGGTATCACTGTGTAAGCTCATAATCAGAATCTTCTTTCACCTGATTTATCAACCTTTAACAAAACACTTCACCTGCTTTTATTTTAACTTAAAGACTTTTAAGTTAAAATGACTTGTGCATGTTAGCATAGTTATTTACCTGCCGCTGRTACACCTGGTAGAGGTTAGCCTGGCTTTGTGAGAAACACAGACCCAACAGTGTWGGAGTGCCCGGACATGCAGGGCTGTTATGTAAAATATTTGATGGGAACCGAAAAGACGGCGACTTGTAAGTTGTGAAGGTGTTTCTGCTCTGATTTAATTAGTGGTTTAAAATGAGTCGGCCTGGATTTGAATAATGCACACTCCTGATTATTTTTCAARCGTCGTACCAAACAGAAGGTGGGACTTGTGATTGTGCCCACACAACACGTTTTTAAGGACGTGATTATCACTTCTTCATTAAAAGCAACAAGTTTGTTTTTCATTGATTTTAAAAGAGGAAATGTTACATGTATTTTTTACATTATAAAATGTTCCCAGGTTGGTTATGTAAACACGACATAAGAGCTTAAAATTAAACCGTTAACAGCTGCTGTGCAAAAATTCWGTCGAATCTTAGGAATTATATTAACCTGTGAACTTTCAGATTTCTGCACTAAATCTTTATTTTCTGATGCCTTTATCCTTGATGGCAACTGAGAGCATTTTTTTTTACTGACTTTCAGATTATAAAAACCTTCTGAGAGCATCTTGTAATCGTCAATTTTTTAAATTCTTGTTTGCTTGTAATGATGTGTGCTGCAGTCGAACTACTTTTGTAATTTAGTTGCTGCACATTTTCCACGACTGATTGCCTCATGAGGAGGCTGAGGTTCATGTTAGGACACACAGCAGTCTGAGAATAAAATATGTTTCTATTCAGGGTCGTTCTAATGAAAGGAATCCTGCTGTCCACTGTTTGTTGTATTTTTAAGTTGGAAATGACAAATCATAAAGGAATCGGTGAAGGTTAAGTCAATGCCAGAATGAAAAAGTGCACTTTTATATTGCTTGTAAGAATTATTTTTACTGTCAGACTGACCCAAAAAGCAGCCAGGTGTCTGCTTCTCTCCTAAATCTGTACATCAGCTTGTTAAAGCCAAGCAGGTAATAAGACTTCACTCTCAGAGATCCCTGACAGCAGCCTGACACTCTCCTGCAGCTCTTTTCTGCACAAACGAGAAAAGTTTCATGATGCAACTTTTAAACACAGGAACGAAACGATGGAGCAGAAGAAACAAGTAAATATGCAGATTATTTAATCTGCTCAAACTGTGCAGAATGAACAAGATGAGATGCAAACAGAGACATAAATACTTAGTGCATGCTTATTTGTGAATTAATCATGAAATTTGTTCAAACTTAAAGAAAACTTTTAGAGCTGAAAAGAACTGAAACTGAAAAATGTTTTTAACAAAATAAAAAGCAATGAAAAAGAAAATAAACCTAACAAAAAAAATAAAAAATAAAAAAAGATTTGAAACTGAATATATATATACGTATATATATATATATTTTTTAAAAGAAACTTAATGGCCCTAATTTAGCCCCATACATTCTGAAAAATAATGCTAGGCCTTTCATTTAATCAGGATTTTGTGGAGTTAATCAGGAAATGTATCACGTCTCTTTTTGCCTCATTTTTTTCTTGTTGTTGCTTTGACTTGTGGATCATTTCCTGCTTCTTTTTGTTGATCCAGAAGTGAGATTTTGACACAAATATCATTTTTGTTTCGGCTGCTCATAAGATTTTTGGAACCAAAGCCAAAAATATGTTTGATATTAAAACAAACATGAAAACTACTCCTGAGGATTTAAATAGTGATCTCAGTGAGAACATGATTAGCTCCAGTGGCTCTATGGATGTATTTTCAGAAGGATGTCAGGGATTTTGAGGGTTTTCTTGTTCATTTGTCTAAAGAATGAAGCTCAGCAGGGAATGAAAAAGAAAAAGAAAGGAGTGTGTGTGAAGCATGAAACATGAAAAGTGTGCTGCTGGATTCAAATAGATTCATCGTGTCAGTCAACCGCTACMGAAAACAAAAAGATCAATTAAAACTAAAAAAATAGACTTTTCAAAGTACAACCATCCTTTAGTCATCCTTTAATCCTACCTCTCGGTCCTCTGTGATYGTCGCAGCAGCAGGAGTTCTGGACTGCAGCGCTGATGACGAGCTCAGCCCGACGTCACTGGTTTGAGTCCAGTGAGCCAAAGGAGTGTCCGCACTATCACAGCTCAGGCCCTGACCTCAGGACAACCAGAAGCTTTTAAATGGTGAAGCACGCAGGACAGTTTTTCCTCCACTCGTGATTCATCTAAAAATAAAATCTCTTTTTGAGTCGAACACCTGAAGCTGCGTCGTTGCAACATTTTGGAGTAGGAGGTCTGCGGGGAGAGAAATGTGCCTGGAGGAAACGTTTGTTTACAAATTCACACTGAGGAAGAAGATGAAGCTCGGCTACCTGACATGTGTTACATTCTGTGTATATTCTGTTTATGTTACTGTGCTGTGGAAATMTGACTTTACCACAATATTCATAAACAGGAAGGTGTCTCATAAATTTTTCATCATGTTTGCAAAAAGGAAGCAAATGAAAACAGAGTGTTKGCAGTCTGAGTCTGTTTGAAGAAGTTCAGGTTGTAAAAGATTTTTAYGGCGAAATAAATAAATTTTAACAAAGAGATTGAAAAAGAGCTGCAAATAGTCTGCGAACTTATAAAGCAAATTAAAACTAGTGAAACTATGAGGGGCTCAGTGTAAAATTAAATGTTTAACAACATCACTAACATTTTCATTATTTTTGCTCAACTTCTGTTCTAAAATTCTAGTTAAAAAAATTTCAACTAACATTTTATAGTTATTTAGTTCACTGTTGCTATTTTTTTTTTTTACTACATGTTATATTCAGTTTATTTACATAGCACCAAATCACAACAACTGTTGTCTCAGGGCACTGCACACAATACGTAAATGTTAAATCCTAAATCTAAATTTGTAAATCTAAATATAGAAATTAAATCCTAAATGTTGCAGCTGAATGAAAAAGCTTACCTTTAAGAATTTCAGAAGCATTTATTGTCCGTGCACAGCTTTTGTTGTGATCATCCTGAGAAACAAAAGCAATCGCTAACACTGCTAACGCCGCTAAAGATGGCGTTTAAAATCTAAATTCAAAACGTGTTCATTGAAAACATCGTGTCCCGGCAGTTTGAAGTGCAGCTCGGACACCGGCAGCAACTGCAAGTTTGATCTCTTGTAGGGAAGCTTTAGCAGCGATAGCAGCATTAGCAGCGATAGCAGCATTAGCAGCGATAGCAGCATTAGCAGCGTTAGCAGCGATAGCTGCGATAGCTGCGTTAGCAACAATAGCAGCATTAACAGCATTACCAGCATTAGCAGCATTACCAGCATTAGCAGCGTTAGCAGTGATAGCTGCGTTAGCAGCAATAGCAGCATTAGCAGCATTAGCAGCGATAGCTGCGTTAGCAACAATAGCAGCATTAGCAGCATTAGCAGCATTAGCAGCGATAGCAGTTGCTTTTGTCCCAGGTTGATGCTGTCATAACTAGAGCCTAGCTTTTGTTGCTATTTGAAACTGAAACAAATTTCTATTGATAGAGCTTAAAAACTTAAGTATAAGTTTTATCATTTAGTTGCAACATTTTTATTTAACCTTCACATTTAGATTTACAGATTTATATTCAGGATTTAAC
>NW_013952499.1:323830-326038 GCF_001266775.1 Austrofundulus limnaeus | reverse complement strand
CCAAAGTTGAATTTACAAATTAAATTTTGTCAAGTTGAGTTTAATGTTGAGTTGTGTTGAGTTTAATGTTCTAATGTTTGTATTTTTCTGCTCTCAGGTCCAAGTGAGCTGGACCTCAGTCTTCTGGGTGAAACAAGCAGCCTGTCAGATGCAGCCTGCAGGAACGATGAGGTGAGATGGTTTTATTACAATCAAAGAAATGCAGTGAAGCAAAAAGACTTTTTTTTACTTATTAATAAATCACAAGTTTAATTCCTAWTGCAAATCTAATAACTCCTGTTTTAGCTTCTAAATATCAGCTCAGTAATAATGTAATTATACTGCCTCTGTTCTGTTTGACACCATCGCAAGAATCAGTTTTTTTAAATTACCGACACTAACGAGATAAACTCTAATTTCCACGTCCTAAGATCTTGTTATCTGGTGGCTTTTTACTTGCAGCGTGGCATAAATGACAAATGCAAATTGCCTTTTCAGAAGCGGCGAACTGAACTCATCATATCAAAGGTCAGATGATTCAGAGCTGCAAATGTCCCGAGACAGCGAGTTTTGTTGTGTAACGTTTCAGATCGGCTCCGTTCCTCCACACAAGCTGCTGCCAGTGAAACGAATAACCCCAGTAATAATCTATAATCTGTGTCTCAGTTTACATTCTGCAGGACTCATTTAGTTTGCTTCAGTTTGCATTTAGTTTTTCCAACTCAAGAAGTGTTTTTTTTTTTTTTTTTGCAAAGGTTGTGTCTGTTTTTAATGCAGTTTTTTATTGGACAACAAGTGTGAAATAAAATGTTAAAAATTGTCACTATCACTTGTGATCATCTTGAGACAAAAGCTACTGCTAACGCTGCTAAAGCGTCTAACGCTGCTAAAGCGTCTAACACTGCTAATGCTGCTGATGTTGCTAACACTGCTAACGCCACTAATGCTGCGTTCACAGGAACGCGTTTTGAGCTGCAAAAATGCACCCAACGCCTCCAGTTGGACGCGCTGTGTTCAGACCAGGACAGAGACTAGACACGCATCTGAAGAGGGAGGAGCGTCTTGGTTTTTTTTCCAGACTGTCCTCGTCGGATGAAATAAAGATAAAATAAAGAAAATGGCTTTACTTTATTTACTAAAGAGCAAGCGAACGTTGCGCACAACAGACAATTAATTCACCAGATGATTTAGAGGCGGACTGTTCAGTTAGTTTCGCCACTTCAGGAGCTGTGAGCTGATGAACTATTTTTTTGTCCCRAGCTCAGTTTAACACYGCGGTCAGTTTAACGAGCTGCTGACCCWCATCGGTGCTGATATCTCCAGCCAGAACACCAACTGCAGACGGTCGATTTCAGCTAAAGAGCTCCTGTCCGTCTGTTTCGGTTTAGTGGRCAACATTCAGGAAACYATCWCAWGGAAAAATAATTCTCTCTGATTGGTTGCTGCGGCGCGTCRAGCAGCAAAAGTTCAGATTTTTGAACTCGAGYGTCGGCTRCTTTCRCCGCAACGCATAAATGCTCTACCTCTACCTTCCACTTCCTTGTGCGCCGCGCTAAAYGGACCTGAYGCKCYGCRAGAYCCCTAGAYGCACGTCCATCGTAGACTTTGCAWGTAAACCGGCCGCTCCTGCAGCTCAAAACGCGTTSGATGTGAACGTAGCATAACGCTTCCCTACAAGACTTGTAGCTGTGGTTCATGTCCAAGCTGCCGGACCACCATCCATATTGTTTTCAGTGAACACGTTTTGAATTTAAATTTCAAATGAATCTTCTGCAGCATTAGCTGTGTTAGCAAAATTAGCAGCATTAACGGTTGCATTAACGGTTGCTTTTGTCTCAGGAAGATGACAACATTTAACCCCATTTAATGTTTACATTTAAATTTAATGTAAAAACTGGCTAAATAAAAGAGCAGTGAGCTAAATACCAATGAAATGGTAGAGGAATTTTTTTTCACCAGGACTTTATACTTTTATTTTACATTTAGCACTCCATAGTTTTCCCACTAGGTTGGATTTCTTTGGATCATTCACATTTAGTTGATTAAATTTACTATTTATAAGCAGCCCAGTTTTATTTTATTTTAGTGAAGCACGGTGGTGGCAGCATCATATTCAGCTGATTGTAACTAAAAGAAGGATGAACGCAGCTGAAAATAAAACAGTCTCTGGGTAAAACCAGACAGATTTTACAGCTTCGCAGCACTGAGTTCTTTCTACAATTTCCATTC
>NW_013952499.1:321625-323400 GCF_001266775.1 Austrofundulus limnaeus | reverse complement strand
CATTAGCACCTCTAGTAATATATTTACTGAGAAAAATGTTGATGTGTTCAATACTTATTTTACCCGCTGTATTTTAGTGAAGCACTGTGGTGGCAGCATCATATTCAGCTGATTGTAACTAAAGGAAGGATGAACGCAGCTGAAAATAAAACAGTCTCTGGGTAAAACCAGACAGATTTTACAGCTTCRCAGCACTGAGTTCTTTCTACAATTYCCATTCAAACTCAAAAGAAAAAACAGACAAATGAGCAATTTCAATCTGATGACCTTGAGAAAGACTGAATGTTGTGGAAAAATACTTTTGACCAGCTTCTAAATTCACCTCATGGTGAGATTATTCTGTTAWCCGTTGAGTAAGAGTGAATTGTGATCCGGAGCTCAGATGAGAGGCCCTTGAAGTGCTCAGAATTCATTAAAACTGTAGTTTTATTAAAAACTGCAACATCCAGCTGCCTGGAGAGGCTGTGCAAGGTGAAAAAATAATCTTAGATCTGCTGTACTTTTACAGAAAASTAAAGTATTCTAGTGCTTTGTTTTGATTATGATGTGCATCATTCAGCATTCTGAGTAAAGGGCTGCAGAAACCAAACACTGACCTGGAAATGAGGCTGATCTGTCATTAAACCATGTCTGATGTTCATTATTCACAGTTTGTGTCATAATCTACGTAACGTTAACGCAGTGAGCAGCTCGGGGGGGTTGCCGTGCAGAACGCTTGACTGAAGACAGAGGTGTCCTCGTGTGACCCTTCTCGTGGCGAGCGGTGACACAGCGAGGCGGGGCGAAGACGCTGCGCTGACTTGTCGACTCGTGTCTGTAGCCTCAGATACGAGGCGGACATGGAGTTGTTTTTTTACGTGCTGATGAAAGAAGGCTGCAGACAGTTCCTGAGATATTTTCCTCCTCTGAACTGTCCACCACCTCTGATTTGTTCCTGATGAAAGAACCTGTTTCTAGCTGACAGACTGGTTCACATCAAAAACTCACCAGATAAAAAAAAAAACAACAACCTGTTTTAGTTCTTCTTGGATGCTTCGGGAGAGATGCCAAGATTATTTACTGGAATGAATAAACAGTAAAATAACGAACCTCTCAGAGATGATTAATCTACAGTTAATTACCTCTGGAAGTCAACTCAATTCAAGGCCGCCGCTACTAATCAATCAATCAGTTTTACAAGTATTGAGTTAAAGTTTGGTGTAGCTGAGTCATTCCCAACATAAACTCTGAGCACTAACAAATATTTTAATTAAAGTTMAGTTCAGCTTTAATTTTGATAACCATAAAAATATCCTGATTAGGGATGCACGATATATTGGCATTAATATCGGTATCGTCCAATTTTGTTCATTTTTTTAGAATATCGTATCAGTCCGACATATAAAACTGGGCTGATATTAACGTCCGATATTGATTTCTGACTTTTTAGCTTTGTGTTTCTGTTTTGGGAGGGGATATGGTTGGTTGAGCGGCTTCTGTTTGATCATGATAGTGATATTGATGCTGCATAGCCAGGAATAAGTGAAGTAGGGAGCCATGTCAGAGGTCTGGTTGTTTATTTACTGCATCAAAAAAGTGTGTTTGTGCATATATGTATAATATAATTTGTGTGTTTGTGTAGTATCGGTAAATATTGATTATCGGCCATAACACTACCGTATTTTTCGGACTATAAGCCGCACCGGAATATAAGCCGCACCCGCCATTTTTAAAAAAAAACATGCGAACATCAACATATAAGCCGCACCAGACTATAAGCCGCACCCCCCACCCCC
>NW_013952499.1:317619-320516 GCF_001266775.1 Austrofundulus limnaeus | reverse complement strand
GCGGCTTATAGTCCGAAAAATACGGTAATAATTATATCGGATATCGATATCGGCTGAAATTTTCATATTGGTGCATCCCTAATCCTGACGCATCTCAATAMTCCAGGTAGARGAAGCTAACAAAGTGGAGTCAGGTCTTCTAGATGAGTTCTTCTTCTTTGAAGTGTTTTGTCTTTTCTCCAAGCGAAGAGTTCACCCAGTMCCAGTTCTACATTGGGGAAACAAAGCAGCCRCCAAAAGGATGGCCCAGCACAGAAGAGCAKCATCATCAGAYCAGGACWCTGCAGTTTACACTCATCTGTAGGCCAGCTGTTACTCTTGCAAGAAGGAATTGTTCTCAYCCTTGATAGAGAGGAACGTTGGTTTGAGAGAAGAGTAAAGGAAGCYATTTTTGTGAAGAGAACCTGAAGGTCTCCATGTTGCCCCCCTCTTACTAGGCTGTTATTGAGGGCTACCAGCCAAATGCAATGAAATAATACAAGAAATACAAATAATGTTTAGGTAAAGTTTTTTTTATGATTGTTAGCAGCCAGTGCAGTGGCCCATGTTTTTTTTTTCTGTTTTTAGCCCATGTAATAAAATATACCATAAAAAGTCTAATATGATTGTTTTACATTGTGACTCCAATGTTGAAATGCGGACTTCCTGTTTATGTGGGTAAAATGTGTTTTGTATGTTTCTATTATATGAGCCCATGRTTTTACACATATACTGTACACATACAGCGTTTATCAGTTATTAACAGATATTTTTGTGTTCCTGTGTCTGCATCACGTGGACGCGCTGCGTGCTGTGGATGTGTTTCTGCCTCTGATTTATCAGACCAGTTGGTGGATGAAGTTGCCAAGCTTGACACCCAGCACTCCTCCTCCACACTGGCAACATTTATTCATCGCCAACAGCGCTCATTTTTTTATTTTTTATTTGTTTTTTATTTGCCCCACCGATCCCCGCTACACGTCAGGCCGGCCTCTCTGCAGGCAGACAAACGAAATGTCAGGGGAGTTTGTTTTTCTTTTCTTTCAGACGTTTGTTTCCTGACATGTTTTCTGCCACTTTGCTGAACGAGCKAAAATAAATTCTGAAAACAGTTTAGAGCTTCAGTTCACTTTTGCGCACCTTTATCTCAGAGAGGGGTTCAACTCGTGAGAGAAACTTAAATATTTTCAAACAGTTGAAATAATTTGTCATTTTATGACCACCTTATGTCTTATCAATATTAAGAAAAATGGTTTTCTTCTACACATTTTTTGGCACATAACTTATTCCTCAATTTTTGTTATATTTCAATAATTGAAATCTCAAAATGTTCAGCTTCTTCAGGACATTTGGTATTTCAGCAATTTATACTTTTTGAGATATTTAACTTTATTAGCTATCATTTTAACTTTTCAGCTATTCTTCTATTTTAAGCTTTTTTCTGTTGCTTTCTGCTAATTTTAGCTATTTGTGTTTTTCGCTRTGTTTTAGCTAATTTGACTAGTTRAACTTTTTGTGATAATTTCAGTTTCTTACTGCACAATTCAGCAAATGTGTTCTTTCTGTGTCTTTGTGCTAATTTCAGTACCTTTTAAGCTACATGTAGGCTAGTTTTTGCTGTAATTTATTTTAATCTGTTGCACGTATTTTTGAGAAATAGATCTGCTTGAGTTATGAGTTGCTCCAAAGTGAGGATAAATTTATAGATTGTCTAAAAATAACACGTTGTCTACTTTAAGGTCAGTTTCCTGTGGCAGCCTTCTTGAATCCTGTTACATCTGATCAGGTGTAGATGAACATTCAGACAATAATTAAAGATATTTGCATTCTAACATGAAAAAAATGTAAAAAAAAAAAAAACACTTTCCTGTTTTTATTTTGTGCTGCTCTTTTCTGAGTTGCTCTTAAATAAAATACAGAAGCGTTTTATCWGAATTACCTGATCTGAGTGTGGGAGACTGTTTAACACAAAGATGTATGATTTTCTCCTCAGAAGGGTGCCAGACTCTCAGCATTCTTTCTAACGAATCAAACGGTTTTCAGTGGGAAGTGAAAGAAAACGTGGAGGCGATGAAGACAATAGTTGTTTGTTGCAGATTTGTTTTTCTGTTTTTTGAAAAGTGCTGCACAGTTTTCAAACCTGATGTCACAGCTCAGATAACTGATGCTCCAGTTGAATGATTCATTAGCCTTTAAAGAAAACAAATAAATGAATGAATCAGCATTTAAACATGAAGTTGATTTGGCATCTTGGCAAAGAGTATTTGAGCCCTAAAGTCATCATTTTCAGCTACATATTAATATCTCATCAGATGGTAAAAGGTTTTAGCTTTGTGTTGTTGACGGGCTTTTTAAATTAATTTTATAATTAATCAAATTTAGTCATCTTAAAACGTTTGTATTTTGTGTTTTTCCAGGTTGAGGAAGAGGAGGACATTGGGTTTGCTGAAGGAGCTTCAGAAAGTAAGTTCATTAAATAATTGTTGTTTTTGTAGTTTCGCTTTGAAGGAAACACACTCTTATCACTTTTATTTATACTCATTAGCACCCCTCACTCTCTCTCACACACATCCTTGTACTTCCATCAAACTGAGGACTTTATATTGACATCCATTCATTTTTGTAACTGCATTAATGCCTAACCCAGACATTTTCCCTAACCCTAACCATTACTAGTCTATTCCTAACCTTAACCAAAACTGTATTCTCACCACCCCTCTAAACCTGACTAGTAGAGAGCAGTAGAGCTGCAAAAAAAAGTGAGGACCGGGAAAATGTCCTCACTTCCCAAATATGTCCCCATTTTGCGGATTAAAACAGGATGTCCTTGCTATGCTGCAAAAACAAATATACACACACACACACACACACACACACACACACACACACACACACACACACACACACACACACACACA
>NW_013952499.1:312863-315473 GCF_001266775.1 Austrofundulus limnaeus | reverse complement strand
GTGTGTGTGTGTGTGTGTGTGTGTGTGTGTGTGGCCTTGTTTTTCCTACATCGTGGGGACAATTTTCCCGAAAAAGCAGTCTCGTGGGGATCGAACATGTATTGTGGGGACCAATACCCAATCCCCACAGGTCCAAATGCAAATTGTGGGTGGGGGCTTTCGTTTAGGTCCAAGGTGTGAATTGATTTTAGGTTAGTTTTAGGGTCAGGTCAAGTTTAGGGTAAATGGTCAGGGTTAGGCTACAAAATTTCCAAAAAATGAATGGAAGTCAATGCACGGTCCCCACGGGAATATACAAACCAGGAAGATACAAACCAGACCTGCGTGTGTGTAGAGAAGTCCTCTGATGTGAGCGAACATGACTGTTTAAGCTGCGATTTTGCATTTAATGAGAACAAATTTCAGTTTCTGCTTTGAAAGTGGAGATGTTCTGGCTGACTGAGACCTTCAGGCTCKCTGTAAAAAATGTATAAAGTGAACTGTTTCCTCACAGAAACATAAATAACTTGTGAAACTGTGGTTTTCTTTCCTCTGACAGGTTATTGCACAGATCAGAAGAAACCAAAAGTCATCTTCATGATGGGTATGTAAGCCACCTCTTAGCTCTCCTGCACACACCAACAGATAATCAGCTCCTCATTAGGAGGAGAACAAACAGACCATAATAAGCAGCAGTTGTTCACTGTAAACTATAATCCAGTGACACACAAACAAACAGATAGACTGCTGCTCGGAAGAAAATGCTGTGTTTCGGGTCACTTCTGGAGGCAGAACAGTGGATGTTTGTTCTCATGGAGTCTGCTCGAGGTCCATCTGTGCAAAACAAACTGGTATTTTGTAAAGATGAGAGTTATGGAGCTTCAATGGTGTCCAGTCTCAGCCTCAAGAAGGAACTCAGAGTAAACTCAGCACTGATTATAAGACCTACTAATCGCCTCCAACTGGAGGATTTGGATTTAACCCTAGTACAAAAATTAATACATCTGTGTTTGGTGGATTATTACTTTGTTGTAACAATAAATAAATCCTGGGCACCTGATTGGTAGAACCTGGGGGCACCAGAAGTTCAAAACAAACCAACAACAAAAGAAGTTTGGCAGAGAAGATTTCGCTAATATTTCATGTCTACAACCCACATCCTCAGCTCTACTTCTCATCACACAAATGCACGATCCTTACAAATGTGGCACCATTTAAAAGAGAAATGAACAGGCTTTCCAACGGTACAAAATTTATTGCCAAGAAGCATTGTTACAACAAAGTAGTCATCTACCAAACACACGTTGATTTACTTTTTCTGCTAAGTATATTTTCCATCCACAGTTTGATTTATTTATTCCACTTAATGCAAAGTTCTCCTCAGTTTAAAATTGTAAAAAGTACTAAAAGTGTGTTGAARGTTTCTCAGGTTAACCAGTTTTTAAAGGACGTGAATCGAGTCTGTTCGAATAAATATGCTCTTTTGCTCACAGAGCCGGAAGCAGCCTGCAGGCAGAGCTGTAAGTGTCAAAAGTTCGAGTAGAGAACGGTGCTAAATTAAGCCTCTTTAGAAGACAGCAGCTTCAGATGAAGCCGATTCACCACAGTTACACTCGACTCTCCTCCGCTGAGGCAAAGAAGACGAGACACGAAACACAATCTGGCTTTCTGCATGATCAAAAGTTGCAAACAGAATGTAGCGTTGGCTGGTGTGGCCCCWGTCTCGTTAGGTGGTGTGACTCCTGTTCAGGAGACACGTCTGGGTCTGATTGTCTTATACGCCGATGACATTTTCCTTCCAATTATCTGCTCCTGCTGAGAGAGAGAGCTTCTCTCTTCTCGGCCTGCTGCCTGTTTCTCWGATATTCAGATGAACTGGTGTTAATTAAGATCAGATGGGATTTAATATTGTAGCATTCTGCTGGCCTTYGTGTAAAAGAAGGTTTTCAGCACCTGACCTGTCGTGATGCAGCCCCTGCTCACACAGGAAACTGATTCAATCAGATTTTAAAGAGCAGATCTTTGTTGTCGGGGCTGAAAAGAGGATGAGTTTGTGTTTTCCACATCTATTATTACCCATCATGTTTCTTTGTCCCTCTGTGGTTAACAGACTGAGCTGCAGCGTCTCCAACTGTCTCTGGAAGCTAAAAATACAAAAACTCCACCTTTAAAACATGAAGTGAAACTAAAGTGTTTGTTTGTGTGTGAGAGTTACTGCACTGGTTTATCAGAGATCCATCCATCCATCCATCCATCCATCCATCCGTACATCCATCCATCCATCCATCCATCCGTACATCCATCCATCCATCCATCCATCCGTACATCCATCCATCCATCCATCCATCCATCCTTCCATCCATCCATGATCTATCCATCCATCCATCATCTATCCATCAATCTTCTTATTTATCAATTTGTTGATACTATATCAATTTATCCATCTATCCATCCATCATTCATCAATTTGTCTATCCATCCATCCTTTCATCCATCCATCATCCATCCATCCATCCATCCATCCATCATCTATCTGTCCATCCATCTATCCATCCATCCATCCATCATCTATCTGTCCATCCATCTATCCATCCATCCATCCATCCATCATCTATCCATCCATCCATCATC
>NW_013952499.1:309999-312459 GCF_001266775.1 Austrofundulus limnaeus | reverse complement strand
CCCATCCATCCATCCATCCATCTTCTTATTTGTCAATTTATCCATCCATCCACCCATCCATCCATCCTTCCATCCATCCACCCATCCATCCATCCATCCATCCATCCTCTTATTTGTCAATTTATCCATCCATCCATCCATTCATCCATGTGTCCATCCATCCATCCATCCATCCATCCATCTATTTATCATCAATTTCTCCATCCATTATCTATCTGCCTCCCCATTCATCCATCCATCCATCCATCCATCCATAGAGTCAGTTTTGGAGGCAGCAACTTGAACCACCTCTTTCAGCAACTCGTACAAAAATGGAAATTGTGACTGTAAAATATACATAAGATGCACATAAACACTGCGTTTATTTATGCAACAGTAGGAGGACTCTATATGAGTAGAAAAACTTTGAAACATTTATGTTTACGTTTTCTGAACCTGACTCATATTTAATTTATTATAAGGACGATGAACAAAAGGAACAGCTGGATGCGGCTTTTCAAAGACACTCGTGTTTGTTTTTGCTGCTTTAGAGTCACCTCGTCACAAGAAAAGGCTGGAAGTTAAAGCAAACGTGGAATAGAGTGAAACAGACTGAGATCAGTGCAGCTTTTTTGAATGTTTGTTATATTTTAGCACTTGATATGGGGTAAAGAAAATAAAAATTTATATCTAAATTAATTACTTTCTAAACTCTGGATGGTGTGAGTTAAAGGTAGGGTGGTCAGGGGTCCGATCCCCAGCCCCTGCAGTGTTCTGAAGTGTTTTTAGACACTCCGATGTTCTTATCGGTGTATGGTTGTCCTATTTAAATGTTCTTATTCTGCAGCAGTCATTTTGAATCAGACATGATGCAGCCTGAGGGAAATGCTAATGTGAGGTTTTTTATGTAAATTTCTTTTTGCTTCTGTCTTTTCTCATTTTCATCCCTACAATTTTTATATTTATCTCTGCAGAAAGTTACCGTTTTATTCCTCTGACTGACTTACATCCTATTGGTGAAAATGTGTGGCTGTGTGAGGCCACATGGACGCAAAGTTTGATGGTATGTTTTAAAAAGGGGCAGTTTCAGAGTGATCACTTCCTGATTGACCAGCAGCCTCTGAACTCCTCAATCTGCATCGAGGTTTCTGCAGATGGGAAAATTGGCTAAAAATACCCACGGGTTTCAGAAACTACTCAGCCAGAGCTGTGTTCTCTGATGGCTCATGTCCAGACCCTGAGTGGACATTTATGCAATCACTGCTGCAGAATAAAAAGGGATGAAAAAATGGCTGACATTCATACATAAAGCATGTTTTTGGAAAGGTTTTGATATTTGCAGCCAGTGATCACCTCTTATAGAAATAACTGAGGTGTCTCAATTAGAAGAAGCAATCAGCTTCTCYCCACTACTGCCCAGTTTCAATTTAGACTCGTTTAAGTGTTACCTGCTAAAACTTAAAGGGAATTAGCTCATAGCATAGCAGAATTCACAAATTTAATTACTTGGATTATTTGTTTTATTTTATTTATTTATTTATTTATTTATTTATTTATTTATTTATTTTTGCTCTACATACAGCTCTCTGCTTTCTTTAACATCTCCCTTCTTCATCTGTGCCTGCGCTCTAATTTACTCCATCTGTCACTTGGCCTCCCRTCGAGCTGCGACAGAGCTGCTCACACGATGTGGGACGTCTGTGGAACGCAGAGTCAGAGAAACCAAACGGCTGCTGAAGCTCAACAAACAGGCTTTCCTCTAATTAATCTGTATTTAATCAGTATTTATATCATAAATATAAAAAATAGCAAGCATCATGTCATGAGAGCTTCTATCCATCCCTCCATCCATCTATTTGTCCATCCATTCATCCATCCGTTCATCCATCTACCCATCCATCCATTCGTCTGTCAGTCCTTCCATTCATCCATTCATCCATTCATTATCCATCCATCCATTCATCCAACTATCCACCCATTCATTCATCCAAAAATCCATCTATCCATCCCTCCATCCATCTATTTGTCCATCCATTCATCCATCTACCCATCCATCCATCCATCCATCCATTCGTCTGTCAGTCCTTCCATTCATCCATTCATTATCCATCCATCCATTCATCCAACTATCCACCCATTCATTCATCCAACTATCCATCCATCCATCCATCTATCCATCCCTCCTTCCATTTATCCAACCATCGACCCATTCATCCATCCATCCATTCACCTATTCATTCATCCATTCATCCATCCATCTATCAATCCTTCCATTCATCCATTCATTATCCATCCATCCATTCATCCAACTATCCACCCATTCATTCATCCACTCATCCAACTATCCATCCATCCATCCATCCGTCTATCCATGCCTCCATCCATTTATCCAACCATCGACTCATTCATCCATCCATTAATTCATCTATTCATTCATCCATCCATTCATCCAACTATCCACCCATTCATTCATCCATTCAT
>NW_013952499.1:304013-309748 GCF_001266775.1 Austrofundulus limnaeus | reverse complement strand
ATAGTCCCTCCAGCGTGTCCTGGGTCTTCCTCTGGGTCTCCTCCCAGTGGGACGTGTCCAGAACACCTCACCATGGAGGTGTCCAGGAGGCATCCTAACCAGATGAACCACCTCAACTGGCTCCTCTCGATGTGGAGGAGCAGCGGCTCTACTCTGAGTCCCTCCCGGATGACTGAGCTTCTCACCCTATCTCTAAGGAACAGCCCAGACACCCTGCGGAGGAAACTCATTTCAGCCACTTGTATCCATGATCTCGTTCTTTGGGTCACTACCCAAAGCTTGTGTCCATAGATGAGGGTAGGCACGTAGACCGACCAGTAAATCAAGATCAACCGTCCATCCATCCAGGTTAATTAACTTTCAGCCATCTTAATTTGGTTGCTTCTAAAGGTAAATGAGTTGTAGACGTACAGTCAGGGTTTCACAAAGTGGCTCATGTGATATTTTGTTAACAAACAGCAGAAACACGATCGTCTTTGCCTTTGGTGATAAAAAGWCCAGAACCTGCAGCTGTCATCAGTTGTTAAAAGAAAAGAAGTTAAAGTGCTGAACGTTCAAAGATTGAATCGATAATCGCTTCATCCCTGATTTCCTCCGGGTCTCTCTGAGTTCCTGATCGTCCTCGAGTGTCTCTCTGCATCTTAGAAAAAGGAGACGAGGATATTTGTTTCTGATTGTGAGCGGAGGGGCAGCGACACTCACGCTCAGGGTGAATGTTGATGAATATGGAGCGCGACCTGAATTTTATTACATGGCTCAAGGCTGCGTTTGACAAATGGCTGCTTCACACAGCTTCATGTTGGACGTGTCAGCCGTGCCGTGTTTTCTGACCTCCAGCGAAACGTTAGCCAACTGCTCTCTGCTTTGTTTTACAGATTTAGAGTTTGCAAATAATGTGGCTGAAGAGTCAAATATAAATTTGAACATGAACAATGGGTTCAATCCGACCGGGAGTATCCAAGACCTGCAACTTTTAAATACATTCTGAAAGTTTTTAACATTCAGTCTCGTTTTAAAGGACGATGATGCCAAACATTATATGAAGGGATTTCCCAGCAGTGCGAAGAGAACAAAAGATTTAAAGGAAATTAAAAGCATTAGAGTTAAAAGCAATGAAAAACTTTGATTTAACAGTGGATTCTATAATATTTATTTGCAGTGACTGCTAAATGGTGTTTTTACGGAYTCATTTTTAAACAAATCTCAATTAAAAAGATCATTTTCCACTGCAGCCTGAATGGGTCACATGTAACAAAATACAACCTAAATCAAGACACGATGCTAAAAGATATAAAGTGGTCATCTCACACTGGAACCARTTTTCCATCTGTAGGCCAACTGTGTCCTAAAAAGGTAAACGAACAAAAAAACTACATCCAAGATTAAAAGTGTGRAATTTGACGATGCAGAGAATAAATTCAGGCTGCAGGAGAGACTCATCAGGTCTTTTCTCTGTGGCAGCAACACTGACTGGCTCAGTTTGTTAGAAAAACATCTCTAACCAAAGAACCAGTCTGCCTTTACACCAGGTCGACTCTCTTAAGACGGATATGAGTGTAGAACTAGAAAAATCTACTTTAAGGAATATATATTACTTTTACCTAAAACTAATACATTTAAAAAAATTGTATTCTATAAAGCTGTTTCTGTATGGAATAAACTGCCTTCATATATTACACAGATTCATAAGGATGATTTTGTTAAAAGACAGCTGAAAGTAACAATTCTTCAGAAGAAAATCTCAATATATTCAGTGTGTGTTAGTTATTTGTTTTTTGTATTAATATTTGTACAATTGAATTATCAATTTTATTGTTATGCCATTGTGATATTATTATTAGTAAGATGTTTTTATGTGGACCCCAAGAAGAAGTCATTACTGRGGTAATAACTAATGGGGATCCATAATAATAAAAAAAAGGGAAAAAGAAATTTAGATTGATTTATTTAAACACGTCCAACGTGTGAAAGAAAAACAGAGGTGACAGAAACACCAGATTATGTTTGGACTACAAACAAAGAACTTTAAACCTCCTATCTGTGGGGAGAAGTTGGTATCCACCCACACTCCCTTGTTATCACCTCTTTAAACCCACTCACACCGCACTCACCATCCATTTCCTGTTACTTCTCTTTGTCCCGCACCTTTCAGTTTCCTCCTGGACACCTCATGCACCCCTCCTCTTCAGCAGCTGTGAGGTTTAAAAAGACTGGTTCTCTCCTTGTCCCTCAGGTGGTCCTGGTTCGGGTAAGGCCCTTCACTGCGAGCGGCTGGAGGAGCGGTTCGGCCTGAGACGCCTCACCCTTGGCGACCTGTTGTGCAGCGAGCTGCAGAGTCACAGCGAGAGGGGGCGCCACCTCCGGGATGCTCTGGAGAGAGGAGAGAGAATTCCTGAGGTGGGTGCGGTGCTTCAAAACTAAACGTCAGGCTGTGAGCGTCATGACGGCGATTCACGTGTCGAGACAAACAGAGTGAAAAAAGACCTAAGATTGTTGAGGAAATGTGTTTCAGCCATCACCTTTATACCAGACTGTTTACAAATGATCCTTTTGGGATGAATAAAGTATTTTTTAATTTGAATTGAATTGAGTTGTCGGCGATTTGGATTGGGATGAACGGCTCGTTGAAGGGATCTGGAGCCGTTTGTTTCGTAGAGCTGTTCGATTTGAACAAGTTACGTCATCACGTAGGACGATAAGTGATGACGTCATCGCATCACATGGGCGGAACCCCTCCTTATCCGTACCCCCTGAGCTGCTGTACTCCCCCATTCTGCCTGATTTATGAGAAAAATCGAAGAGGGAGCGATTTTCCAATCATTTGTTGTAAGGAGTCGTTCAAATGAGTCGTTCAAAAGATTCGTTCAAAAGAGTCATTCAAAAGATTCGTTCAAAAGAGTCGTTCAAAAGAGTTGTTCAAAAGATTCGTTCGAAAGAGTCGTTCAAAAGATTCGTTCAAAAGATTCGTTCAAAAGAGTTGTTCAAAAGATTCGTTCAAAAGAGTCGTTCAGAAGATTCGTTCAAAAGATTCAGATCGTTTGCAAACGTCACAAAGAACAGGTTGTGGACTACTATTGTAAATGACGCAAAATGCATGACCCTCAGCTACTACYACACCAAAACATAGTTAAATCTGCAGAAATGACTGAGTCGTAGCCATTTTTGTGTTCCATAAGATCAGCTCTGGTTGACTCCATCTTTCTGAGAGTTTCAAGAAAATGTGTTATTTTGTGAACACAAGCAAAACAAAGCAGGCACAGGTGAAAGTATTATTTCTCCTTTGATGGCGTGAACGTGATGATTTTCTTTCCCCCCAGGATTACACGAGTGAGCTGGAGATGGAGAAATTCTGGTTAAAACGTGACAAAAGGAACAAACGAGTCAACAAAACAAGAAATGAAAAATTMTTTCATAAAGCTGGAAGCTGGAAGTCCACACCAGGGTTTTGATGCTGACGCGGTGATGTAACACGTCCTCCTGCCTGAAGATTAATTCAGTAAATTGAAGAGGGTGGACTGAGGTGGTAATATCACGCTGTCAGGAGCACTTAAACCGACTTCCACCGCTCACCACGGAGAAACCAGGCTGCCTGAACTTATTTATGAGGAAAGGAAACTCACTTACAGAGTAAACCAGATAAAAGATCCTCGTGTCGAAAACACACAGGCGTGTTCATAACAACAGGGATGCTTCATAACCAGATAAGGAGCTTTAGTCGAAGATAGTAAGGGGTCGATTTATTAAAGATTAGTACGAATAAAACAACAAGTAAATTGGTGCGCASCAAAGATTGTCTGCAGCCGCAACACGTTCAGCCTGCCTTCATGAATCTGCAGAATAAATGATGCTTACTAGATTACACTAAATTCTGGGCGGAGGATAAGCAGATATATTCATTTATGTGATTTATGCGTCGATGTTTTGGTGTCTGATTTTAGTAGATTTGAAAGACGGGTGCTGTCTGTGTTCTGATTTGTTACCTTTCTACTCTGCAGTGACAGTAGAGATAACACTTTAATATAAATAACAAGTAAGCTTAAAAATTAAATAGAAACTCCATCTCGGCTGTGGTCTGTTTTTTTTTCTTCTTCTTTTCGTGTTTTCCAGAACTGTGACGGAAGAGTGTTTTTTCCTTTCTGAATCTTTCTCCAAACGTTAGCAATATTCATGGCTAATGTCATAATTAATGTGATTGTGTTGTTCTTTGAAGTCTTTACGACAGTGAAAATGAGAGCGTATCTCTTTGTATTTCTCTGCTCACATGCACGCTGGACAGCCGCAGTGGGCGGTGCGGGCAGGAGTTCTGTCAGCTGTGGTGCATTATTTGCATGACAAATTATTAAAATATTTTTGTTTTTATCGATGTTTAAGTATCACATTGATATTTAAAATAACTGCACAATGAAAAAGTTAATAAAACAAATAAAAATTAAACTAATAAAACACTTTAAAAATTTATCCAGGCTAGAAAGAGTCGTGCAAGCTCAGGCAGTCCGCACCACCTTTTGTCCAACTGTATAAAACTATTTAATTAAAAACCATATAAGAAGAAGCTTAAAGTTATTAAAATATAAAAAGATATGAAAACATAAACTGTGCRCACGTTTAAGAGCACCAGGTTCAGCTGAACTTTGCAGACATATAGGCTGTGTTCAAATGAACAAATGTTGAACAGGACATAAATAATCCAGTGGACGAAACAATAAAAAGCCTCTCTGAACAGATTTAAGCTCATGTATAAAAACTCCCACACACAGATTTATTTTAACTTTGTCAGCTGTGCAGAACAAATAAAACCCTGCAGTTCGTCTGTCTAAGCTTCTTACGGCGTTAAAGCTGTGAGTTCTCCGACATGAGAACAACTAAAATGTTTTTATGTTTTTTTTTAGATGAGACAGAAAGTGAAAGCAGAGAGAATAATAATCCCACAGAGGGATTACTGAAGTGAAGCTCTTCAGAGGTTTTATCCTGCCATGAGATCAAATGTTGTTCTGTCTGCTGACTGATAAACTAATACCAATAACTGAGAGTTGACTTGTTACCAAACTGTTGCCTGGTAACACAGATGGTGTGCTGTTTGTAATATGGAACATTTCCTCTGTGTGTGTCTGTGTGTGTCTGTGTGTGTCTGTGTGTGTCTGTGTGTGTCTGTGTGTGGGTGATGTCTGTGTTCTAGCATGTGCTACCTTGAAAAGTCCATTTTTCTTAAATATGCCACCTTTGGGATCCACTGTTTTTTAAGTGGCCCAAAGCCCGGGCCCTGTAAGCTCAAATACTGTTTTTAAAAAATGAATAAAAATGAATATAAGTCAATGGAAAGTCCCCATGAAGATAGTGAGGCACGATGTGTGTGTGTGTCTGTGTGTACGTTTTTGCTACCTGGTGAGGAAACATGTTTTTAACCAACAAAGTGAGGACATTTTCTCACTTTTTTGCAGCTAATTAGGTTTRGAGGTATGATGTGAATAAAGTTCTGKTTAGGGTTAAGATTAGGAATAAACTAGTAATGGTTAGTGTTWGGGAAAATGTCTGGGTTAGGCATGAATACAGTTACAAAAATGAAGGGAAGTTAATACAATGTCCTCAGTTTGATGGAAGTACAATGATGTGTGTGTGTGTGTGTGGTGGGGGGGTTGTTTTTGCTACTTGGTGGGGACGATTTTTCAGGAAAATGCAGCCTTGTGGGGACCGGATGCTACTTGTGGGGCCCAAAGCCCAGTCGCCACAAACTTCGG
>NW_013952499.1:301577-303453 GCF_001266775.1 Austrofundulus limnaeus | reverse complement strand
AAGTTTCTGTGAGGTTAATTTTAGAGTATATGGTCAGGGTTAGGATATAAAGTCCAAAAAACATGAATGGAAGTCAATGGAAGGTCCCCACGGGGTCAAGAAACAAACATGTGTGTGTGAGAGATCTCCTGTGGCAGGAACAGCTGTAAGTTGTCACTAATGTGATGCATCGTTAAAGTTTTATGTTCTGTAAAAGTAAACAAGGTTTAAGGTTTTTTTTATAACAGATTGTGATGATTTTACCTATTTCCTAAAAATCCTAAAACCAAACCCTAACATGTTTCTTGTTTTAATCCACGTCCTTCAACCCTGGACTTTTAATTTTTGTTCTGTGAAAAGAATCAAGCTGTTGATATTTTTTTTTACATCTATCAGTCAGATGCAGCAAACCTTGTTTTATGTTTAAAAACAATCATCCAGTAAAATAAAACCTGCAGAGCTTTCTGACTCCTAACAACCACCGTCATCTATAAATAAAATAAAGACAGCACAAACTCATTTTAATGTAAGACGACCGAGGACAGAGCAGTGCTGACACACAAACTAAAAATAACATTTGAATTAGCAGCTGCAGCTATCGGCCTTTTCACGCTCAGTTGTTTTATTCAGAACAGAGGAGGGTGCAGCGTCAGTTTGACAGGTTATCAAATATCTGTCTTTATTTATACTCTGCTGCTCATTTCAGTTAACATTACATAATAATTACATTACATGATCATTAGGAAATAATAAAATACTGTAACAATGCTGCATATTTGCTTTAATTTTATGATACATTATTGTAAATACTAAAGGCTCTGTCACACCATGTTTTAAACAACTTATTGCAACTTGTGAAATGTTTGTTCAAAACAAAATTTAAGCTGAAGATGGAATTGAAAAAAAAAATCTACTGAAGCCTGTTTTGGAGGTTTACATACTGTAATGCTAACAATTAGCTCAAATATATAGCCGCTATGAGTACAACAGGCTAGCTGTAACATTTTCATTAGTTGGCATAAGTTGTCTAAAACAGGGTTTCTCAAAGTGAGGGCCGGGGCCCCCCGGGGGGCCGTCAGGGGTAATGGCGGTGCAAAAAAAAGCACAAATTTAAAAATTAAATCTAATGAAATCGTTACCATAATCTGTTTTTCAACCGTTATTTTTTAAATATAACGTATAAAAAATATACTGAAATGTTATTTACGTTCTGTTCTCAATAGTTTGTTGGAAAGTTGTTTTTAGTGTTAAAACATGTTAGTTGATAAAATTCTTAGGCTAAACAAATATTGACAAGTGAATAAAAGTGAGAAAAAACATTCTAAAAGTTGATGATTATTGGGAGCCTTGGTATGGAAAAGTTTGGCAATCCCTGATTTAGACATTGAGCTAAGATTTGGCTGGTAGTAGCTGAGAATCATACACATGCAGTCCAAGTGCAAAATGTTTGCTTAAAAGTTTACCTTCAAGTATTGGAGTCAAACCTGTTCGTATTTTGGATTAATATCTCTTGAACCACACTACTCTTTAAAAACTAAACCTTTCCTTGACATCGACTTTTTACCTTTAGTTTTTGCTGATCGGATTAAGCCTGTGACACGACTGATTTGTGTGTAATCCGCAGAACACGCTGCTGGAGCTGCTGTGTGACGCCGTGGCCTCGTCGCTGCGACAGGGGAAGGGTCTCGTCCTCACCGGCTTCCCCAGAGACCTAAAGCAGGCCGAGGAGTACGAGGCCAAGGTGAGTCCACCTGACAGAAACCTGGTCACAAACATGGGTTTAATATAAAAAGGAAATCAGATATACAGGTGCTGGTCATAAAATTAGAATATCATGAAAAAGTAGATTTATTTCAGTAATTCCATTTAAAAAGTGAAACTTGTATATTATATTCAT
>NW_013952499.1:282829-292111 GCF_001266775.1 Austrofundulus limnaeus | reverse complement strand
TATATATTACTAGATTATAGTCTGAATCTTCTCAAATTAAGTGAAATAAACTGCCAGGGGAATAAGACAATTTAACTTGGTAAGACTTTTTCCAGCCTAAGATTAATAATCTAACACGGTCTGCTCTTGTTTAGTACATCAGTCTTAAAACAGGATTAAATTTCTTTTTTGGCTGATATAAGATTATAAAACGTGATTAGATGGACAATCTTTGCAGCGGAAGCTTCAAATGAACCTTCAAGTAAAAAATAAAATAAAAAATTTTCAGGACGAATGAGTTTAGGGGATAAAGGCAAATAGTTTAAATAATTTACACACCTCACTGTTTCCATCAACAAGAAGGCAAATAAAAGAATAATCAGTTTCTAGTTGGAGATGAGCAGTCCTGTTAAAAAAAATGCTGTTTGAACGCTGAAATGCCACATCAGTTTGTGTGTTTAAATGCCATCACAGGTACTGAGGTCATCGTTCAGGTGACTCTGCCCTGAAAATGTTTTTTTATTTTACTCTCTCTGCAGATTGATGCTGAAAGGTCACCAAACGAAGCGTTCGCCCAGATCTGCCAAGCCATAGAGTCCTGTTCCACCTTCTGATTTCCACTATCACCCAAACTCTGAAGCTTCGCCCCTCTGAAGAATCATTGCTCCTCTTCCTCCCCCACATAACCGGCACCGGCTTATTGAACTCCAGTGGTTTGCATGTCTCACCTGCAATTAACCCCACCGATACGTTTCACTCCACCCACCTCACATCAACATCAGTACCAACTGCCGGCCCGTGGGCCAGAACTGTACAGAGAACGTCTCCACTGTGACGGGGAGCATGCTGAATGTTCCACCAGGGGAGCGCAGGAAGGTTCTTTTTCCCGCCATGCTAAAAAAAAAAAGTGGAAATGTCAGTATGTGTTCACTCTTTATATTGTAACAAGCATGCAAAACTAACAGCTCAGCTTGAAAACTGCCTTTTGTGCGTTTGATAAAAAATCATAATAACAGTAATAATAAAGCTTTGGTAAGTTATTAGGAACTACTACATTTATATGTTTACAGGCTCATTGTACGGGTTCTTGTTGGTATTTAACATTCAATAAATCCACTATGTTTGTTTACCAGAGGAGTTCTGAGGTTTGTTTTTAATGTGTTGCAGTTTGATGGTTGAGGCAGTGGCGCCATCTGCTGGTCAGAAGACGGCAGCAACAAATAAATTTATTTGTAATGAGTGTTTTACAGCTGCTCCTTTTCTGATCTTTGCTTAAAGTATTTTTACAACCATATGGATTCAACACTGTCTGTCTAAGACTCTGTAAATGAGACTTTTAGGTTAAATCACTGATTTGTATGTTTACAACTTTTTGTTCGGTGCATTCCTTTAAAGAATACTAGAATTAGACAAATGTTTTGATTTAGTTCAACTAAAACCAACTAAACTACAACTTATGAACAATTTAATTAATTAAAAAGTCTCCTAATCTGTCCAAACAGACAGCTTGGCAAACTATTTTAAAACTCATCTTTATTTGTTCTCATTTGTTTTGTAGAACCTGAGAAGAAAATAAAATTTGACTTAAAATTTTGCTTTTAGAGATTTCCATTTTAGATAAACGTGACCTACAGTTGAAGTTCCTCCACTTGATTTATTAAGCTTTTTTTTGTCCTCCATTTCTCTAATTTATTATTTTTTAAATCACAGACTGAACAATTTGCCAACATGGTCAAACAAAAGGACTAAAACGAAGAAAAAAGCAGCTAAAGTCCTTCAGAAAATCGTAGATTAAGACCACTTCAAAATAAAAGCTTCACATTAAGGGTACCTATATAAAGGTTTCATTAACACTTTAAACATTCATTAGTTTGTAAATAATCAGAACCTGATGTTGATACAGCAGTTATGACATGAAGTAAGTCAAATATTTCTTGGAGAAATTGTTATTTTTTGCTGGTTGTGCAGCTTATTTCTGCCAGTTTATATATTCTTGCTGCTTTTTATAAAGGCACCCTTACTGCAAAGTGAAAACAAGAAATAAAAGAATATTTACAGTTCCATTTCATAATTTTTGGGCTCCCGATCAAAAGAGATAATTTGTTTTTAAATAAAAAAAAGTCACTTTTAAAATAATGAAGGAGTCTTGGGAAAATAAAATAAAAGAAGCACCGATGTAAAAACATTTTTCACATACCTTTATTTCCACGGTTCTCCTCTAGCATTATTTTTTTTTACATTATTAATAATTTTTACATAAGAACAGACTGGAATACACAGATACTGAAGCTGGGGGAGGGGGGTGAGGGAAGGAGACAAAAACCATACAAAATGGTGTCTACTCAAGCACAACAAAAACCTATGTATATAAAACTGTGTGGGTCGTTCCACTGCCGAGGCAACAACCACTACCTCATTATTTGTTTTTAAATAGATTAATAAAAATACAATCTTTTAAACGGACTTTTAAAGTGGTTTGCAAAATGACGGATCCGGATTGGGGGGATGATGGGGTTAATAAAGACAGAGTGGGATGATGGAGGAGGAGGAGGAGGAGGAGGAGAAGTGGTTGAGGTTCGGGGTCGCTCCTTCTGCCAAAAAGTAAAAATCTTTTTTTTCTTTGCTTTGCTTTTATTTTAATGGCACACAGCGACTAGCGGTGGCTACTTTGTCACTTTTCCACAATATACGTGAACAGCCAACATGATCGACGACGGCACACACTGGGAGGAAAAACAAAACAAAACACAGCTCCGTGTGTGTTTTTCTCCCCACGTTCTCAAAAAGAAAAATCAGCTCTCTGTGTTGTAGTGCTTTTCTCGTTAGACGTGTTTTAGTGAAGAGAGCGAAGGAAACGGATGTGTATCTGTGTGTGTGTGTGTGTGTGTGTGTGTCCGGGGTTGGTGACGATGAGTGGGGAGCAGCTTTGTGTGACAGTGTTAGGGATGACTTCATGTTGAAACTGCTGACGAGCATCGTACAAACCAACAGGAACTTCATAGTCTGCTCCACGGTTCTGACAGTGACTCATAAATACTCAAATCTAAAATACTTTTTTCACTCTTGCATAAAACATACACACATAAATCCACCTAAGTGCAGCTGATGAGCTGACAGTCCAACATGTCTCCAGTTTAGAAGCAGCACGAGGGGGGGGGGGGCGCGTGAAGGAGAATGTGGGGGGCAGCTGGGAAACAGACGGCTCTCCTGGGCTCAGGAATGTCATGAACCTTCTGTTCGTTTGTTGTTTAAATAGTGAATCTTTTCAAATCACTGTTATTAACCTGGCTGAGGTGTTTCAGGGAACTCGTTTGGTTTTGTTTGGGGGGGTCGAGTCACATCAGCTCCACACCGGCAGCAGCTCTGAGGTCTGCCTCCCCCACAAACGCTGCCTGACGTGTGGTCTACGTGCCAGCTGGCCTCCCCGCCTGGTTATCTTGGACTTGGAGGATGGAGCCATACAGAGTGGCCTGTGGGATACGAGGAGAGAGAGAGAGAGAGAGCTTGGAGCTAGGGGCGCCTGGGACCCTGTCATCTGTTGGCCGGGAAGTAATTAGGGTCCAGGTAGTTGTAGCCCGTGCTCTGCGGCAGGCAGTAGTCCCTGTCCACGAAGGTTTCTGGCTGATACACCGGCTCCAGGTGGTGGTTCAGTTTGTGGGTCTCCGTCTTGAACAGACTGCAAGAGTGAGACAGAAAATAATCATCATCATCGCTCTGCAGACCTGACAACGCAGCCGTCCTATTGGTCCAATCATAAAGCTGAGAGGTTCCAGTCATGTCACAGTAAACAAAGTCAGAGGAACACAGTCTAAAAACTTTCTGTTTTTGTCTGATACAAGGCACTCGTGCTTTTAAAGAAATGCTTTTGTGAGTGAAAAGTTATTGAAGCGTGACTCATCTCATCAGAACCTGATCTGTTTTAATTTAGGGGGAATGACCTCTCTGTGACGAACACCTGCCATCCTGTTAACCGTTAACAGCTTCAAGCAGCTCTGAGAAGCTCTTCCTACAGCTCTAAGTGCTTCATATGAAACAATGCATCATGTTTCATGTCTAATAAAGCAGAAATTCAGCTGTTTTTTCTTTTGACTATGAAGACGTTAAGTGATGGAGGAGGACCGCACCAGTCTGAGCAGTTGGAGCAGAAATCAACAGCGTTTTCTGGCRGACAGTCCTGACAGTGCCATCTCACCCCCTGGATGGGCTCCATGCCGCAGACGTCACACTGCACGAAACAAAACACAAACAAGTCAAACAGAAAACAGGCCTGACGGTGGGAAATAAATACGAAACTGTTGGCAGAAGAACCTCCAGCCTCTAAAAATAAATGTTTTATCCTGTGCATCATCTTAGTCAGCTGCCCACTTTGTGTTTTTGTCATGAAAAAGAACAAACTCTTTAAAATATGTGAAACACTTTATTACATTTGTATGCTTCATCTATTTCATCCTACTTATATTTTTATTTATAAGCAATTTTATAATTCAGAACTGCAATCTGCAACTTCTAGGTTTTTGTTTTGTTGTTTTTTTTTAAATGTATTTTGGGGATGATGACGGGTTACAGCTGAGACTACAACATCAAGAGTCAGGAATAAAAAGTTATAATATATGACACTAAAATTATATTTTGTATTAGTTTCAATGTTCTGCACAATATATGGGGTGAAACAATCAAATGTGCTATTTAGTATGTTAGCTCTAGGGCCATATACATATATCAAAATCTAATAGCATTTATGTATTAGCTTTGAACCTAATAAATTTATTAGTTTTAGAGCTAATAACATGCAATATCAAACTCAGGGCTAAAAAGTTAAAATGTACTACAATATTTTGTATGATTTCCATTTTCCTCACAAAAAATGGGTTGAAACAATAAACTGTGATCAACATGGTGTTGAGCTCTGGAGCTAACACTATATTTATTGGCTCTGGAGCTAAAGTTATATATATTAGCTTGAGCGTAAACATTACATTTATTAGCTCTGGAGCTAATGCTTTATGTATTAGCTTGAGCGCAAACACTACATCTATTAGCTCTGGAGCTAACGCCATAGATATATGAGCTGTGGAGCTAATGTTATATATAATACCTTGAGAGTTATTGCTATATTTAATAGCTCTGGAGAGAATGCCATATATTTATTTAATTTATTAGCAAGTGAGCTAATGTGAAAGCTAAAAAGCTAAAGCTGAGGTGATTGTTCCATTAGGCAGCTCAGCTGTCCTCCATCATTTTCTGTTGCATGTTAAGTCATTTCTACATTCTCCTCTCTGTCAACACACTCCAGCTGCACCGATGCACTGCTAAGTGTTATAATTTGCCCAGAATGCATTGAGGCATACATGAACGGCAACATCACCACTTATTTTTTAAATTTCTACTAAGTAAACAGCCTACAGTATTTTTAGAGCCCTGTTTTTATAGTTTTAGTAAATGTTTATCAAATAAGGTCTAAAGTTACAAACTAATCATGTTAAATATATGTTGTTGTTCGACTTTATCAAATGTTTCACCTTGAATCCTACGTGCTGCACCCCAGACTTCTCCTCCTGGATCTCCTGCAGTTTTTGTTTTTTCAAGCGCTTCAGCTCTAAAAGCTCTTTGTACTCCGGTAGGCTTCTCAACTCCACAGGCACGCTCTCCTCATCCTGAGTTTGCAGGAAAACAAACACAAACAAACAGACAGACATAAAGTCAAAGCATGTGACTGATGGGTTTCATGCAGCATCAATAGGTGTTTGTTTTAAGTCAACTCTGCACCCAGGATTGCAGCAACCTAAACAGCAGTACATTGATTTTTTTTTCTGTTTAAGCAGCACAGATTACAGCCAAAGATACAAAGAAATCTCTTAATCCTCCTTAAGGATGCAGAGAGGGAAAGAAAAACGGTGAAAGTGCATCTGAAAACACTGATAAAATAATTAATCACAGAACTAGGATTGTTTAAGTTCTGCTTTTGGCATCGTTTCAGCCATTCAGACTAAAGAGCCAAATAAATAACAACCTGGTGAGATAAGACATTATTACAGCACCGGCTGGCAGTGCCCTCTCCTCTGTACCGGTGATGCAAGACGATTTCATTAACATGACGGAGAAAAAAACAACATCTGTGTTCCCAGCACGGCACTGGAAAACAGTTTCACTTAAAGGTTACTGCCATCAAACGGAGGGAGAAAGAAATGTCAGAGCTTTGATAAAACCAAACATCAGGAGCCGCTCGCTTCAAATGGAAAGAGAAGCCCGACCCGTCAGAACCCCCCCTCCTCCCGCCCGCTCTGATTTTTCTAAAAGCTTTCAGTTATTCTAAGAGCCAACATCGGTGCGTGATTAGCTAAATTAAACGTACGATCCTGACACAAACAGTAAAATAAAGGAGGTTTACCGAGTCGTCAGCAGAAGGGTCCTGAACGCCGCCGTAATACGCCGAGCGCTCGTCGTCCTCGTCCATGAAGACGGGCGGCTCGTACGACGTCAGGAAGGTGGAGGGGCGGTACAGGTGCCTGTTGAGGTGGTGCTGCTTCTTACTGGAGGCCTGGAGGACATGAAAGTACTTTTTAAATTAACATTACTGAGGTAATATTCACAAATACTGTAAATGCACTTTTATTCAAAGGTGAACTGTTTCCTCGATAAGAGCTTGCTTTATTGAAATGAACTCAACGTCGAACTAATTAGAACTTTTTTTTTCCAACAAAAGTCTGACAAGAGTTTCTGTCTAATTAAAAACAGGAACTTTACGCCTCGTATCTGAGAGCTGATGTATTAAAAAGAGAAATTAATTATTTTACTGGCAGAAGTAAAGTTTACAGCTGCAACAATGAGAAGTAGGTTTGAAGGTCAAAGGTTTTCTAACCACTACAGCTGCACTTATTACTCATTTCAAACTGTTTTTGTCTTGATTTGTTTTAATATGTTTATGCTGAACCCAGGAAGAGTAGTGTCAGCTGAGGAAGACTAACGTGGATCCTAATAAATTAACTAATTTTCAACATTTATCTAAGGTTTGACTTTATGATTTAAATCAGGGGGGTCCAAACATTTTGTCACATGGGCCAAAATCATACAGTCAGAAGGACTCGAGGGCCTTTACCTGCTCAACAATAAACCAGGCTTTGAATACTTTAATTACACAAATAAAGTAGTCAGATTTATTGCTGGAAATGGAAGTGTTTCCCTTATTGAAAGAAATTTTGCAGTTTTTTAGGTTTCAATTGGGGAATAAAGAACCCAGTTTAGTCAATTCTGATCAATAAAATCAGGATTTGGGTTGCTCTTCTGTTGAAAATGCTTGCTGTTTTCAGACAAATTTAATAAATTAATTAAAAGCGAATTGGAGGGCAGCAAAATCATCGTTTGAGTAGAAGTCACTAGACAGAGCCTGGTTATTTAAAGACAAATAATTGGCATTGTTGCCAATATTTGTCATTGGGAGAAGATTTTGCCCTAATTAAAAACAGAAAGTCTCCATCTACACATTTGGGGGGACAAATTTATAAACAAATTRCCGTAGTATAATTCTTCAGGAGCCACAAAAAAATCAGTTCAGGGGCCACAAATGGCACCCGGGCCACACGTTGGACACCCAATTTAAATTAAGTAGTAGTTTTCATGTTGAACAGTTTGTTTCACAAACTGACACCAGCTCTCAGTTTGTCTTCAGTGAAACCAAATCAAGTGATGCAGTTCATCAGGTCAATGAGAGGCAGAAAAGATTCCCCACAAAATAAATCAGCTTCTTCAAATACAAACACAAGACAGGCGTCTTTAAGAAGCCGAGGCAGTAACACAACACAAACAGTCGATGTGAAACAGTAAGCCAGGAAAATCTGGGATAAAGTCAGATTTGGTCAAAATAAAACAAACTTTTTCAGATTCCTGGCCTTTTAAAGCTACATTTAGATACTTGGATCATCCTGATATGATGAGCGATTCATGAGATAAGATTTGATTTGTGTAACTAATCTGTCTGAACCCTGTTTTGATCCTGCTCTAATGAGTGTTTCATGACATCATTTAAAAGAGAAAACCTTCAATCAGATCAGGATTTCCCATCTAGCCTGCAGGTAAAGTAGAAAAACTTAAATATTTAGTTGTTGGTGCTGCTCAGAAACATGAAACCTTCTTTAGGATTATATCTCCGGTAAAGTTACCTTTTTAGTGTACATGTAGAGGTTGGGTGTCCTTCCAGGCACAGGAATACCAGCTTTTGTCAGTTTGATGAAGTATTTTTGAACTCTGCTGGCAACCTGGAATGATTTTAAAGGAAAATGCTGTCATTAATCATTTCCAAGAAACAGCTGCTTGAACTAATTGAGGTCACAGACTTGTATCATCTAATAACAGCAGCGGGGGGTCAGTGTTATTACACAAGTCAGTCAACCTTTTCACACTAAAACTTGTTTTATTAATCAAATGTCAAATAAAACATAAAAAGATCTACTAATAAGACTCTGAAGCGTGTCTTTTTTAAAATGACGTCACCTGCTTGGCCGTTCGATTGCCGAGCTCGTCTGCAATTTTCTGCCATCTTTTGGACTCGATTTCCTCGGGTGGATACTTCACAAGAAGCTGCTCCAGTTTTTTCTGTCAAAATACAGAAAACATAAAAGCAAATATTTGTTTAAAACGTTATGATAATATCACCAAACTTATTGTCAGAGCAAAAAACAAAAGTTTAAAAATATGAACAATATAAACTACAGGCAACGTCAACAGCCCTTTTTTTTGTTTGTGTGTGTGTGTGTGTGTGTGTGTGTGTGTGTGTGTGTGTGTGTGTGTGTGTTTTCAAAGCAGAACAAGTAGAGCAACTAGGGGTGTCCCGATCCGATATCAGCCAAAAAAAGAGTATCGGATTTTATCGGTCTGCATAAAAAAAATCCGATATAATGGTGCGTTCACACCGAACGCGATTTCAGCGTCAAAATCGCAGCCAACGCTGAAGTTTGAAGCTTGTGCACTTTGAGGTCAGACGCAGACAGCTGCGCTGCACGGCGACAGCCGCCCCGCCCCTCCCTCCTCTGTGGGGCTGTTTAATGTCGGACGAGGAAGTGGCTTTGTTTTATTTACAGAGAGCCAGAGCGTGTCACGCTCATCAGATAATTAATTCATAATTAATTCACCAGATAATTCAGAGAAGAGGCTCACAGCTCGCTTTCAGGACTATTTTTTTCAGTCTGATGAGTCGCTGCCACGCATTGCTGCGGATCAGGACACGACTGCAGGCATATGGCAAGCCGTTTTAACATAAATTCGGTTTTACCGCCCTGACATTCCAGATATCTCAGATTGTTTTATGAC
>NW_013952499.1:267026-280971 GCF_001266775.1 Austrofundulus limnaeus | reverse complement strand
TGTGTGTGTGTGTGTGTGTGTGTGTGTGTGTGTGTGTGTGTGTGTGTGTGTGTGTGTGTGTGTGTGAGTGTGAGATGCATTCAGAATGAGTAATTGAGAGAGGACAACAATTATGTTTTGTTCTGATATTCTAAATATGCACTGATGTCGATTTTCACACAACTTTGAACTTTGTGTGTTATGAAAGAAGTTTGTCGTCGTTTTTTTGTATAATAAGATGAAGATGAGTTCCTCTTCAGCTCTCCACTCTGAATCTGGGTCCATACGTAAGTAGGTCCTATATAAAGCACGCAACAAGCCAGTAACCCAGTTAACCCAATTAGGCCATCATCACTGCACCGACCTACCTCAGACCTCAGCTCTGTTTGTTTCAGGTTGTGTTTATTGGGACGTATTCTTGATAAAATCATTGAAGTCATTGAAAAATCGGCTGCCTCAGTGTTCTTTACACTTTCACACAATTATTTTCCTTTTCGCCCTCTTATGTTTCCTTGTGTGTGTGTATATTGTGTATATATATATAATTTCCTTTTTTACTTTTTTATTGTTCTTATACTGTTTTATAATGTTTTTTCTATCATTACTGTTCTGTCATCTAAACTGTGACTAGGAGAGATGCCCTCACATGAATTTCAATGTGTATAAACTGCTAGTATATACACAAATGGCAAATGAAGATCTATCTATCTATCAATGATCACGTTGTTTTAGTTACAGTCAGTAAAATTGGAGCTGTGGACTCTTAACTTTGAACAGACAATAATGTGGGGTTTTGTTTTGTCCCCACCTTCAGTTATTCCCACCATAAAGCAGCACCAGGCTGACAGATGGTAAAAAAAAAAATAACTGGAGTGATTTTGAATTATTTTACACTTTAAAAGTACATTTTGTTTTTATTATGTTATTTATTCAGGGTATTGTAATTTATTTTATATATTAAATTGTAGAATGTTCTTCAGTTTAAAATGTATGTGATCCATTGGTTAAAAATAAATGGGTCAGTTTTTCTCATACCTACTCTTTTTCCCTGTTTGACTTGATCAAGACTTTTCTAAGATTTTACACTACAAAATAGGTAAAAGTGTGTGACTTGTACTGTTTTGGTAACGGGTCAATATCGGTATCGGTCAATTCTCAAAGTTGCAATATCGGTATCGTATCGGAAGTGAAAAAGTTGTATCGGGACATCCCTAAGAGCAACATCCAATCAGACAAGAAGAGTAAAATGATGTAACTTTTAATTTATGATTCATTCCTCTGTAAGGTTTTAAAGGCTAACATTCAACTTCTACTAGTTTAATACTATTTCTATTTTTTTTGTTTGCGTCCAATGTTTTATATCCATATTTACTAAACAAGACTACAACTGTTATACATGTGTTTGAGAATGAAATATGTTCAGTTACTGCACTGTATGTTGGTTTAATAAAAATATAGAAACATTTTTAAAATGTGCAAGCTGAAGTTAAAATAAAACCATAAGAGTTACGACTTGGCAGCAGCCTCTGCAGCCTGAAAACATCATTAAAATAACTATTAAAAAGTTATTACAGTCTGAATATATACTGCAGGTTCTTGTACTGCTCAGACACAGATTTTATTACTTCACTGTAAAAAGATTTGATTTATTCTGTTCAGACACTTGTTAGAACGGTTTCTGCAGAAAGGAGAATATTTAAAGTAAAAGATCCAGAAACACTGGATGTAAATTGTTCTTTTTTAATCTTTGTGTTTTTGAATTGTGTCTTAAATCCAGAGGTGTGTAGTAAGTACATTTACTTTGTTACAGTAGGTTTTTTGATGATTTGTTATTTTAATCATAACTTGCCTTTATTTCATTACATTTAAAACATAAAAATGATACTTTTACTTCTTTACTTTACAATTTAACACCTTGTTACACGCTACAAACTTAAATATGACCAGAACTCACCATGAAAGGAGTTGTTTCTGCACTAGGTCTGTCACAATAAACAATAAATCAATTAATCGTATGATAAATTAAATTGAGGAAGCTAAATTAAAGAAGACAATTTTCATTTGCCTGCTTTTTGTTTTCTTCATGTCTCCATCTTTTCCACTCCTTAGCGTAGAGAGGAGTAAACTCTCCTGACCTCTGTAACATGAGAGCCTGTGAACAGGCATTTATCCAGAGGAGCGTCTTCAGTTTTCTGACGCCTTCATACAGCTGGCGATGACTTAGGATTGCCGACAGTTGTTCTTTCTTTTTTACACCACCTAAAATTTTAATGTAAACTTCTGTAAACAGGTGTTGCTATATCATTATATTATTTTAAACTGGTCTCCAACAATATTATCATTTATCATAATAATGTCTGAGACAATTTATCGTCCAGTAAAATTTGTTATCGTGACAGGCCTATTCTGCACTCTGAAAAATGTTGAATTTATTTAACTAAGTTACAGCGGGTAAAATAAGTATTGAACACGTCACCATTTTTCTCAGTAAATATATTACTAGAGGTGCTAATGACATGAAATTTTCACCAGATGTYGGTAACAACCCAAGTGATCCATACATACAAAGAAATCAAACCATAAATGTCCAGAAATGAAGTTATTTGTAATAATGTGGAATGGCACAGGGAAAAAGTATTGAACACATGAAGACAGGGAGGTGTAAAAAGGCATGGAAAGCCAAGACACCAGCTGAACTCTCTCAGTAATTAGAAAACAAGCCTGCCCTTGTCAGTGCACATTAATATCAGCTGGTTCAGTCCCAAATGATGGCCAGGTATCACACAAGAACCATCTGATGATGGGTAAAAGTAAAGAGCTCTCTCAAGACCTTCACAACCTTATTGTTGCAAAGCATAATGATGGCATCGGTTACAGAAGAATGTCTAAACTTCTGAAGGTTCCAGTGAGCACTGTTGGGGCCATAATTCAGAAGTGGAAAGAACATTATTTCACCATAAACCGACCACGACCAGGTGCTCCTCACAAGATTTCTGACAGAGGAGTGAAAAGAATTATCAGAAGAGTTGTCCAAGAGCCAAGGACCACTTGTGGAGAGCTTCAGAAAGACCTGGAATTAGCAGGTACGATTGTTTCAAAGAAAACAATAAGTAATGCACTGAACCACCATGGCCTGTATGCACGCTCACCACGCAAGACTCCACTGCTGAAGAAACAGCATGTTGAAGCTCCTTTAAAGTTTGCTGCACAACATTTAAACAAGCCTGTGTAATACTGGGAGAATATAGTCTGGTCAGATGAGACCAACATTGAACTGTTTGGATGCCAGAATACACATCATGTTTGGAGGTCAAATGGCACTGCACATCAGCCCAAAAACACCATACCAACAGTGAAGTTTGGAGGTGGGAACATCATGGTGTGGGGCTGTTTTTCAGCATATGGTACTGGCAAACTTCAAATAATTGAAGGAAGGATGAATGGAAAAATGTACAGAGACGTTCTTGATAAAAAACCTGCTTCCATCTACCAGGATGATGAAGATGAAACGTGGCTGGACATTTCAGCAAGACAATGAGCCCAAACACAAAGCCAAGGAAACTCTCAGTTGGTTTCAGAGAAAGAAACTAAAGCTGCTGGAATGGCCCAGCCAATCACCTGACCTGAATCCAACAGAAAATCTATGGAAAGAACTAAAGATCAGAGTTCATAGAAGAGGTCCACGAAAACTTCAAGATTTGAAGACTGTTTGTGTGGAAGAATGGGCCAAAATCACACCTGAGCAATGCATGCCACTAGTTTCTCCATACAGGAGGCGTCTTGAAGCTGTCATTGACAACAAAGGCTTTTGTACAAAGTATTAGATAAATTTCAGTAAGTGTGTTCAATACTTTTTCCCTGTGCCATTCCACATTATTACAAATAACTTCATTTCTGGACATTTATGGTTTGATTTCTTTGTATGTATGGATCACTTGGGTTGTTACCGACATCTGGTGAAAATTTCATGTCATTAGCACCTCTAGTAATATATTTACTGAGAAAAATGGTGACGTGTTCAATACTTATTTTACCCGCTGTATGTTAACTGGTTCCACTAAACTGAGTTGAATAAATGTAAAGTAATTTATTGGTCAATTTATTCAACTCAGTTTATTGGAACCAGTTTGTTTTAGCAAATTCAACGCTACATTTCTTAGTGTGTAAAAGTACTTTTATTTTTGCGATTATTGTGAGCAGTTTTATCACATTTACTTAAGTACTTTTCTTTTCAGTGAAATAAATTTTTACCCTATTTTCTGTTCAGATATTTTTACTTTTCTTAGTCATTTATTTTAAGAACTTTATAAACGTCTGCTTAAATCCAATGCAATTAAAGAGCAAATTAACGTGATGAATCCCAACCTGTTCTTCCACCGTCCACAGCTGGTTAAACGTTTGAGGCTTATTTGGGTGACAAATCCTCCCCCTGATCATCTGTCAAAGACATTGACAAACATTTTAAAAGACTGACAAGACCAAAAAAGGAAGAAAGCATCGTTTGAAAGGATGCTAACATATGAACAGACAATCCGAATCCTTCAGTTTGACAAAGAAAAGCTGGCTGTCAGACGTGATGTGAGACGTGTCACTGCGAGTAAAACAGCGACTCCTTTGAGTGACAAATCAAAGCGTTTCAGGATTCAGAGCACGTCTGCTGGCAGAATGCAAATGTGCTGGCACAATATAAACAGGAAGAGCCACAATAACTACAATAATCAAGAGTTGTTTGCTCAGAGAAAATTGTTTTCCCACCTTTTAATCCAAATAATCAATTAAAGTAAAACATTACTGCAGAAACCACAGAAAGGGAAAAAAAAGACAAAAATATAACGAGTAAGAAAGAAGAACAAAAGAGGTTTGCACGCCATGTTTCCATAGATACCAGCTTTTTTTGTTCCTGCACATTCTCGGCTCTGATGAAGAATAGGACTAAAGGAGATGAGTTTAAAATAGGGGGTGATTTGTGGGACGGTTTGCAGGAGAGTGAATCACCAGTTGGAAACGGTCAGCTGGAGAAGGACGCAGCTTCAGAGGAAACGAGACGTACCTGTGTCTGCCCGGCGTTCTCCGGGGCGTCGCTCATGGGGAGGGAGGAGTACGTGCTGGAGCATTCACCTTCCTTCTTGGGTTCGACGGGACTTTTTGGTCTGAGGGGCAAACCTGTGGTGGGGAGGAGGAGATGGTGTCGTGTCAAAGTGATTTATTTACACTGAGCGCGGACCCGCGTTTCAAAATCGCCTACAAACATTACTGAACAACAGAGCTGCACGATTTATCGTTCCAGCATCGTCATCATCGTACAGGTGCAACAGTTACATCTAGAGACTGTAAACCAAAAGTCACTGCACTAAACGGTCTTTTATTTTGAAGGATTGCTTCAGGCAGCCTCGTGTCAAAAAGGCTAAAACTTTCATTTTGTTGTGAAACTTCTGGAATAATAATGGCAACGATTTTTGGAAAAGCGTTGTCGAATGTTTGAGCTGTGGAGGAAAACGATGAGGGAGATGAGCAAATTCTCAGAACTGGAGGAAAAGGAGGTAAAATGCAGTTCTGCAAGGTAATCGTGCAGATTTTTGACAATCTTAAAGACGCTCTGATTATGTAATCTTAATGTGACGTGTAGCCAATCAGAAAAAGAGGTAACGAAACATGGAGGGGAATCTAAAACAGCTGCCATGGAGCAGCAGAAAGTCCAGTGGACGTCTTTTTGTTTTGCTTCTTCTCTCTTAAAAACAGTCCACAAACTCTTGGCATGGTTTCTTCCTCATCTGCCATGTTTACTCTGAACTCACGTTTGAGCTTGAGAAGTCTCGCGAGATTTCCCATCTGACATCTGAATGTTTGAGTGAAATCTGTTCCTATGACTTTTTTTAATCATCATGTGTGAGATCCCTCAGGTTTATAAAAACAACTGACAATTTTTAAACCTTGCCATGTAAACCAGGCTTTAGCATGAATGCTAATATTAAACAGAAACTTAGAGACAGAAGCAACAAATTAGGAGGTAAAACACAATTCACATTTGTAGATGACAGAAGGAAACATGAACTCAGATTCCAGCACAATAAAAGAAAATAACTCAAATACAGACAAAAAACTTTTGTAACACGCACAAAGAAAAGGTAAGATCAGTGCAGGTTCACCGTCAACAGCATGGCAGCAGAACTTAGTGTTCAAATCATCTGTTAAAAATTACTGCATATTTTTATAAACGTCAGTTTTTCTATACCGTACAGCCCTACTGGACAAATACTAAAGTATCTGAACCATTTCATACACCTCACCTTGGTTTAATAGTTTGTAAAATAGAAAATAAAAACACAATTTCATGCTTGCCTTTATCAAAGATCAACTTCAGCTGCCGCGTTTTCCGTTTCTTGTCGCAGAACTCTCTCTCGAAATCCCCGAGGCCTGAGGTGTACTGCTCCCAGGCGATGTCGGGGAGCTGAACGACACGCTGAGGACACGGCAGGCCCAGGTTCACCTGAGGGTCACAGGAACCAAACACTGACAACCAGCTTCAAACCGCACATCCCTGCTTCCCAACAGTAATCAGAGGAGGACAGTAGTGGAGTACATTTACAACAGTATACATCTTTTGAGTATCTTTACTTTGAGTAATAATTTTTGGGGGGTACTTATGACTTTCACTCCACTGCATTTCTAGGAAGCTTTTAGTTTCTTGTTTTGGTTCAGCGTAGCTTTGTAATCAGCTGTTGCTGTTTTTTTTTTCTTGAAATGCATTTGGCCACACGTTATGTTTCTCACAAGAGGAACCAATCACAGTCGTAGCTCACATCTAGGATAGATTTGGAATTATATAATCATCATTAACTGTCGCGAGCTGAGCCTGAGCTCCACCTTCATTTCAAACAGAAACCAGCAATGGAGACGGATGAAGAAAGTAGAGAAACCAGCTCACCCATGAACATCTCTCAGCTCAAAGTTTGGGCCTCATGAAAGAACATGTTCGTATTCTTATCCATCCATCCATTTTCTGTACACGCTTCTTCCTTTTCAGGGTTGCGTGTGTCACTGGTGTCCATATCCAGCAGTCACAGTGCGAGGGGCGGGGTACACCCTGGACAGGTCGCAAGTCCATCACAGTTTTCTTATCCTAAATTTCTCTTACTTTTGTTCGTACGAACATGCCACATCAGATTCAAATAACTCTTCTATCTTCAAAAAAAGTGTGTAAACGAGCTGCGTAAACTGATGAATACGTATCAGCTGCTCGTGCACGAGGAGAGGTGATTAGCATAATATCCACCCCAAAAACACCATATAAGGCTATGTTTCCTGCCCCACATATCAGGAAGTGTCCATTCATAAATGACATCGCAAAGTAAAAAAAGAACTTTACGAGTTCGGAGATTGAAGTCCTGCCCTCAGAGATCCAGAAAAGAAAAAAAAAGTCATTTTTAGCAGCGTCAGACCTGCTAAAGCCGAGGAATGAAATGACGACTGTTGTTAATGTCGTGTCTCCTGTGGGTCGTTTACAGACAGAAATAAAAATCTAAATCATTTTCATCTCTCTCTAGAGCTCCGGTTTTTCTTTGGTCAAATATTTTCAATTCAAGTATAAACAACTGTGTTACATAGTTTTCATTTATTCAGAAGAAGAGCAGTAGAGAAAGAAAATCTTAGAATACGAAAAYATTGGTGAATGCCACAAATTCTCCTAAATCACTCGTACGCACAACTTAAGAACAAATCTGTGCGTACGAACGGTTCTTGCATGAGGCCCATTGTTTGAGATTTTAGGACTGAAAAATAGTTCCCATCAGTTTAAATCTCTTATGGGCTCACAGTGGATTAACTACATTTCTGCATTTAATAACTCACTTTATTGCATTTTTATTGCTTAAGTCTTTGCAGGTGGTGAATTTGTAGCAGAGTGGTTCCACATGTTGATAYATCAGGTGGTTTCTGAGTTACAAGGTTCTGTAAAATTACTCTAAAAACAGTACAGCAATGTACTGATATTAGAGAATTTAATTTGTACTTTTGAATACTTAAGTATTTTCAAAAGCAAGTACTTCRGTACTTTAACTTGAGTAGATTTTTGATGGAGTAACTTTTACTTGTAGTTGAGAAGATTTGACCATGAGTATCAATACTTTTACTCAAGTACTAGAGTTGAGTACTTTGTCCACCACTGGCAGTAATCATTACCTGTTTCTGCAGCTGCTCTACAAAGCCGATGGGATCGCCGAGCGCCTCTCTCTGATGACGAGCCAACGTCTCCAGGTCAAGAATGGCCTGCGTGCGCTGAGCCTCGAGCACTACGATGGTTTGCAGCAGTCTCTGATAACTGGCACAGAGAGGGGAGCAACATCAGACAAGAAGAGGAGACTGATTCTTATTTAACCTGACACAAAAAAACCTTCAGACCGCAGCTCATACATAATTCAACAACGGTGCTGCGAACCTAAAAAGTTGTTCTGAGCAGCGGTTTCTGACTTACAAGGAACGAGCGCACAGAGGTTATCACTTCGTTGTAGTCGTGGCAGCTGCAAAGCCTCGTCAAAAGAATTACCTCACTGGAGCGTCTGTAACTGTGCAAATATTAAACACCTGCGCACGGCTGAGCCTTCAGTTCTGCAGCTTTGACCTTTCCGCTCACGATCTCCGGAGTAAAAATACAAAATAAAAAGGAGAACTGCAAAATGAACTGTCAATGACTCAGCTCAGTCCCAATGCAGACGCCTTACAGTGCGAGCAGAGCGGTGGGGTGGGATCGACAGGAATGTGACCGCCGGCTACTGCGCTACAAACTAATGCAGTTGCTCAGAGGGGCAGAGTGGATCAATYGCTCCTAATACAACATGAATGAAAATCAATGCAAAAGGACACAATTTATTCTGAGCCTGCGAGGAGCTTTAAAATCCCACGAGTAAGAAAAGCTTTAAAGTTTGTTACAGGAGATTCTTGTTCTAGTATTTCTGAAAGAAACACAAACTCTATGATCTAATATTTAATCTGTTAGCAMCCGACGCTGGACTCCCTTCAAACGTCCAGGGACAAGTCTGGTGTTTTATTGCCATCTACTGGACCAGGGGTCTGGTAACAAACAGGGGTGTTTATCCAAAGGTTCGTCTAGAACACTGGTTCCCAAATCCTTTCAGCTTTTGACCAACAGAACAACATCAGAGACCTGTGGTGGATAAATGTTGGTTTCAGGTCGAATAAACAAGGACATTGTAACAATTTTCATTATGCTACCATTTTCATTTTAAATACACTAGCTTCACTATTTCATAACTAAGGCAGAAATTGTTGCTAATCGTCATTTTAAATATAATTATTAGAACCTCAACTTTGGGAACCACTGGCCAAGACCAACAGTGTCCAAACCTTGTCCTGGAGGGGTGCTACACATGTTTTACATGTTCCCCTGTTCCAACACACCAAATTCAGTGACTGAATTACCTTTACAAGTTCYACCAAAGCYTGTTAATCACCCATTCATTCAAATCAGGTGTGTTAAAGTGCCTGTGACATGCATATTCTTCAAAGAAGACATCTTTACATTTAAGAAAGTTGGAATAATACACACAAATTAACCAATTTTGTCCAATAACTGCATATTTTCTTTTGAACTTGSCTCAGCCAAAGTGAAACAGGAAGTGACATCAGAAGGGAACTCTTTAACAAAGAAAACTCTCTGGTCTTTGTTTATTGAAACAATATTATTTGGACTCCGACTCATCTTCATCTCTCTGATAGACACTCAAAATAATCTTAAGAAACATCAGATTATTCTCTACAGTCTGGGTTGTTGGCTGTTGTAGCAACACTCTGTTCACATGCAGACATTCCCCTTTGACATCAYTTCCTGTTACTTCACAGGCAAATTTCTCAACTGTTCATCTCAGCAATATTTTATCAATGTTTTCTTTCTAAAAATGCATTCATGAGCGTTACAAAAATTTGACGTCACAAGCACTTTAAAACCTCTAAAACGTGCAGGACAGTGGCCCTACAGGAGTGATTCTAACCAGGGGTACAGTGGGTACTTGGAAAAATTTTCCAGGTGTGTAAAAAAATTTATAAAAATAGGGCTGAGATAAGTAGGGCCCTGATTTCCACAATACGGAAAATGCAAACGGAATCACAAAATTGACACAAAATGTAATCCAGTATTAGATGCGGAGTCTCACAGAATTTGCTCATTTKGGGTATTTGATGTATTTTGGACGCAGCTGTTTTCTGCACCTGCCTTTACCTGGTTTATTTATTTAATTACTTTTTCACTTTCAAGGCAATGTTTTTTTTTATCTTTGTTTAATTTGAGTTGAAAAGAGTAAAATGCCTGAGAATTAAACATTCTAGGGAGTTAAATAAATGCTGTACTGTATGCTGTTGTACATTGTTGTTTTGGAGAATCACCATTACGTTTGACTGAGGGGGTACTAGTGGTATGACAAAATGACTCAGGGGGTACACAAGTCTAAAGATGTTGGGAACCACTGCCCTACAGGACCAGGGTTGGACACTACTGGTCTAGACATTAATGTAGCTACCTTAATGTCTTTATTAATTAAACCTTATGAGACATTATATGACTGAAAACTTGAGTCTATTAAATCAGAYGCTATAAAATCATGTCTCCAGGCTGCACTATTCTTATTCAGCAATGGTTTGACACTAAAACTTGATCAATTAAATAATAATAATATTAATAATAACAACAACACAGCAGCAGTAAAATCCTAACAGTTCAAATAAACCAAAACTGGTCTTAGCCCAAAAAAATATCCCTCAACACCCACTTCCTGTGAAGCTGAATCACCTGACCTGCCGCAGATCGTTCTCTAACAYAAACATCCAACATCAAAAGCACGAATCAACAAGAGCTTTTTARCCTCCAAATCTGATCTTTTCTTCCTGAAAAGAAAGATTACAGGAGCGCTCACCCACAGTCAATTTCAAGTGTAATTTTCCTTCAGGCTTTGGGAGAACTGACAGGAAACTCACAGCAAAACAAATAAACAAAACCGGATATAAACTATAATTTGAAGTTTGCCAATAAGTTTATATTCACTAAAACTCCATAAACATAATTTTTAAGCATTTGCTTCAAAGCTATTTTTAAGGAAGGGTAAATATTTGGAATAACTGAAGGACATTTGATGAGGAATCAGATTTAACATTTTCCAAACAGAAATCTGGTTCATTTATAACCACAAACACAGTAATGAACACGTGTGAGAACCACATCAACAACACATTAAGCTGAATCCTCTCGGGAGCTCCCACATACTCTTTATTGTGTTTAAGTGCCAGGTGGTCCGACTCAAAGTAATACACATCTGGTTCCTCCTCTTCCTCCTCCTCTTCCTCGTCCGCAGCCTGGTTTCCTCTCAGCTCCTGGTCTTCCATAAAGCCACCATCTTTATCACCGTCCCYGTGTTCAGGATTCACAGAAACTGACTCCTCCTGGCCAAAAAGGCCRAGCGAGTCCGAGCAAACCGGTTCCTCTGCCACGGGACAATCCTCCTCCGCCTCTCCCTCCTCCCTTAAAGGTCCGTTATCTGTCAGAGGAGAGCCGGGTTTGGAGGGTGACGCCTTGCCGCCAGAGGCGACCCTCCTGGGCGAAGTCCTCAGGGTGTATCTGTGTTCGTAGAGCTCTGTGAAAGACGGGGACACGCTGGATATGGAAGGGCTGCACCCTGGTTCTGTGGAGGGGGAGGTGGGTGTTGTCAGTAGGGGTGTAGTTTCTCCTGAGTTGGTGTTGTTGATTGAACTACAGTTTGTGTTTGAAGCAGAGGAGGAGGCGGAGCCTGCGGCGTCCCGCGCCGGCGACGTCGGTCGGCCGTTCGTGTTGCTGTCGCTCACCTGCTCCTCATGAGCGACGCACAACGAATCGCCCACGACGTCGACCTCCACCTCCTCCACCTCCTGCTCTTTGGCCACGATCAAGTCGGGAACGAGATCCTCTGAAGCACCTACGAACGTTGACGCCAGCGAGGCCGACAGTTCCCCTGAGCCGGGCGCCTCCCTTTGCCCGGGGACAGAGTTTCTAAAAGGCACAGAGGGGTCGGGGAACAAGGGAACCCCCATCTGGCTGCCGTTTAGCAGCGACGAGAGAACAGCGGCAGAGGTGGGGTTAACACTAGTCTGTTCAGTAAGTGTGCTAGATTTGTCTACGTCAGTGTCTCTGAGTCCGTTAGAAGCCTTGTGGGAGTTTTGGGGTGAAAACGCCTCGTCACACTCCACATGACTGCGCTTCTCCACCRTCCGCCCCATTCCGTCACTTTCCAGCGTACAGAGATCCGGCGAAGCGGGCGCCGCGTTGGGCGATCTTTCACAGATGACGTTCTTAAGAGGCTCTGGGACAGAGACTGGACTTTCAGGTTTCATAAACCCGTGGTCCTCTTCCTGTCCCTGAGGTTCTCCAGAGCGGGAGCACCGCTTGGCCCTTTTGATTTGAGGAGAGGTATCCCGCGGCTCTTTCACCGGGTCAGAGTTCTCGTGCTTCTCTTGACCGATGTCTTTTTCCAAACAGGATGCACCCCGCTTCCTGCAAATGTTCGATTGATCCGCATCACCCGGTACAGCGCAGGAGTCGTTCACGTTTCTCTGCAACAAGTCCTGTTGTTGACTATCCTGCAGGCGAGTCTCCTGGGGTTTTGCGTCCTGTTTAACATCGTGCTCCGACTCCAGCCCAGAATCTGGGTTYGACTCTTCGTTGGCGTTCTGCTTGTTGTTTTGTTTGATGTCATTCGACTCCAGCCTCGACTCCTGCTCAGCGTCCTGCTTCGACTCCTGCTTGGCCTCCGGTTCGTTGTCCTGCTTCGACTCCTGCTTGGCCTCCGGTTCGCTGTCCTGCTTCGACTCCTGCTTGGCCTCCGGTTCGCTGTCCTGCTTCGACTCCTGCTTGGCGTGCTGCTTGGCGTCCGATTTGCTGTCCTGCTTGGCGTTCTGCTTCGACTCCTGCTTGGCGTCCGGCTTGCCGTCCTGCTTCTTCTTGGGGGAGCGTGCCCTTGGCAGCGGAGACACAGAGGTTTCCTCTGGCTGGGCGATGCTGCGGTTCCTGAGGGTTCGACCACAAAAGTTCTCATCCAATCCATTGAGCCCTACTGATGACCTTGTGACACGCGAAGAACGGGACGCGGCCATACTACGGCGGGTGCCTACAGTCTCTTCATCCTGGTGCTCTCTCCTCTGCAGCAGAATGTGGGCACCTGAAAGACACAAACAGATGCAGTGTCTTCATTATGTCATTAAAGTGCATTAAAACCAACCAGCTGTGCTAAAAATGAATGTGGAGATTTCAAGAAAAGCATCAAGCCTTTGTTAAACACTGTTCAGTTCATTTCTCAGCTCGTACTAGAGAGATATTGATTTATTTTGTCACTGTAACTAAGCAACACTTTCTGTCTAAAAGGTAAATCTGCACTTTTTAAAACAGGTATAAAAAAACACTTTAAATGCAGAAGATTAAGGTGTCCGTGTCATGCATGTCTTTCCAATACAGTCAAAGAAAACATCTTTATATTTAAGAAAGTTGGTGCGAAACACGATTTTACCCATTTTGTCCCATAACTGGTTTATTTTCTTTTGAACTTGGCTCAGCCAAAGTGAAACAGGAAGTGACATCAAAGGGGAACTCTTTAAGAAAGAGAACTTCCTGGTCTTCATGTATTCAAATAATATTTGAACTCTGACTCTCCATCTCGCCGATWGCGACTCAAAATTAGGGCTGCACGACATCAACAAAATTCATGATGTGCTATAACAGTGCTTAATATTGTGATGACGATATGTCTTGTGATAAATCAAAAAACATTTAAGTATACAGTGTTGATGTTTTTCTGCTCTGGGTTCAGAGCAAAAACAACAACTAATACGTAATTTCCATTACAACTTGATGGAGTGATTATGATTTGATGTTTCTCTGGTCAATTTTGTCCATCAAGACTGATGATGACAAACCACATAAATGCAAACATTAGAA
>NW_013952499.1:260496-266348 GCF_001266775.1 Austrofundulus limnaeus | reverse complement strand
AGACTGATGATGACAAACCACATAAATGCAAACATTAGAATTAATCAATTATTGCAATTTATGCATTTTTTGCGATATGCATTGCACTGGCTGTTATCATGATAATAAATTTGCGATATATTGTGCAGCCCTACTCAAAATAATCTTAAAAAACACCAGATTTTTCTCTACAGTCTGCTGTATTGGAGCAAAGCTCTGTTCACATGCAGAYATTCCCCTTTGACATCACTTCYTGTTACTTGACATACGAATATCTCAACAACTGTTCATCTCARCRGTGTGATTTTTGKGGGGCAATATAGCAWTAATGTCCAAGTATCCAAAAACGCATATATTTMTTATAAAAGATGTGATATCACGGCACTTCAAGGTTGCATCAAACTGAGTAAACCCAGTCTCAGAGGTTCAACRGTAATGATGGAATACTCCAGAGTAGGGCAGCAAATGATTTTCAAAACTATCAAATACAAAACAAAGTTATACAAGTGTGTTATAATATATTCATTAATTTCCACCCAGGACGCTGAGTATTAAKGAGCCAACCACCCCTCACACTTCAGCTACTTTCAGTGTGAACAGTTTACGGCCCAGAAGTGACCCAACATCACACAACACGTCAGCATGTGTGTATCACTTCTGAAGGTGCTGTGTGATTGATTAAATTATTATTATCTGCCATGTTTGTTTCCTTTTTTACATTTGAGCTTTCAGCTTCCCGCCTGGGAGCGATGACAGTTAAGGACAGAAACAACCTCAAGTATCATTTGCATCACGCTAGCAGCATCAATAAGATCACATACCACTGTTGACCATGTTGGTTTAGATTCAATTATCTCAATATGGAAAAACCAAAATGTTACGTAAAACAAAGCAAACGTAGCAGGAGAATTATCTTCCCATCTCAGGAAGCTTTTAACATGTCTAAATTGGAGAAGCTTTAAAATGCACCAACAAAATCAATAATTGCATCAATCAGCATACCCCTACTTCTATGATGTGTCAGGAGAAATGAGACGACCTTTCAGATCAAAAACGCTTTTAAAAACATTGAATAATATCTGGTTTAGTACCACATATTAAAGTGACCTGGGTGTAGTTTAAAATAAAAACAAAACTGATTTTGTGACTTTGAAACCATCATAAAAAACATCAGATTTTGGCCACTTTTGCCTGCAGTGTGAGTAGCTTTTGTTTCWTTCACCACTTCCTCCATCTCTTCCAGGAAGATACCAATATTGTTCCAGCAAGTGCATATTTATTTCCTCTCAGAAGAGCTTACTGCTTATCCTGAGCAAAATAAGAAAGTGGTTTGCCGCATTGTTTTTCTTACATCAAACTCAGATGCAGACTTTGGTTAGTCGTTATATTGTAAAACTCTTGTGCCTGAGGGCCAACAGGCTGCAGTCCTTTCAAGACTTTTGGGAACATGCAACAATTGAAATGCTTAAAAGGACAAGTATTATAAACAAAGCATGACAATGAACTTCCTACCATGATTAAAGCAGCAGCAAAGTCTTTGAATAGCCCCTCTGAGTCACGCTACAATATCCTGCTGAGGAAGGTGTACTATGTAAACAACCTTATGCAGTAATAATAAAAAAATAATAAAAGGTCATGGATTTTATCAGGCAACATTAAGAAATCTTTTTATAACTGAAGCMAAGCTTAACTTCAATTTAAAAACCAAATACACACACAGTTTTTATCAGCCAACTCATGAGATTATATAAAAGGGTTGTACAGCAGAACAAAGAGGGGGAAAACAAATTATAAAAGATAGTTTTTGTACAATTTTATAATCCAACATCAAACATTATGTTAAGGAAGTTTGTAAAACCTTTTCTAAATTACCTTCAGGGTAAATATAAACATGTAAACGTTTAGCTGACTGAAGTTAAAAGAAGATTAGGGTTTCATCATATTAGAGCTGCACGATTTATCATTTGAGCATCGTCATCTATGTGCAAYACTGCAGGTCCTGCCACGGTGCAGGCAAATTAAATCAACGTCTTATCTACAGACTAAACTACTAAACGGCTGCGTGCTAAGACTTTTATTTTGACGGGTTGCTTCCGCCAATGGAAGCAGGTGTCTTCGTGTCAAATTAAAAGGCTGGAACTTTCATTTTGTTGAGAAACTTTTGGGACAATTATGGCGACGCTTTTCAAAGAAGCGTCTGCGAATTCTCGATCTGTGGAGGAAGACGACTAGGATCTTGACGAAAACGAGGAAGATTAGCAAAGTCGCAGAGAACTGGAGGAAAAGAGGTAAAAMACATGAATGCTAATAAAGGAAACAGAAACTGAGATAGACAGAGGTAAGAAGGGAAGTGGTATAATGCAATTCAAGTTTGAACATGATAGCAGGAAACATGAACTCCCAACATAATATAAAAGGTAAGAATAACTCAAATAGACAAAAAACATGTGTAATAAAAACAAAAAAGAGGTCATTGTCAACAACATGGCAACAAAATTTTAAGTATTATTCAAGTCGTCTGTTGAAAAATCCTATATTTTTTTCATATTGCAATATATATTGCAGGGTAAAAAAAATAAAATAAAAAAAAATCACAAAATCGTGCAGCCCTATTACACACAATAACGTATCCAAAAGCTCAACGAACACACAGAAAGGTAAGTATCTCCTACATTATGTTCAAAATATGGCTGCAACAATACATGTAACCCGTATTAAACCATTCAATACAGATTTTTAAAATTTATTTTATCAACTTCTGAAGATGCTCTGTGTTGAAGGATCAGTGGATCTGTGTTCGACTACTCCACCTAGGCTGCATTTCTGAGCGCAGATCCACTGAGAAACTTGCCGTTTCAGCAACATTTAATTTAAAAACTGTACTTTTGAAGTTAAACAAATGTTCATAATTATTTTCAATAATTACAAGTTAAAAAGGGCATGGAAATTTATCTTTTTTTGTATCGAAAAAATATTGAACCGAACCGAATCATGAATYCTCGGTATCGTTGCACCCYTAGTTCCAAATAGTAAATCTAAAACAAAGCAACAATAAAATCCTTGCTCAGTAAAGGAAGTACATAAATAATTTTAGATGACAATATGACACGGATATACTTTACCTCAAGACAAAAATAAATAAATACGGGCTCAACTGGTGTTCCACTGAAGAGCTAATTTATTTTAGCATCCTGTCCACCAGCAGGGCGAAGCTGTGTCAAAATCAAATCATAAGAATATTCTTGCTTTTAGTTTCACAATCTGTTCTTCTAAACTGTGCTTAAAAAAGTGACCTGCAACAAGAATTACCATATGCACGCATTACTCACACTCCACTAAACACTCCAGCTGACAAAGCTGATGTGATTTGTCGATGCGTAAAAGAAAAAGAAAGAAAGAAGAGAAACTGGAAACAAAACGACGACAGTAGGGGGCAGGTTGTTTCAGACAGTGCACTCGTCTTCAAAATCAACACAACAAAACTAATTAAGTCACAACATCTGCTTCAAAAATAAGAAAACAAATCACTAAATCAAAAAAAATAATTAGTTTTTCTGTTCGGCAGAGAAAAAAGAAACAGAAAATATATTTGCTCACACATCCTCATCTGAATGATTAACTTGGACTGAGTGGAAAAGCCTCTATCAATAATTAATTACTGCACAGTTTTATATTTAAAAACAGATGAATAGAAGAAAACACCATGTCATAAATCAACCAACTTCAGCCCAAGCTCAARCTACTGTTAAACAGGCCTCACAGAGGAGGAATGGCCGGAAAGTGACTACCAGATTCAACCATGACAGTGCTGCTAAGAATAAACTTATTTTTTAAAGGAAAATCTGGAAAAAAACGCACACTTAAACATCACAAAACTAGTTCCCTCTGTTAATGTTAAGACTTAGTCACACTATATCATTCTGAAACTGAAACAGGAGAAATGCTGAACGTTAAAAATAAAAAAGGGTCATCATTTAACACAAAATGATAGTTTTGCTTTTACTAATGTGGCTGTTCTGAACAATGAAATTGTGTTTTAAATAAAAAAAAATACCTTTAAATTAAGAGATTAGTTACATTGTGGCTTTATATATAAATCTAACTTGCACCAGGATGTTACAAAAAATWATTAAATACAGAAAAGGGCTAGACACCTCATCTTCAGAGGAGAAAAAGTATACGACACTGTGTGTACTCTGAGTATATACAGAAAAAGAAATGTTTAAAAGTGAGTTTATATATTAAAAGTAAACTTGAATGTAATATCTCTCTAATAATCTGGTGAACCAATGCGCCTTACTGCTCCTGATTTTTTAATACTAACATGGTTATAAAACATATAGGCTTGAATCATAAAAAGGTTACTAATTATCAACTAATTATCAACAAGCAAAACTAAGTTACTACCTTGACATGTGGGGCTGTAATAACACACTTCCTGTTCCAGTATGAAAGCTTGTTTGGCTGTCAAGTAAATGGTAACACGTGTTGATTTGAGTGCATTGTCAATTTAATGAGTACTTCACAAAAAAAATAACCCAAATCTCTTTACATTGAGATGCCAAGGCTGTTAGCTTCAGTCACACATAAAAGCAGAGACATTTAAAGCGAAGTGTGGACATTTTTGAGAGCAATCAGTCGAGTTAGTGAGAGCTAAATGTGTTAAGTCCCATTGTGTTGTACTAGTTCATCTCTGTTGTTGACCTAAAGTTCAAACACTTCCATTGGGCCTGCTGGCAACGAGAATTTCGGCGAAATGTTGCTGGCATGATAGGTACCGACAGGAATCGTTCAAACCCCAAAACATCCCTGCTAATCAGGCAAGTTGTGGAGACATAAAGGATGCTGTCAAACTCACCAAAACTAACACGGCGTCACAACCGCACATGCAGCCGGTTAACACCAATTTAAAGGCTGGTAAACTYCCGAAAAGATTTAAAGTCTCACTCTCACGCAAATCCACGCGACCAGTCCACGGAGCTCAGTGGGTGAAAAGCTAAACGTTAGCACGGCACAACTTCCAGGGAAACCTTACTTCCATCTAGCATGTAGCTTACAGCGCTAACATTAGCTAACTAACTTACCGCTAGCTCGCAGCGAGGCACATATAAAACATTAACAGACCCGAAGCCAATGCGCAAACTGTTGCAGAACAGAAATAAAATAGTACCCTAAACACTCCGTGTGCCCAACAAGTCGTGAGCAAGTCGTTTATGATCTGTTTTTCTTATAATTAATGAGTTAGCCAACTTGGCTAACGTTACCTTAGCTAGTTCTTCTCGACTAGTTTTCCTGCAGAGAAGAATCGTGTCGAATTTGAATGTAGCTCCTCTTTTCAACTTCACTGGCATCGGTCACATGCTAGCTGGCTCCACGACTGATGTGGACGTTGTTTACAGCACAGTAAAAAGACGCAGACTTAAGGCAACAAACTACAAAAAACTGTGTGCCTCACCGAGGTTTATATATTTCAGCTGCAGAGAGAAGCGGTAGCATGTTTAGCAGCGGCTAGCCGCGGCTAGCTAGCTGATTGTTCCGCGCATAACTTTGCGGGTAATATTTTTGGGTGTGCAGCCGACAATTATGGCCACGCACGTTTTTTCATGTGCGCGCGAAGGAATTCGAGCTGAACTGTTCTRCATAAACACCTAAACAGGGGTACATTTTATAAACAGCTGCTTCWTCTTTTTTTTTTTTAAAGCTCGAGAATGAAGACATACCTCACTTCCGTAAATTTGCTGCACGCTCGGCCGCAGCCATGTTTTCAATCCCAGTCCGGTGTGTGTGTGTGTGTGTGTGTGTGTGTGTGTGTGTGTGTGTGTGTGTGTGTGTGTGTGTGTGTAGCCGCTCCTGTGAAACTCCCATTGAGGCAA
>NW_013952499.1:256457-259482 GCF_001266775.1 Austrofundulus limnaeus | reverse complement strand
TTCAAATAATAATAATAATAATAAAAATTAAGTGCAAAATAAAAGGCTTCTCTTGTTAAATTCCTTGGAGGTATTTTCTTTTCGTTTGTTCGTTTACTGTCGATTGCCGTATTAAACCGAGCGCGTCTCCACCTCGATTTTCTCCTCCGACTGCGACGGTTCGGCTTCCTGGTGGCTGACGTTTGGTCGCACYGTGACCAGCGGGCCGCCGCCGTAGATGGAGTGGAGGAAGTTCCACGTCTCCTCAGAGATCTGCCCCGAGTCTGCCCCTGCAAGCAAAACCATACATTACTAAATAACACACATATTTAGCATCTATGTACAATATATATAAAGACAAATATAAAATACGTACCTTGTTTGAGCACAAAATGTCCGCTTTTGTTTACAGTAATCTTGGAATTATCAATGGGTCCTGGTGAATCTTGGGAATAAAAAAAGAAGAAAATTAGCTTTTTATTACAGATAGCAGTCATTTACACAGCTAATCTTCTTAAAGACATGCTCTAAATCCTAAGTGACTCAAAGAGCAGCGATGTTAAAACGTCAAGTGTTTCTGTCAAAGTATGAAAAGACATTTCTGCTCCTCATTTGCAACAGAGAGAGGGAAAAAAAAAACAACAAAGATCGGAGGAGCAGAAGTCGACGTTTGCAGACGTTCCTGATCCGAGCCGTTATAAATAGATGTGACAACGCAAAGAGGGGAGGGGAGACGAAAAATCAAATCTATTTTGACATCTTTTTGCTGTTGAAGGAGAGAAACCTGGCTCAGGGGAGCAGGAACATTCTTTGAACTATCAGGAAAAAGGGAAAAGGACCTCCAGAATTTTGTTTGAAAATAGGTAATTTATGCAAACTATAAAAAAACAAACATATTTATTATTGTTTTAGAAGAAAGATCAGATTAAATAAAGCAAGTAATTCCCCCTGTTAAGATGTAATTACATATCAGATGTCACTTGGGATATATTTAACCTTCTAACCAGACATTTAAAGAAGACGGGAGGGAGACGAGGGGGGATTTCAGTCCATTTACCATTGTCTTTTCCTTTGACAAAGCCCTCCCACTCACGAAACCACTGCATGCTGATGCAGTATATGACCACCGGAGACTCCTCCTCCTGGAATGCCTTGTTCAGCTAGAGAGACAGGAGGAGAGGGAGAGAGGAAGTGGGGGAGGAGGACAGAGACAGGGAGGAAGGAGTGCGGGTAGACGGCAGGGAGGTGGGGGTAAAATAATTAAGAGGAAAGGAGATGGAAAACTTAATTAAATTCCTTCTGGTAGTTATTCCAATTAGAGGACACTCTTAAGATCACACAGCCCAGAATTCGTTTTTCTTAGAAATAAAGTCCCTGCTCCTCCTGTCTTCTTCTCCTAATGAAGCTTTTCAGAGACGTGGCATAGGCAGTGTAGGCAAACAGTAAAGGCGCCGTCACAAATGGGGGTGGATAAAAACCATTTTATAACTTTTTATCGGAGTATAGCTGATTTAGTCTGTAGAATAATCATGAAGGTAACTGGTTCTGCTTAGGCTATATGGTGCAGAGGATATTTCACAATAAAAGTATCATATGATGCAGTCAAGACTAACTACTGTTGCTCAGAGTGTAAATAGAAAACAAAATAAAGATAATGTATGTTTCATTTAAGATCTCAAGATAAAGTTCAGATTAAAGTCCGTTTTTCAGTCTTCTACTTCCATGAAATACAGATTTTATGTTTTATTAATCCCCAAAATTTAGTAAAACAATCTTCATATGGCTGGAATGTGCACAGTTTTGTGTAGATGTGTTATGTTGTTTACTATTTTAATTAAACAACCTGGTTTCTAAAGATAGAAAATAATATCATAAGATAATCTATAGTAAAAAAAGAAAGAACTGTTTAATGTGAATGCACGTAAACTGGCAGTAATGCTTAGAAAACTGCAACAGGGTTCCCACGGGTCCTTAATAAGTCTTAAAAGTCACTGAATTCATCAATCCAAAAATAAAGCCTTAGTTAGCCTTAAAATGTCCAAAAACAGTCTTTCAAATGTTTTAAAAATGTCAACACATTCTAAGTAGGATGATTGTAATTTGTCTCAAATATTAAAATTATTGGTAAGATTTATTAATTTTTAATTTTCAGAATGCTTCTCGCAGGTAGTTGTTTTGCGTTAAAAAATAAACACTTGGGTAAAATTGTTGCCATTTTTATTAAATTTTTGATTATCATGAAGTTGGTTTTAAATGTCATTTCAAGTGGCATTAAAGAGGTCTTAAAAAGTCTTAAATTTAATTTGCTTTCAGCTCTGGGAACCCTGTGCAAAAGAGACACCACATGAAATCTTGCCCAGGGTGCCAAATTAGCTAGGGCCGGCCCTGCACAGAGCAGTAAAATAACCCTAAAAAAAAAAAAAAACATTCATTTCTGCTCCGAGGGGCCGCTGTGTGAGAGGAGCACACCAGGCTAACAGCTGCGTTTGTCTCAGTCCTTTCACAATCAGGCTTTTATCTGGCTTCACTCTTCTTATCTGCTGTTTGGGGGGTGAAAAGCACCGACACGTGCAGMCCCATCATCTTGTAAAACAGGCTGGAGAAAAGGGCCTAAATGCACCCATTAGTCCAAGCTGCACAGAGGCACACGATGCATTATCGTCCACACTGGTTAAAGGAATTCTGGGTAAAGTGGACAGAAACGCTCACCCTGACAAACATGTCCAGCTCCGACTTGCGCCGTTTCTCCAGCTTCTCTATCTCAGTCTGGCACGTGTGGCAAACGTAGAGGTGATTGACGGCCGGTCCTCCTCCGTACCTGCAGAGGATGCATCAAATAATTAATAATAATAATAACGGTGAGATCTAAAGAGGTGTGGCCTGTTGGACCACGCCTACCTGCTGTAAAGGTGGTCCCACACGTTCTGCGGCAGCATTACCACCAAGTCGTCGACGTATGACGCTTTGTTGGGCGGCACGCCTGAAGAAAAGCATTTCAAACATCAGACAGTCAAAACAAGACATCAGATATCATATATATATATAT
>NW_013952499.1:251436-256140 GCF_001266775.1 Austrofundulus limnaeus | reverse complement strand
CAGAGAGAAGAGGAGGAGTCAGAGTTCAAATAATATTGTTTTAATAAACAAAGACCAGAAAGATTTCTTTCTTAAAGAGTTCCCCTTTGATGTCACTTCCTGTTTCAATTTGGCTGATTCAAGAAAAGAAAATATGCAGTTTTGTTACAAAATGAGTACAATTGTGTGTTTTATGACATGATTCTTAATTATAAAGATGATTTCTTTGATTTTTTTTTATATTTGAAGGATATGCATGTCACAGGCACTTTAAATCTATATTTAAATATCTTTTAGGTTTGAGATTTCCAAACAGATGTTTGAGTAAGRTTACTCAACTCCTCACAGAATATATCTGGAGTAAACCTGCAAAGATTTAAAAAGACAAACAGTTTTATTCTTCTATCCCCACTAAAGTAAAATTTCTCATTTCCATGTTAATCCTTTCTCATTTCCATGTTAATCCATTTATTTCCCCAAAAACAATCTGCTATTTGCAATAAATTAGATTTTCTTAAAGTAACGATATTTTGTATGATTTTTTTTTTTCATTTTTATTTACATGATAAAAATATAATTAGGAGTCAGGCTTCATAAGAATAAAACGCTGACAGATGGAGCCAGCAGACACGGCAGAATGTTGGATTTGAATGTGAAGAAAGGCAGAAAGGACTGTGACAAGATAAGAAAACGAGCCCTGTGATTAAGTGGCACTTAAAGGTGTGTAATCATAATCGTCTGTATTTTACTTATCAGCTGTCGGTTTAATGGCTCTTTAATACTTTTTCTTTAATTTGCAAGGATTTAAATTCAATATTATTCAAATATTATTATCTCTTGTTTGTTTTTGATCAAAAAACTGAAATATAGATGAAATATAGATGAGCAACAATGTGGGATTATTCAGGTTTTAAGCCTCAAAATGTAATTTTTGACTAAAATGAAAATCAGTACTTCCAGACTTTTGTTAAAATTAAAAATCCACACAAAGAATGAAAGCAAAGAGAGAATATTTAGTCATTTCACAATAACTATTAGATATATATACAGTATATAAAGGCCGATCTGACCCTGGAGTGGTTTCAGCTTTACACACCTCCGTGCACACACAGGAAGTCGTCGTTGGAAATGGGCCCCGGCTCGGCGAACGTCTTGAACTTGTTAAGCCACTGGCGAGAGATGTAGAACTGCAGAAGGCTGGGCTCCATCATGCTGAATAATCCCGACACCCTCCTACGTTCTTTCACTGCGTCCTCGCTGCTCTTTCTGCCACACAAACCGGTTGGTCAGAGGATCAAAAGCAGGACGTCTGAATTTTAAAAAGACGGCACAGATCGTGGAGCAGATGTTGACAACCGAAGCAGCAGGAAGTGAATTACTTGTAAAAGAGCACGTAGGCCTCGGCGTTCTGCACGCAGGACTCGGACACCTCGGTCACGCTCTGGTCGTCGAACTCGTACCACAGCTTGTTCGCGTCGTTCCTGCAGTACGCGATGTAGTGGCCACCTGGGACAAGCGAGAGAGCGGCATTCACAAATCTGATGAGGACGTGTGATTTTTTTTTAATTTTACGTGAACGCAGGACTGGTGCGGGGAGGCTGTGCCCACTCACTGCTGGCAGTGCCGTGGTGACAGATGACGGACAGCAGGTCGTAGTTGGTGGTCTGTGCCGAGCTGTCTTTGGCCAGGAAAGGCTGCAGGTCCAGACCCTCAAGCGGGAACGAGACGTGGGTGCTTATCTTGGTGGAGAACATCAACTCGTGTCTGAAGCGCTTTAAGTGAATACACAAAATCTGCAGCGGAGAAAAAATTATTTTATCATTTTAGGGGGAAAGAACGTCATCGTGGATAAAAATTTAAACTAAAAGTTTTGTCTCTACCTCTGGCAAATTTTGCATTTTACAAAATTTGACTCCGTTTCGTAACCTAAAGCAGAAAAAAAAGTTGAACGACGATGCTGATTTAAATTACRGTGAAGAAAAGTCTTAAAATTACTTACTTTTTGCATTTTTCACAGCTATACATGTTATCTCCTGGAGAAAAAACAAACAAGAAATGAGACACTCATTTTGACATTTTTGTCATAAAAACATCTGCTGATTTGTTTTACCCTTTAGTTCATCTCTAGCAAAGAAAGCTGCAAGACAGTCTTGTAGCGTAACCACTGGACCCCAGAACCAGCTAAAAAAAACAAAAACATTAATTTAGCTGAAAATCTAAGAGAAAACAGCAAATAACTCCAGGTTTTCCRGGCACCTTTTGATGTACTCCATGACAAACGCGATCCACCCTTGAGGTGCGTAAGCTTCTCCACAGGAACCAGCTTTCACCAGAGAGGTCTGGTGGGTGGACGAGTGGAGCTTGGCCAGGTCCTCCTTACCCGGGATGGGCAGGGAGATATCCTGGAAGTTCTCCAGGGTCACCGACACCTGCCGGCACAAAACAGCCACAGCTTTAGCAGAGGAGCTGTCAGGAGTTGACACAATCTGAGTCAGTTCACTCGTCTGTTGCTCTTTAATAAGCAACACGTTAAACAGATGACAAAACCTTTTTTTATTTATGCAAAATTTGACATTTTAAAGTGCCTGTGACATGCCTGTCCTTCAAATACAAAAAGTCAAAGAAAACATCTTTATTCTTAAGAAATTAGCATAATACACATGATTTTACACATTTTGTCTCATAACTGGCCTATTTTCTTTTGGATTTAGCTCAGCCAAAGTGAAACAGGAAGTGACATCAAAGGGGAACTCTTTAATAAAATAAACTCTCTGGTCTTTGTTACTGAAACAATATTATTTAAACTTTAACTCTTCTTCATCTCTTTTTGATAGAAACTCAAAATAATCTAAAGAAACATCAGATCCTTCTCCACAGTCTCTGTTGTTGGCTGTTGCAACAACGCTCTGTTTACATGCAGACACTCCCCTTTGACATCACTTCCTGTTTTTTCACGTGCAAATATTTCAACAACTGTTCATCTCAGTTGTGTGAAATTTGTTTTGCAATATTTTATCAATGTTCTCTTTCCAAAAACGCATTCATGTTTATTACAAAACATAGATGTCACAGGCCCTTTAAGTTGCTCGGTAAGATTTTAAGAGCCGCACTCACCCGGTCGCAGGTGAGGCACTGGACTGAGCTGACGATGGTCCCGTCGAACACGTCTGAGATGACGCTGCGATATTTCTTCTGACGCTTGTTCTTTGGAGGGGAGAACGTGGTCACCGCTGGCAAACACAAGGCACGGCAGAGAGAAACAGGATATTATCTTCCTAGCCTTCTTACATTTCCAGTTTTCTATCTCAGTACGACCTCTGGTCCTGTCCTGATCAGATCTCCTGACTTCTGCCAACAAAGAGTCCGTACCTTTCTTGTGGGCGGGGTTTAGGCTCGGCCATCCACAGGAAGCTTTAGGAGGGCTGCTGGACATCTTGGGAATGTGTCCCTCCATGGGTGTGGGACTCTGTGGTCTTGTGATGTTTGACATTTGAATATCTGAAAAGCAATCTAGAAGAGAAAAGGTTAGTTAGGTTTGCATTTAATCAAACATAAAAATAGGAAGATTTGAAGTTTTAGATTCTTACCTGATGCTTTGCCTTGAAGCTTGATGGCTCCTTGGCTGCTGATGATGGGCGTGGTCTCCGTGGTGGTGTCAACATCTTTGTCCATGTCCACTCCGGCGCTTCCTCCCAGGACGCCATTAACCCCGGAGCGATAAAAGTCATTGATCATGTTCTTCTCCTTCTGCCACTCCCTGTTGGCCAGGATCTCATCCGGCTCCGGGATCAGCATCTCCGCCTCGTTGGTGTTGTCCGCCGGCGAGCTCCCGGCCTGCGCGTCATTGTCAGCCCGCTCGCTGCTGCCGCAGGACTCGCAGGACTGGAAGTCGTTGTCCGACTGGCTGCGGCTGTCCTCCTCGGGGCCGTCGTCCATGTTGATGCAGCTGGACTGCTCGTAAGGCTCCAGCGTCGGCTCGGGCGTCGGCTCCTTCAGCTCCTCGTGAAGCTGATCCATCAGGCAGCGCAGGAACTCCTGGGAGTCCTGAAACACAAACAAGTCGGGAGTCAAACTCATTTTCACCAAGGGCCACATGAGCGTTATGGTGGCCCTTAAGGGCCAGTTGTGATTAACTTTGACGTTTCATGTTCACTTTTGACTGAACAGTGTTTCAACATGTCCTCTTGAACTAAGTGTACGACTGACTACATCTGAAATAAATACAGAAATATAATATTATATGTTATGGTAATATTATATGTTATTATAATATTATAATATATAATAATATTAAAAGGTAAAACTAATGAAGTTTTACTCACTGATGAGTTTCTAGTTAGTAGCTGCCATCTTGAATTCTTAACTCTCCCACTTTCTGACAGGGAACTCTCATGAATGATCCACGTGCATTATGGCAGATTTAGTTTATGGTTGATGCTGACTTTAAAGCAGCTTAATTTGAGACATTAATACTGAGCTATCCAACTAAATTGCTCAGTTACTTAAGGCTTAAAGCTCAGACAAAAAAAAAAGCAAACAGCTCAGGGGCAGGACAATTATTATCCTTCACCTTTTAATTTAGTTTATTTTGTTGCATTTAATCATAAATTTAAAGTTTACCATTGATATAAGAAACAATTTTCATATTAAGTTTATATATACACACACACATATATATACACATATACATATACATATATATATACACATATACATATACATATA
>NW_013952499.1:247729-249867 GCF_001266775.1 Austrofundulus limnaeus | reverse complement strand
ATATATACGTATATGACTCCCCTGGCAGGCTACATGGGAGTCACCCCGCAGGCCTTGAGTTTGACACGTGTCCTACAAGGTCAAACGTTGATTTTTTTTGTCTAAAATGAATGAAACAAATAAAACTGCTAAATAAAATAAAGCTATACTTCCTAATCGGTTTTTCCAAAGCTGATCTGTTCTCAAATTACAAACAACAACCAGTCCCCCCCACCCCCCACTCGTTCCGGCCGATTCTGGACGCCCAAAACCCAAAACCAAAGCACTCATGAAAGTGTTATTAAACCCAACAAACCTGAGAAATCCAATCTCCTCCTTCAAACAACATTAACGCTCCTCTCTCGGTTGCTTATCTTTATTCATAGCAATGCTAAATTCAAGGCTGCGCGGCTCAGCGTGGCGACAAATGAATATTCCTTTCCCAACTCCTTTTAAAAGAAACTTCAGCGAGCCAAAGGGAGAGAAGGAAAAATCTTCATCTCACTGTTCGGCCTTATAAAAAGTCTTACTCCAACCTTTAAGTCAGCCTTACTTTAAAAAAAACACCTTAGATCCAATCAGTAATTGCCCCTCAGGCGTAATTTGTAAAGGAAAGTACGACTGTTTTAATTAAAAACCAACTCTGGAAAAGTAAGATAACTGCGTTCCAGCAAAGGGGGAGAAGAAATATAAAAGATTATAAGGTTCAAAACACACAAAAATGATTATAATGAATGTTTTATAGAGATTTACAACATGCTGCAGAAAAAGTAAACCTCACAGAGACCTAACGTTTTATTTATATGACGAAAAAAAGAAATTACACGTTCGTTTCATCATCTCACCTGCTGAGAATACCCTCGAAACATGGGGTTTACAGATTTGATTCCTTGGAACAAGTTGGTTGGAACCACATAGGAGGGTCTGCAACGTGAAGAAAACATAAATACAAAGTAAAGCTGTGGTGTGATTCATCGTGAAAGGATCAATTTAAAGTTGCTTTTCCCATCTCAGTGTTTATCATTTAAGGGTGCGGCATGCATTAAAAGTGACATCTAGTGTGGAGCGAGCAGAATATTTACCTCAAATTCATACATTTATAAAAAAAGCCAACCTGTTCTTGTGCCACAGCTCTGACACCAGCTTCTGATAGCTTTTGCAGAGAGCCGGCTTCTTGTCCGTTCGGATCAGGCCGCCACATTCCAGAAAAAACTGCGTCAAGGGCGGACTGCAACAAGACAGGATATATTATATACGTTGGCAAAAAGGCACTGACAACTTTTAGTTTGATGCTTTTAAATGGAGGAGATTTAATTGACACAAAATGTGGAGAGAGAAAATAGGGCGACGTGTTCTTTTACTGTGATGGAGCTGATGACCTGACAGTAACCGAGACGAGCAGTGCTCACACTAACAAAAGTTTCAGGAAGTGCTCCTCCTCCTGCAGCTGCGTGACTCAGATCCTTCTATTTTTGGAATCTTATTTAGATAACAAATTCTGACTCGCATCTGTACAAACTCTGACTTCTCCTCAGGAAAAAAACACAGGATTTTCAAACATTAACAGTTTTAGAAAGAAGGAAAAGCAAAGCTCCTGTTAAGCTCTATAATATTCCCACTACAATAACAAACCATTAAAGATGGTGTCAGGTTCGAAATAAAACAAAGAAAATGTTTAAAAAAATAACAGACTGAGATGTGTCAGAACAGAAAGAGGAAAGAGGTGTTAATTGTAGCAGAAGAGCCCACAGGGAGCTACAAACGGCCATTTCTGGCTTTTCAAATGGTGCAGTGCACCAATCCTCCCTCAGCCATCAATCTCCCAAACCAACAGAGCCGTGGTTATTCCTCTCAGTCTGCATAAAGTGGGCAGGCAGTGAATAAAATAGCAAATGGCCACAGGAGGGAAAAAAAGAAGAGGAGTGCTGAATGTGTGATGATTGGGATGAAAGTAGCAGGGAGTTTAAAGGGATCCATGATTAGTTGTAACATTAGACTTTTTTTAATAAACATATAATTTAACTGTAAAATAAAGACTGTAAAAATACTGTAGGATGTTCGGTTTTATCATTTATTACACGGGCGGGGACATTTTGTTTACACACAAAGCATTCTGGGTAAATGGTGACGTAGATAGGTCCTCGGTGCGAGGCTGCTAG
>NW_013952499.1:245016-246239 GCF_001266775.1 Austrofundulus limnaeus | reverse complement strand
GGATATAGCTCGCTCACACCGAGGACCTATCCACGTCATCATTTACCCAGAATGCTTTGCGTGTAAATAAAATGGCTCCGTCCGTGTTAAAATATTAATTTAAAAAATTAACAAAACTAAACAGCCTACAGTATTTTTACAGTCTTTATTTTACAGTTAAAATATTTGTTTATCAAATAAAGTCTGATGTTACAACTAATCATGGATCCCTTTAAAAAAAATGAGTTTGTTATGAACTAAACCAGATTTAAAAGTTCGCACCAGTTGGAGAGAGCCTGGAGGGCAGAGTTCATGTAGCAGGTGTTGCCTATATTCTTCAGTCCCGTCAGACCTGAAAGAGACGCAGGACATCGTGAAACAAGCCTTCAAAGACAGGAAAAGTGTCTCATTTCTACAATTATTCTTTTAAAACAGGAACAGAAAATCAGCTGTTTAGTTGGAGGCTGCACACTGTGAAATTATCTTATTTATTCGTGTAGAATGTGAAAATTTAACCCCAAAAATCATCTTTAAATTTCAGGGTGGGTGTCACATTATTTACGGAACTGTAACCCAGCCAGAACTGCAGATCTATGCAGCTCGCACTGTGTGATTGGTCAGAACTTTGTGGGCGTGTTTGTTCATGAGGATCAGCGTGTGCTCCCAGAAGCTGACTGACGAGAGGCACGTTAGCAAAATTAGCATTAGCAAAACGTGCGGTTTCGAGGAGCAGCTCGTCTGGTCCTACTGAGCACAAAGCTCCATAAACAGCAAAAAAACAACCCCCTCCTCAGACTCATGACTGTCCACAAAGTCGTCTACTAAAACATATTTTCATCCTAAATGCCAGTTTTCCCGTGGTTTTGCTATAAATATACATAAAACGTAAGTATATCTGTATCACAGTCATCATATGATCATTTTATAGCTATGTTTACTAGGGCTGCAACAATACATGTACCCATATCGAACAGTTCAATACACACCTGTATGGAACAATACAGATGTTTTAAATTTTATTTTATCAGCTTGTCTTCTGAAGATGCTCTGTGTTGAAGGATCAGTGGATCTGTGTTCGACTACTCCACCTAGGCTGTATTTTTGAGCTCAGATCCACTGAGAAACTTGCTGTTTCAGCAACATTTAATTTAAAAATTAAATGAGGAGCTTAGTTCTTGGCTCCACTCCTCCTGTCAGACTGTACTGGATACTGTGGCTCCTCTAAAAACTAAACAGCCTAGAAC
>NW_013952499.1:241898-244847 GCF_001266775.1 Austrofundulus limnaeus | reverse complement strand
TCAGAGGCTGAAAAATCCTGAAGTCTGTTTGTATGAAATTAGTTAGCATTATAGATGAGAATTAGATTATTTATCTCATTTTAAGCTAAAAAAAAAAAGGGAGTTGCATAATACTCAAATTAACACGGTAATCTTTCATGTAGATGATCGTCACCGAAACACAAGTCCTGAACCACAGGATGGATTTAATGAAACCCTGTGAATGTTATCTACGGATGTGTCATCAAACATTCTCCAGTTTCCACACCTTGATTTCAAACTGGAAGTCCCAGACCCGTCCTGGAGTCTGAGCCGTTTTAGATTCAATGTTGTGAGTGAATCAGCCGAAGCTTTTGTTTGATCTGGACGGTGGCTGAGGCGCAGCTCAGGCGAGGCGGGATGAGGCAACGCTCTCATCAGATTCAGGTTCTTTGAAGACGACTTGGGCTGCTGGGTCTGACACAAATAAAAACCCTGTTTCTGTTCCGCTCACAGCTTTGAACTCACCCAGAGGATGAATTTTAGCGCCGCTCTGTTTGACGTGTCGGTTTTTAATTTTGTCAAACTGAGATCAAGATGTGATGAAATCTTTTCACATTTTAGTCACTCGTCTGACTTGAAATGGATCGTTCCCGTCGTTACAGTGAAAGGAAATATTCATCATCATCTGCAACATTGAGTTTCTTGACCAAACAGCACAACTGCAAATAAAACTGCAAATACTACAAACATAACTTTAGACTGGTTTTGTGTATAATTAAATTCAACGTGTTCTTATGAGAAGTTAAAMAATCAGCGGAGGCTCACCTCTGGCCCGGAGGTCGTCCTCCTCTTCCGTCTCCATGTCCAGGTCTTCGTAGCCTCCATTAGAAGGAACGATCAGAGAAGTCGGGCTCCCGGGGCTCCCTCTGTTATCCTACAGCAACGTCGCCAAACAAACGTAAATAAACAAAACAAATTWWAAAAAAACACATCAGCATCACAACTAGCTTTCCACCAACAGAAGCAAAACTGTGAATTTACTCCCTAAACTCCTTTTCTAACTCCAGCAAATAAAAATATAGATTCAGGGTTTTTGCTGGAAGATTAAAAAAAACAAAAAACCGTCTTTTACCTGACCGGTGGCGTTCTGTTGTAAGGGGAGGGGCTTGATGTTGACGTGAGACGAGTGAGGACTGAGTTTACGCTCCAGGAACACTTCTTTACCGCAGGCGTAGCACCACACTCGAAGGGTGGTCAGGTTCACCGTGAGGTTGTGCCTCGTCTCCTGAACACACACACACACACACACACACACACACACACACACACGAAATTTTTTTATTTGTGACAAGACAGGTTGCAAAAACTAATGTTTTATTAGAAATAAAGTGTATTTTATTTCTTTTACATATTTAGGCTGGTAAGTGAGCAAAGCCATCGCCCAGCTGTAACTGCAACATCTGCTACCTTTAGCTCGTAGCTARCCTTTAGCTACTTTTAGATCATTCTTTGAAAACTTAGCCAGTATTAGGCAAAGAACAGCAAAGCTTCATTTTAATCAAACTAGCTCATTTGCATTGTCTGTGAAAATGCTGCATAAATGCTTAATGTTGAAAGATTTTTAAAGAAAAAAAAAGAAAAAAATTGCAATTTGTTTTAAAAATAACATAATAACAGAAAAAGCTGAAATTAGCAGAACATAGCTAAAACGTGGCTCAAAAGGCTGAATCTAGTGCAAAGAGGCAAGAGGAGCACTTTTGCTAAAGTAAGGAGTAAGAAGCTAAAACTTTTACAAAAAGGTCAATTTAGCAGAAAATCAGCTGAAATAGCTACAAAAAGGATTCAATTGTAAAAAACAACTGAAGGACACATCAAAAGCTTAAAATAGCAGAAAGAAGCTAACCGATGGATAAAAAATTAGCAAAATAACTGAAGAGAGCAGAAAGATAAATGAAAAATAAAACCTACAATTAGCACAGAAAAAATGCTGAAAAAAGCTAAAATTTGCAAAGAAGATAAAAAGGCAGAAACAGAACAAAGAGTAAAAAGTACAGTAAAGACTTAAAAACATTTTGAAAGGCTAAAAATCTTAAATGTATAAACTGTTGAAAGATCAAAAGTCGAAGCCAGAATGTCCTGAAACGGCCAAATGTTTCGATACATAAACTGTTGAATCAGAACAAAAACTGCGGAATGAGATACAGATATGTGTCAAAAAACGTACGGAAGAAATAAGGATCATCTGAATAACAAACGTTTTATAGCTTGACTTGAGCAGGTGTTGCTAATCTGAAAAAATCAAGCTACTGTGGCTGGTAGGACTGAAAAAACAACGATAAATGTCGCAATAAACAACGTGATCATTATCAATAGAAAATACGTCCAATAAAATGTCGATAACCTCACTGAAATTTGATCCAGAACCGCACGGCATTCTGGGGGATGTAGGCAGAGGAAAGGCTTTAGCTGCTCGAGCTCTCACAGCCCAGCTAACCAAGGCCGGTGGTATCAGCTAACTCACTCAGTCTTTGGTAAACTAGCAACAAACGTGCTCCACAGTAGCTTCACGTTTCACCACTGAGCCTCAGAACAGCATCAAAATATAAAAAGAATGTCGTGAAGTTCCAAACGCTGCAGATTCTGAACAGAGACAAACACAAATATTTACTTTAAAATATTGATAGCAGGTTTCTTCTTCAGGAAGGGCGTTACAATCTAAGAGGCATTTGTCAATTTCAAGTTTTGCTTGTGCAAACTGCGGCGGGGTTAACTACGTTCAAACAGAGCTACTCGAGGTGACTTGGGTTTAAACGCGGAGGCAGATGGGTGCGCGGCGGAGTCCTGATGACCCACTGCCGCTCTGACACCGGCGGTCCGACGTGAGGCCGACCTGCTGACTCTGTATTATTCATCAAGGCGTGCATTAGCTTTCAACACGGGGGGAGCAGGGCAGGATTTGGCAAAAAGCATCACACCAGACGGAACACA
>NW_013952499.1:235467-241269 GCF_001266775.1 Austrofundulus limnaeus | reverse complement strand
CCCCCCCCCACTTCCCGAAGGAATGGCAATTAATAATGGATGATCCGCTACTGAAACTGAAGAGAACGTGGAGACGCAGGCGAAGAAAGTCGGTCGACAGGTTGGTTTTTTTTCCACCCCACAAAGCACGTTGCACTTCAAAAAGCCTGAAGATGCACGTGCAAGGCTCTGTGATCACAGAGGGGACGTGTTAAAAATAAAAGCAGCACGAAGGCTTGGGGAGGTGGTTTTATTGCCAGTAATTGCTCTCGGGATTCTGATGCGGTTTTTCATGTCTGGGATTTCCATCTGTGCCTCCTCTCTACTTATGCCTGATCTTTTCATCTGTTTCCAGCTGAACATCACAGGCGAGGAATCCTCCCTCTCAGTTCCGTTCCCTTCATGTCTCTTTTGCACTGAATCACAGCCTTCTGACGGCGCTGACATGGCTCACCTGAGAGTGGACGGTGCTGTGGTCGGCATGAGATTCTCCACAACCCACGTAGGCACAACCGTTCTACAGGGGGCAAACAATCAGGACGTTAAGATACAGAGTTTTATGAGGTAGTAGTTCACGTTTTTCATAAAGGTGCTGTCTTACCTCCAAACACGCCCACAGATTCGGACCCCTGACTTTACAGTCTTGGCACTGGCCCTGAAAAGACGAGAAGAAACAAAAAATAAAGAACTAGAAACAACGAATTCTCTATCGAGCGCTGAATGACTTTGCAGAAAAAAATTATCCTAGTTGTTAAGGCTAAAAGAAGCAGAATACTAGCTAAAAAAGCTAAAAAGCTAAAAGCAACAAAAGGATAGCTGGTAAAAGCAAAATGCTGGCTAAATTTAAAAGTAGCAAAACATTACCTAAATGTAGCAACAAACTAGCTAAAAACTAAAAGTAGCAAAAGGTTAGCTGCAAGTAATAAGAAGACCAACTGTTAAAATAAAAAATCTTTAGCTAAAAGCAAAAAGTAGCAAAGGGCTAGCTAAAAGCAGCAGAACACTAGCAAATAGCTGAAAATATAAAAGCTAGTTAAACGTATCATAAATCTAGCTACAGGTTTAAAGTAGCAAAATGCTGGCTAACGGCTAAAAGTAGAAAAGAATATTTAGAAGCTGAATGTAGCAAAATGCTATATAAAAGCTGAAAGTTACAGTAAGTTAGTTAAAGCTTAAAGTAGCAAAATACTGGCTAACAGCTAAAAGTAGAAAGGATATCTAAAAGGTGAAAGTGGCAAAATGCTAGCTAAAAGCTGCAAAAAGTTAGCTATAGCTTAAAGTAGCAAAATGGTAGCTAAAAGCAGCAAAACATTAGCTGAAAGTAATAAAAAAAGGTTAGCTAAATTAAACATAGTGAAAGGCCAGCTAAAAGCTAAAAGGCGCAGAACGGTACCTACAAGTTAAGTATAGAAAAACTCTGGCTAAAAGCTAAAAGCTAGCAAAAGAATACAAAAATGGAGCAAGTATGCTGACGTTTTTGAAAGAACTGAAGAGATGTTTATCAATAAAGTGAAATATTGATAAAAATATAAAAGTTACAAAATTATAAAGTCACAGCACCCATCTTCAGAACCATCATGATATAAAATAGCTAAAATAGCACAAAGACTTTAGACGTAGTCGGATCGTAAACGACATAGGAAAAAAAATGTTAAAACATGAGAATAATGGTATTCACACAATTAAGAGTTAGTAAAGATACATAAATAAATGAGTTAAACTTCAGTAAAAAAGTTTCTTACATGGGATTTCTGAATAAGTTCCTCCTTGGTGATCTCCCCCACGCAGTCCAGGTGGGGGCAGTCACCGCTGGGCGCAGGCGACATCACTCAGTGACCCGTCTAAAGACACAGAGAGACAAAGAAAACTTAACGCAACATTTGCAGTTTGCAATCGAATGACCTCCTGAGTTTAAACTCAGTTTTTGTTTGAAATGAATATTAATAATCAAACATCTGACACCAGAGAGAAGAGGAAGAAACAAAAACCAGCAGAGGACAAGAAGAACAGTCTGGTTCCTGTCACCTGAGTCGTCACCACACACGATACGTTGTTCTGTTTGCAAAAGCAATAAATCAGCAGACAGGGTAACTCAGAAACAGTGTCTGCATTTTGTTACATCTAAATGTGGGGATTTTACCAACATAACCTGTAATCAGACACCTGGACTAACTTTTTATTCTGCTTTTGAGACATTCAAATCATACAAGCTGTGGTGGAGACAGAAACTGTGGAGCTGTGACATGTAAATACTTTACTTCCTGATCACGGTCAGCAGCTGTTCATATGAAAAAGAATGATGCCCCGGCAGTAAACACAAGTTGGAGCAACAATCCATGCTCTCACACAACTCCCATTAGTGGAGGTTAACTGGAAACACTGAATCCAGCAGAGTGGTTAAACAACATGAGAATAACAAAGTTTTATCCTCGACAACCTCGAAACATGAAGCAGAACTAATGAAAACCACTGACAGAGCTGTGCAAATTATTATTATCCTGCTAGTGTGCATGTCGCCCGCTGCCTTTCCTTTCATAATGAGAAGAAATAAAGCTATAACTATTTTAGCCAAACCTTAAGTTCTATATAACATTTTGCACAATCATGCAATAATGCATTCATACAATATGTTGGGGCTTACTTTCAGCTTCACATGAAATTTTAGCAAATTATCTGTAAAATTTAACTACATAACAGCCAACAAACATGACAAAAACATTCTTATCTTTACCGGGAAGTGATAAAACCGTCCAAGAGATATACAGATTTGTGTACCAGAACTTTGATTTTCCTCGCTKCTTCTTCCATTAACTCCTCATATTAACATTTCTAAATGTTAAAATGTTAAAAAGCACAAGGTGGAGCTGGTTCAAAGCCTCCTCACTTCAATATTAATACAAAATATAAGAATAAAATATATATAAATCAAAAAGACCAAACCAGTATTTATTAATATTAATTTGACTAAAAATTGTGCTGCAATAACTTCTGTAGTTTAATTGCAGTTTTATACGTGACATTTACCAGATTCAGACTATTTTGATTTTATATTTATTGTTTTTCTTTATTATTGTGGGTGTGGCTTTCTGAGAAACTGCAAATAAAACCTGATGTTTACAGCCAAACATTTGGGCTTAGTAACATTAATAGTATAAATATTTAAAGCACAAAGATGATCAAAATAAAAACCTTAATCCGCCAGTTCAAAAAATAACAACAAAGGACCAGCTAACTCTATTCGTTGTGCAAAAATGTCCAAAACTCGTTACGTGGAATGGCAAATAGCTGCTAAATGCCTGGTTTTTAACCGGTTTCAACTTTAAAAACAGATATGTTCGCCATGAGTTTCAAAGAGGAAGCGAGTTACTGCTGGTTTGGGTGGTTTAACACAGTCATTGCAGAAGCGCGAGGCTTCGGCCTGCAGGACTCGGAGTGAGCTGTCAAAATCCGGAGACAAGCGACACAGGCGATCCGTCGCTGCTAGCATTAGCATGCTAGCCTGTTAGCGCTAAGCACTCAATGAATTAATTGTTGTCGTGAGTTAGCCCCGACACCAACTACTAAAAATACATAACAGGATTGTATTCAGCGAGGCCACAAACTGGAATATTTCGGCGCGACAGTTCCGTACTGATAACCATCTTGCTACGAATACGCTAACAGATAGCTAGCTAAGGTTACTGATGATCAGTGACAACGCAGGAGTCAGCAGCAGCAGCATCCCCACGCCAAAAAAATTAATAAAATTAGACTTACTGGCTCGTTAACAAAGACGCGCTGCTTCTCACGAAGATCCGAGTGTTTCTATCGTCTCACACATACGCATTTAGGTACATATTTCCAGAAGACAAGCCTTCCTTCACAGGAACGAAAGCGCTCCGTCTCTCAGCGTGGTTGCTAACGTTACGACGTAGCTCCGCCCCTTTTCCGGTTTAACCCTTCAAAAAAAATTCACGGACTTCAGGTGTCGTCGTGCCATAATATTTCGGGGATACGTACTTTGGCGCGACACCTGACAGCCAGCCGGAACAGCTGATCAACCGTGTGAGGTATGAGTACTCAGAAATAACTGAATGTGATGTAAATGTATTTATTTAAATAAAGAAAACCACCTCCTCAACTTGACACCAACCCATTCAAGAGCTGATGTGGGATTTCAAAATAAAAGCACTTTAAAAGTTCAAATGTAGTTTCGTTGATATTTTAATATGTAATATTACAAAAATAAGCCTGATTCTGTGCACTGATTCCACATCAGGTTGAGAGACCACTGTATGTATGTGGATTAATTATGTTATATTGGAGTGGTGGTTGGATCTCATTTACATGTGTATATTTTTTGTTTGTTTTGTTTTCATCACAAACTGATAAGACTCTYGAAACCAAATGAAGTTGTGAATGAGGTAGGATTAAATAAGTTTTACTTTGCCAATGCAATGCACACTATTGTGATTCATTTCCCATCCAAGTCATCTCCACTTTGGCATGCTTCTCCTCTTACATACTTTTTCCTAGAGCTGCCATTGTAATTTATATCTGTAAAGCYCCTGTGCCAAATGATGGCTATGCCTTTTGGTGCCTGTACAACTTGTAGTTTTTGAAATCTTAATGTTTAATATTTTATAATGGGAGTAAATGGAGCCTTATATTGGTCTAATACTGCCCCCTGCTGTATATACTCAGTACTGAACCATATATTAATAATATTTAATCTGAATAGTTCAGTGGTTACAATACTAATATCATTGTATTTTGATGTTTTACTATAATATTGTCCTAATATTGCTCTATTGCTGTAATATATTTCAGTTTAGTGTCAACAATTGCATTGGCAATGTGGCCACTTTCTGCACACATACAAACCCAACACCTGGCATTGCCCTCTGCCACAGCTCCAGTAGTCTTATGGTTAGTGCCATGAACTTTCATGTGGAAGATCACAGGTTGAAACCCAGCTAAAACAACTTTAACAAAAAATCTCTTCAAACTTCATATTGTTACACAATTACCTGTCAAGTCAGCAGGTGTTTGTAATTAAGGTAGTTGTGTAATAATTAACTTAATTACAAATACCTGCTGACTTGACAGGCACAAGCTGGAATAGAAAACATATTTGAACTTGGTCACAGTTCATTCTGCAAGTCCACTGCTGCAGGCAAAGCCATGCTGCAATGACATGCTACATGGCAATGCACAGTTGTTTTTACATCGTAAAAACTCATGTCTAGTTAGACTAAGTGGTTTCATTTTTTTGTAGAAATATGAAAGGGTATAAGGTTTCCCCTGACATCATAACCCCCCACTCTATCCATAAAAAGTTTCTGTATATTATCTGGTAGTTCTTTGTTCCTAGCTTTATACATCACTTGAGCTGTTTTAAATTCAACCAGSTCTAAGAGTTTTGGTAAATAACTCAGTGGTGTGATCCTGGAAGCCTACTTTATGAACCATTCTGACGGCTCTTTTCTGGAGAGTGCACAACGGYMTGAGTGAGGATTTGTAGGGGTTTCCCCAGACTTCCAMACAATAATTCAAACAAGGCAAAATAAGTGAACAATATACCAGTGGTTCCCAAACTTTTTGTCTTCTGGCCCACAAAATATTCATGGCAAAAACTTGTGACCCCAAATATTACTGGTCTGAGTACACGATCTTTGTTAATAACCCTAAAAACACAGGCTTTTTGACAATCTAAACAGCTTGTACACAAATATAAATACTTATTTATACTTATTTTGCGTTTTTGTAATAATTAAAGGGAAAATATTACATCATCAGTTATTTTATTATCCTTTAAATTGATTTCTGGAGATTATCCAAGGT
>NW_013952499.1:227991-229987 GCF_001266775.1 Austrofundulus limnaeus | reverse complement strand
TCTCATGTGTCTGTTTAAATTTGACTTTTGGTTAAATCTTTGTCCACAAACATCACAAGGAAATGGTTTGTCTCCTGTGTGAACTCTCATGTGTTTGTTTAAAATTGTTTTACGGCTAAATCTTTGTCCACAAAGATCACAAGGAAATGGTTTGTCTCCTGTGTGGATTCTCATGTGTGAGTTTATAGATGACTTTTGGTTAAATCTTTGTCCACAAACATCACAAGGAAATGGTTTTTCTCCTGTGTGGATTCTCATGTGTCTGTTTAAATTTGACTTTTGGTTAAATCTTTGTCCACAAACATCACAAGGAAATGGTTTTTCTCCTGTGTGGACGCTCATGTGTGAGTTTAAACTTATTTTAAGGCTAAATCTTTGTCCACAAACATCACAAGGAAATGGCTTTTCTCCTGTGTGGACTCTCATGTGTGACTTCAAATTTGTTTTCCATCTAAATCTTTGTCCACAAACATCACAAGGAAATGGTTTGTCTCCTGTGTGGACTATCATGTGTGAGTTTAAATGTGACTTTCGACTAAATCTATGTCCACAAACATCACAAGGAAATGGTTTGTCTCCTGTGTGAACTCTCATGTGTTGGTTTAAATATGACTTTCGACTAAAACTTTGTCCACAAACATTACAAGGAAATTGTTTGTCTCCTGTGTGGACTCTCATGTGAGCTTTTAGAATATTTTTTCTTTTAAATTTCTTATCACAGTCATTACACTGGAATAGTTTTGGTTCTGTCTGGTCTCCTGAATGACAGGACACGTGTCTCTTAAGATACCTGTTGTTGACACACTTCTTACCACACTCAGAGCATCTCACAGATTTTTTGACACTCTTCACTCCTGAYTCAGGAGCTCTTCTATTCTTCCGTTCTTTGTTCCTTTGTTTAGTTTTTTGCACAGAGACTGACAAATTCTTCAGCTGAGAGTCAGGATTGTTCACATCCTCGTCGTCGTTATAATCCTCACTNAAGGCAAAAATGTAATTAATTCAAAAAATCTTTTCAGGACCCCACCTTGATGTTTCGGGACCCCACTTTGGGTCCCGACCCCAACTTTGGGAAACACTGCAATATACTATATGCAATGCTTTATTATCTTGGCGAGGGAGTCCAGAGCTGGGACTGCTGACATCGGATCCTGGAGCAGCTACTGCCTGGCTTCTAGGTGAGCCATGCTGCCAAAAAGCACTGGGCAGGTAAGATCAGACTCCACAGAACATCTCAGACAGCATGGAGGAGATTAAAAAAAAGTCACTTAACTTTATGAGAGTGCTGAACTGTCAAGGTTAGCTTCACAACAAGAACTTCTGTCCGGTTTGGTTGAGGAGGTGAAGCAGCTGAAAATCGCACTAAGTGACAGAGACAGAAAAATAGCTGAACTGGAAAATAAAAAGTGAACGAACTAACAATATTCACGAAGAGATGACTTGGTCATTTCCGGACTTGAAGTGAAACACAGGACCTATGCTAAAGCTGTGGTAAGTGGAGGCATCACAGAGGATGCTCCTCAAGATTTGCTCATTCTGGAGCAACAGGTTGACCTCTTTTTTTTTTTTTTTTGCAAAAAAAGACATTAACATCAAACCTGAGGACATTTCGACCTGCCACATCCATCAATCCATCCAATAATCTGATGGTGCAGGCAAGGAAACTGAAGGGAACAAATGTCTTTATAAATGAACATCTAACGAAAAAAATTGTAACATCGCACGTGAGGCAAGGTCACTGAAAAAACAAACAAAAAAATTATAGCAACTTGAACACGTAACTGAAACATCTGGATCAAAGTTAGGGAAGACTTAAAGGCAACTTAAAGGCAGTTTTATTTTATGAACAGAAGTAATGGAAGAGGTGGTGGAGTAGCTCTATTTATTAAAAAGGAAATAAAATGKAGGAAAATTGATGTCAGTAATTATAGATAATATTATGGAAATAATAACAATTGAAATAATAAATAAAAATTCTAAAAATATAATAATAAGC
>NW_013952499.1:216847-223526 GCF_001266775.1 Austrofundulus limnaeus | reverse complement strand
GTTCTGGATCTGGCTGGTCCACACCAGGTATCCATTCTTCTGAAGGCTCTACTTTAATCAGCACCATCTGTTGGTCATTTGCAGGGACCACTGAGACACAGGGATATCAAGGAAAACATTATCTTTATATTCACACATACATACATCATTTCTGTTGTTGCATTAAGTAAACAGGGTTCACTGCTTCACCATTGTTGGTGATATCATGGGTTCACCATTTATCTTGGTGAGATGTAGGACATAGGCATCGCAATTGCCATCTGAATAAAGGTGCTGATAACACATGTCTGCCCCATAATAGCCGGTTTAAAAAATTTATAATGCTCTTTACTGTTCTTTTTTTTTCTATCCTGGTGGTTCACCTTGCTCTCATTCCTGGGCTCCTCTCCTTTCTTGAGCTGTCAACCAAAAAAATATATATATCAAGAATTTGTCATTACAAGAAGTACAGAGGTGTATGGAGTTATCCTACTACAGAATTGTGTTTCAGTCAGGAGTTGTTCTTAAATTAACGATTTGGGTGGTAAACATGTTTGTGTGTCTAATTTTTCATCCCAGGAACCAACTCCTTTACCACAGAAGAAACTGCATGTAGGTTGATCCTGCTTTGTTTACATCTGGGTGTGGCAGAAGAGGTATAAGAAGGGGTGACCCAGAAAGTTCAGGGGAGATCTTCACTCAATTGGCCAGAAATCTCTTGATTTGGTAAAGGCTGTTATTCTGAATAAAACTCACTGTTCAAGAATAACTTTTGTCTAGAGTCATTTCTTTAAAGAGTAACTTACCCCAAAATTTACTTTTTTTAGCTGATAAACTGCCTAGAATGTGTCTAAAATGTTATGTAGTACTGTTTCTGTGCTAATTTTGATGTTTTTTGTGCGTATTTGTTCAAATCTGTAATATTTGGTCTAAAAACGTGTTTTTGCTGCTCATATGGGTAGAGCAGTGGTACTGCAGGCTAATTTGCATTTTATATTTGCATTTCTATCACTGCTGAGATTTTGAAGACCCAGAAGAACGGACATCATCGAATACACTTCAACAGGCAAGAATACATTCATCAACATTATATTTACTTTAGTTTTTAACATTGAGTTGCTACTAGGCTGCTAGTGGGGTTGTTTTATATTCCCTTACCTGAATGTGTCTGTGAGCCAATTCTCGTAAAAAAGTGTATGTCCATCTATGAAAAAGTAGACAATAGTGTTTCAAAAACTTAGCAAAAATGGGGTAGAATTAAAAAAATTATTTGTAGGTATACATAACTCAGTAGCATGAGCAGAGGCTAACCAACTTCTAGCCACTAAGAAATGTAGCTTAGCTTAGCTAACGTTTTACCAAAAATAATCCCTAGTCAATATGTAACCGTAATATTCACTCCACACACCGCCAATGGCACCGCTGCCTAGCCTTCGTAAAGTAATATGATCATTATTATCATCTGTCGTGTTTATAAGTAGCTAATACTTACTAGCCCGGACGGTAGCAGGCTCTAGTCTCGAGGCTCGACTGTAACCATTGTTATACGGTGGCCGACGGGTGTGTTCGCGTTTGAACCCGTCGGCTACCGTACTTTTATATTTTGCTGCTGGATGGTTGCGCTGTCTAAAATACTACATCTGCTGAGACATACAATTTCAACAGATAAAATATATTTAATTAATCTCATTGTAATTTTGGCAAAAGATTATATCCACAAWATGAAATGGAGTGAAAAAAGCCCCTCATGGAATAATTTTAAAGAGTCTGATTTAGAAACATACACTGCCTCTATTGAAAAACTCACTTTAAATAATCAGAAACTTGGAAAAACAAGAACAATTTTTAAAAAATAATATCTCATAACCAGACCCCTTTGTGATATTTTGGTTGTATTTATCTTACATATTTGTTGCTTGTGTATTTTTGTAAGTTTCTTTATTTTCTATTATATTTTTGTACATCTGTCAAATTTGAAGTAAAAGATTAAAAAAAAACATCTGCTGAGACATGTACGATTAAAGGCGAGGGAACGACTCGTGCAAAAAACAAATAGGATTTATACTGGCCCATCCAGTATTATCATCACATTTCTTTAAGATTTCATTGCAAAATCGTAACGACAGTTTCTTCATTTTTCAGGGGTGCTGAGTGGTGCTAAAGCATCCCTAAAACAGGGCTAGATATGCCCATTCAGATAAAAAATTACATTCTATGAATGAGAAAAAAAATGGGAAATTATTGGCAAGACAAGCTAAAAAAATGGGATTTTTTWAAATATTATTCCTGCCATTAAACAAGGAAATACTTTGGTGACGTCGACAAAAGATATTAACAATGTGTTTAAACATTATTATGAAACATTATACACAGCCACAGTGTCTGATGAGACAAACCAGCAAGAGAGTGAACTTTTCCTTTCTAAACTGGACCTACCCAGGTTATCTCAGGAACAAAGGGAGGGGTTGGAGGCACCTGTCACAGAAATTAGGAAAGCWATTGCAGGGATGAAGATGAGGAAATCCCCTGGCTGTGATGGTTTTCTATCAGAATATTACAAAAAATATTCAGATATTCTTGTACGGGTTTTACAGAAAGTGTATCACGAGGCTTTTGAGAGGGGTCAGCTCCCTCCTACTTTTAATGAGGCATTAATATTGTTAATTAAAAAAAGACAGGGATGATACAGACCCTTAATTATAGGCCAATTAGCTTATTAAACGTGGACTGTAAAATACTGACTAAGATAATCTGATACCAAATACATACTTGCCAAATATATTCAATAAAGAAGTCAGCATCAAAGCTTTTTACTTGTAATGGGATGCTTAACAAAACCACTGGTCGGCGCAAAAACTCTGCAAACATWAAAACACGGTCTGCGCTTTTATTTTGAAATAAACCGGAAAAGCGCGTGCTGTCTGTCTCGAGCAGAGCGAGTCCTTCATTCGTCACTGAGGTCACTGGCTCGAGGAAACTGCGGGAGCTGTTGATAAAGGAAACCTCAAAAACTATGGGTAAAAACGTCTTCTACTGTTATCGTGTCACATTCAGCCAGGAGTCAACCACATAATAAATTGTTGAGGTTGTTTATTTTAAGCTAATTAATGCTAAATAAAACCTTAACTGCAGCGTTCAGGCAGGCCGACSACAGCTCTGTTTCTCCACCATGTGCTGCAGTGATTATCCGGCAGGCTGTCGGGGCAGTTTCTGTTTCTCGGGTCACAAGAATGGCTTTAGAAAATGATAAATATGCTTTGATTATTTAAGGAAGTTTATCACTAAACGAGAGATCTTTTGAATGCTAAGGAAGCTAATCTCATTACTTTTAACGTCTTGTGCGTAAACAACATAATAAAAGCAACACTTAGGCTCAAAAGGGGGTGTATAAACCTTAGTTTATTATAGCCATAGATATATTYTTATATTTTATATTGAAGCATTGAAGAACATTATGCACTTTTGTATTATTAAATTTATTTCAGGTGCTTGTCCCAAGTCTTATGTACTGTTATGCTGTAAAACGTTATTTAAAATGCAGTTAAATCAATCGACACACAATATCTTAATTGCCAAAAGATTATAGGTGGTTTTAATTATTTTTAAATATCTAAATAAAAATATGAAAACAGATATTAAACGTTTAAAATGCATGTAAGTCTCAAATCAAGCTACAAAGGAAGGATTTACATTCATGTGGACCAGACAAGAAGTTCTCGATTAGTTTCAGATTAATTAATGTTGATTTAAAGAAAACAGAATCATGATATCAGGAAGATAAAATACTTATTCTGTGCAAAGAAAGCCGTTTGCTCAGATGAATTGTAATTTGCATTCCTCTGATGGGTATTGTGTCCATTTATGCTAATTGGGATTCCTTTTTTTCCTTTTTGTCTATAACTGAAAGCCACCTTTGTACAGCTTTATGTAACCGTGTCCTCATATCCCCCCACTCCTGGGCCTCAGGGTGCTAAAAATCTTCCCTCTTCTCACCCTCTTCAGCGCCAGTAAAACGATGATGAGAAGGGTACCGTTGCCAARTCATGGATAGAGTTCCACAATGACACATGAGAACCTCCCAAGCTCCCAGCTGTCTGTTAAAGCCGCTGCCCTTCGCATGGTTGACCTTCCACTCTCCGTCTGCAGCTCGCTGGTGCAGGTGAGCGAGCGTCCGAAAGCATTTGTTTCCTTGGCGTTCTCACAGGGAGCTATTTTTGGGGGGGTACGTCCAGCTTCTGCAGTTTGTTTTGATTTGATTTATTATTTATTTAACAGGAAAAGATTATTAAAAATCAAGCCTGACTCAGCATAATTGCTGTTTTACAGCAGGTTCCTGTTCTGCAGCACATAAACACTCAGAATTACAGCATCACAATCACATCATTGTACACCATAGACACAAAGACAAACAAGCATACCAAATTTCAAAAAGGCAGCATTTGCAAAATAGGACGTCTAAATATGAGCACAACAAAAAGTGTCCAGCAGATGGCAGACAAGATTCTTCTTAAAGGGCTGTAGTTTTGAAATGGACTTTATGTTTTGAGGAATGTCATTCCATGCTTTAGTATAAACATAGAAGAAAGACCTCTTGCCGTAACAGTTTTTAAAAGTTGGTAATATCAGTTGTCCTTTTGTAACAGATCTAGTTGAATGACCACTTCCAGAATTTGATTTGGGCAACAATGCACAGAGAGTTCCATAACTGGCACCTTAGAAGATCTGAAAATATAAATTAATACCACTATACAAAACATAATTCTGAAAAGTCAAGGCATCAGACAATGAAAGAACTGTACAGTGATGAGTCCAACCAGGAAGTTTTTTTTATGAATTTTGTAGGCCCTGTTGTAGAGCCTAACTATGGGTTCTAAGATTTCATTTGTTGTAAGAGACCAAACAGGAAAACAGTACGACATGGTTGAGAGTATAATGGCATGAAGATAGATATTTGAAACAGAAGATGTCAGATTGGATCYAATTTTTGAATAAACGTATAATTYCTGTTTCAAYTTAGTGGTTAAGACTTGTACATGATCACGATAAGTCAAATGAGAATCCAAAGTAATTCCAAGATATTTGTAGGTAGTGACAATATCAAGGAGTTTGTTTAAAAAAGTGAGTTGATTTGTTATATTGATATGTCTCCTAGGCGAGGTGAGTTTGTTGCAAGCAGTGATGTGTGTGTGATTATGTTTTGGTCTAACTGATTTATGTTACAGTTTTAGGATCTTTTCTGTTATTGTCACCCACCTTGCTAAAAGCGACAGTCCTTATGTGAACCAAAGTTTGTCCTTTATATGGGAGAACTTCATTTTTAGACTTATGCATGTTGTGATGATGTATTGGTGAAAGATAAAGTCCGGCTGCTACTGTCCTGTGGATTTCCTATGAACGTTTTTGTTACTTGAGGTGCAGAAATGTTTTATTGTAAATCAGAACAAGTTGTCTAAAGCAGTATGGTTGCTCGGCAGCCGACTGGTCGACACGCAGTCACGTGGTTGTTCGGCGTTCGTTTTCACACACACCTTTCATAGCTCCCCGTGCCGAGCTCCTGGGAAACCCCCTCCCGCTGCAGCATACGTCACTGCATGGGATTTCTTCCCGGGGAGTGAAATGCGGAAAAAAAAATGTCAGAGACTCGTCAGCCGACGTTATTTATCCACAGGATTAAGATCCAAAGTTTTTATCAGTCAGATTTCACCGTGAAAAACGTCTGTTTTATCCCCTTTTATGAGTTTTTGGCCGTTTGACTCTCTTTATAAACCGCTGCTTTCTGGTGACAGTCGGCTCTGGAAGCGAGTGGTTGAAGCAAAACGCAGCGTCTCAGCACAAACAAACACTCCCAGAAACGTCTGACCAATCACACAATAAAGTTCGTATGTGTTCTTATGTGGGGGGTGAAAAGTTCAACCTGCAGGTTGCAACAAGAAGTGCCGACAATGCCAACAGAAGTGACGCAGTTTTCGTCATGAAACTGCGACAGTTCGGCTGCAGCATGCTGGAGCCTTAAAACTCTGCTTGACTTGCAGATTTTATTGAAAACAGTTGTGCAAATTGAAACTACTGAGACTCATCAGACTACATCTTGTTTTCTAAGATGATTCTAAATATTTGATCAATAAAAACCACTGGTAAACTGGTTGTTTTTACTCATTAAGACTTTATGTAAATTAAAGTCTTAAAAATCACCAAGAGTAAAACAAAAACTAGAAGATTTAGGATAGCTTGAGTAGCACTGGGCAGACTTGCAGATTTTATTGAAAACAGTTGTGCAAATTGAAACTACTGAGACTCATCAGACTACATCTTGTTTTCTAAGATGATTCTAAGTAGATATTTGATCAATAAGAAACCACTGGTAAACTGGTTGTTTTTACTCATTAAGACTTTATGTAAATTAAAGTATTTTAAAGATTTTGTTTTCCAAAATCAGGTTTCTGTTTCAGCTTTGCTTTGCTCTGTAGATGTTTTCCATCAGTTTACTCTCATGTTGCTGTGTTTCCATAAAAGCCATGAGTGTCTGTTTGATGTGAGTCATGGATCTGGTCTGATGATGATGATGATGATGATGATGATGATGCTGAATGCCTGGCAGCAGCAGTTATAGATGAAGCTCTGCAGAGGTGCACCGTTGTCATTAAATCAGCCCAGAGTCTCACTGGGGTTTATTATTACCAATTCTAGCTTCGTGTAACTT
>NW_013952499.1:213501-216292 GCF_001266775.1 Austrofundulus limnaeus | reverse complement strand
GTAAACTTGATCAAGAAGTGACGTAATTAATCTGGCATGGCTACCATGTGAACAACTTTCTACACATATTTCAGTGAGACACTAACTCGCTATTCCTAAGCCTACAGCTAACAAAGAGGGAGCTCAGGGGAAGAAGAATGAACATTGATGTACTCTGATCTGATTTAAGTCTTTGAACACACCATCAGATTAATTAAGCAAGATGTTTCCTACCGGCAAAGTTTGTAGACGCCAGAATGGATACTTCTATGCTAAYTGGGCTGGCACGTGAAGTCCAACCGAGTCTGTGACTTAGCTGTGCAGAAGTTCCCTGGTCATCTGGATTGCCGGGCTGCATTCACTGGAGATGTTGTCCAGGGCACCGCAGCGGCTGTGTTCCTTGCGGGCACACTGGTGGTCGTCGACTTGAATTAAATCAGCCTCATCGTTTCAATCAATGTAAATCTCCTTCCTGAAAAGCACCTTCAGATTAAACTACAAAAAGGAAATAAAGTTGGAAAAACGAATGGCCTGGCCCCGGAATAGGCGAAGCTGGAGCTGAAAGCTACTCTCTCCAATACTTCTTAGAACTCAACACATGGCAGAACAAATGAAAAACTCCTTGTTCACAACGGAACTTCTCATTGGTCAAGACCTTCTGCGGTGGTCACATGACCTATCCGGACATGTAACAGAAGAACAGAGTAATAATTGATCAAAACCAGATCAAGTTACTAAACAATGTCATGAATATTACAGTAATTAAATCAGAGTACCAAGGTATTGTTTTGACACTTCACAGATGCTTTTTATAGTTATAAATGAAAAACATGGGTGAAAAATAAAGTGTCCACAGGGTGGCGTTGCTGACCCACAGGTAAATCTGATGGGAGTCTTGATGTTTTGTTTCTTCTTGTTTAACATCAGGGGCCCTTTGATGTCAAACAATGTTTATTCCAGTCTTATTCTGAAAGAGGTGATAAACWAATTAASTGGCGACAGGAAGTCTATTCTTTGTTCTAAGGCCTAAGGGAGAAGTATCAGATGAGTTAACAGGAACAATAGTTTGACTGTCTCTTGTTGAGAAGATATTCACGTTTCCGCTACACTTGTATTAATGTTTCTGATGATTTGCCATTTTCCTGCAGTAATCAACAATTATTTGATAAGTATTTAATCTTCGTCGGCTGGTATTATGTCCTTAACTTTTCTTGGGTTTCTTTCCTCCAGGTGAGCGCCAGCACCAAGAAACTRGTGGCTGCCACCGCCTTCGGCACCATCTCGCTCCTCCTCCTCGCTCGCCGCTTCCAGAGGAGGAAGGGCAGAAAGAAGGGTCAGCCGCTGCCGTGGGAGCAGGCCGGCTTTGAGGTCTACGCCCAGGCCTCTGCAGAGAACGGTGAGATCTCATGAATCTGTGATGGATTATGTTTTTCTGTTGTGTGCCAGCCGACCGTTCTTTGAGTTAAAATCAAATCTGCATGTTTTTATTTGTTTCCGTGTTCTCGTCTTTTAATTTGTTAACGGTTATTTCTGCAGATGACACCAGCCAAAACATCAGTATTTCCCTCGACTCTCAAAACGCCTGCTCCGCTGGGTCAGGGCTGGTGCTCACGACGAGAGATTACAGGAGACTGTCCGGGTCTCTGGCGAGCGTGGTCTCGGTGAGTCAGAGTCACCGTGGTTTTAATCAATTTATCTGACGCGACGGAAACCAGAGATGTTATTTAATCAGATATAAGCAGTTATTTGATCACAGTTTATGCTCTTTATTAGAATCATTTCAGTTATTTTTTCTGAATAATGCGGTGATTAGATGATCATACTCTAAAGCTATATTGTTTACAGGGTTCTTACAGATCCTTAAAAAGTCTTAAAAGGCATTGAATTCATCAATCCAAAAACATTAATTAGCCTTAAAATGTCTTAAATCAATCTTTCAGAAGTCTTAAAAATGTTAAAACATTGCAAGTAGTGCGACTAATTCATCTCAAATATTAAAATAATTGGTAACATTTATTTTTTTAATAATTTACCAAATGCCTCTTGTGAAATAGTCACTGTTTTTAGTTAAATTGTCTTAAATTTTATTTCAAGTGGCATTAAAGAGGTATTAAAACGTCTTAAATTTAACTTGCCTAAAGCTGTAGGAACCCTGGTTTATAGAGTTGTTTATTTTTTTGTTTTTCGCAGGTAAAGAGCGTGAACTCGTCCAGCAGCAGCACCTGTGCAGATGAGTCCGCCTGCTGGGACGGTGTGGGCGACGCCGACGTCTCCAGCGTGATCAACTTATCCCTCGCCACACCTGAAAACCTCTACCTGATGGGTAAAGAAGCTGGCGTCGCTGTGCTCCCAGCTGTTGACATTAAGAAGCTGTTTGGTTTAGGTAACGCAGCGTTTCCTTTCAGGCATGGATTTGTTCGAGGAGGCTCTGCTGCACTGGGAGGAGGCGCTGACGTTCAGGAGCCGGCAGGCCGAGGACGACTCGAGCTGCGCCTCGGTCAAAACCGGAGCTGGAGACGCCGTCGCTGAGCAGAACATGGAGGTGAGACACTTGACGCCACGTGATTTTTTTTTTTTTTTTTACTGATGTTTGTCTGAGACCAGGTTCGTGTACTGTGTGYTCCTGTTCAGGACGTGATCAGCGTGGAGTTCATCCACAGGCTGAAGTCTCTGCTGCAGAGAGCTTATCGCCTGCAGGAGGAGTTTGAGGGCGTGTTGGGGACGCCTGAACCTTCGTCCCCCAGCAGCAGCAGCCAGGGTGAGGCACTCATACAGGGTTATCATCATCATCATCATCATCATCATCATCATC
>NW_013952499.1:192550-213491 GCF_001266775.1 Austrofundulus limnaeus | reverse complement strand
GGGGGGGGGGGGGAGAGGGGGGCACAAACTACGACACGGCCTGATTTTACCACCTAAGCCTGCAGCATCCTCCAACACTGTGAGCGAGAAGGCAGCAGCGTTTCAATAAGCAGATCTGCACCRCGTTCCAGGGCAGAATCACACCACAGCAACAGAAAATATATCAATATTTCACCACATTTTGTGTTTCTTTTTCTCTCCACCTAACATTTGAGCACATTGCTAACTTCTGGCAACAGGTTTTGCATAGCATGCATTTCATTTCATCAGTGTCAACCTAAAAGCACGAGACTTACCACAGGACCTTTGTCAAAAAGTACGCACAGCGTGACATTTACATTTATGCAACTTTTTGAGTCACTTTTTAAAAGGAAAGTACAGCTCGTCATGCATTTCATGAATCAGAGAAATCATACTGAAGGGCTGCTCATGAGTGAAAATCCTGGACATTTCTTTACTACAAAGCATAAATGCATTGAGGCACGTTTAACACAGGTAAGCATGTAGATAAGTCATATCACTGAACAGTAAAAACACTCGTTTCCTTAGGTTTCGCTTACCTGTGTTATTGCAGCAGAACCTAAGGTGCAAGGTCTGGGATGACACTGCAAAGATCAGATATATATATATATCGTACTGTTTGCCATCAGTGAACAATGCAGTCAAATATCGTTTCTGATCATGTCCCTGTCACTTCCCCCCACCCATCAGAACAAAATGAATCAACTATCATTCCACATGCTTATATGGGACATGTAAAGAGCAATAAAAACAGCCTAGGCATGCTAAACCGGGAGTTATGMAATACGTTTTTATATAAACATGAGCGGCAGATATCCAGAACGCAGAAACCAGACCCCTAAAAGAAACAGTTCAACCAGCAGTGTAAGAGTATAAACATTTAAACCTGCAGCTAACAACAATCTACATCAGTAAGTCTCAGAAACATGTGGTACAAGAATTCATCTCAGCGCCTCTCCTCACATTTATACTTACCCAAGAATTTAAAAATAAAAAAAAAGCAGGGGGAAATTGGCAATTTGACAAAATACTACATTTTTGCAGTTTATAAGCATCAAAAAAGGCGTGTTTTCTTGTACTTACATTACAGGAGGGTTCAACTGATGGATGAAGAGGCTGCTTAGCCACCCCCGACATCTACGTTTTTATACGGGATAAACACTAACAGAATGGGCACAGCAAAAATGACTTTTTGCAATGTTTTTATATTAAAAAAACATTTTATACCTACATACAGCTTGAATAAAAGCAATTGTTTCAATACATTTTTATCAATTTACCTGACTGTCCTGAAAGAAGAACAGCACAAAATATAGATATAACACTAAAAAAAAATATGCAACATTTCTTGAAACCACATTTTCTGAGGTACGTCAAAAATACCTGCTTACCGCCTTTTTTTTTCCTACACTTGCCTGTGGAGGAGGAAGTGACTATCAAGGCAAAAACAAAATCAGAATACAGTGCATTCTAGCTCAACAATGACCAGGGCAAATATAAAAAAAAGAAAAAGAAGAGAGCCACATCAACGCAGTTAATGCATGATACCAAAAACATGTGTCTACTGCTACAATCAGCAATGTCAGGGAGAAACAGGAACCGTTCCGGATCACCGCGCGCACCGGGTTTCTACGAGCCTTATAAACRGTTGGAGAGAGACAGGACAGCACAACTTCCACGCTACGTTCCCCAAGCTCCTCCCCCAAAAACAGGTCAAACAAAACATCGATTTCAACCCTTTTTTTTCTTTTTTTAGAATCGGACCACCCCAACTTACCAACACAGGAGGTTTCAGTTTGTTTTATTGCAAAAACACAACAGGCAATATCATTTTTAAAACTGAGATGATTTACATGGTAATGTCTACAGTTTATTATTAAACATGAGTTCTAACCACATTTGATGTAGATACAGGGCTGGAATGACCATATGTATATTACCTCACTAAAAACATAGCATTTACAAGAAAAAAAAAAACAAACAACAAAAACAAAAGAAATAACAGAAGAAATAAATCAAAGAGGACGTGTTCGCCGGGTAATCTGCCATCTATGTGAAACACTTTCAAACCAAGGAAATTTAAGATCTTCATCAAGGCGTCTGCATCCAAACATTTAACAAAGGATTTTGTTTCGACAATGTAGCATTTACTTTATGTCCACTTCACATTACTGGCCCTGTGCAGAGGAAATACATAGAAGATACATTGCATGTTAACAGCAGAAACAGTGGACTCAGCTTCCCAAAATAAAAAGCTAAAAAAAGGGGGAAGAAAAGAAGTTCGGTTAGGTTTATACGGCTGCCGTCGTCACTGGAGCCCTGTAAAAACCCTGACGGAGGAAGGAGGGGGGTTACGGTACAAAATGACTACACGAGCAGATTCTTAACGAGGGGGGTGTACCTGAGGGGCTTGTGGCGCTCCGCCCATGGCCTGAGGGTTGGCCGTGCCGTAGTACGCAGCCTGCTGCCGGTAGTACTCGGCCCAGGCGGCGCTGTAGTCCGGCTGGCCTCCGGGCTGGGCGGCCGGTGCCGCAGCGGCTGGTGCGGCCTGAGGCGCAGCTTGACCTGCGGAGTCAGAAACCCCCCAAAAACAAACAGTTGGTAAAGCCAACAATCTGCACTGAGGTTGTTCACATATGATCACACAGGACTGGTTTTAAAGCAAGAACCGGGGCGTAGAGTTACAGGAAGTGCCGTATTTGTGCACGTATTGGAGAACAATGCCACGCCTTATTTCTGAGCTGAGAAAGCAGTTTAAAAAAAAAATCTAATTGTTGTGTATAATGCTGCTTTTAATTTTAAACAGACTTCAGATTTTTCCACCTTTGTGGTGCACCCTCTGGTGGGGAAACATTATTTTGGACACATTTATGCTTCAAGTAGCAGATTGTCTGGTCTTATTGAGCACACCTGACCACATCTTTTAATCTCTACAATTACCAAAAATAAAGAGTTTTTCTTTCTCATCCAACAACACAAGCCTCTCCAACTGTCTGATAGATCACTGACTACAGACCTCTAAAATCTCCATCCAAACTGCCGAAGTCAGCACTTATTGTTGCAGTTTCCTGACAAACATTGCATCATTTCGTTCAACTTCTGAGTCTTCCACCCCCCCTCTGCACTTGGACGCTGCATTTTGCTTCAACTACTCTACTTCCAGAAAGTGTTGTACCCAGAAGCAGACATAAAAACAGTCAAATGGTCAAAAACTCATGGAGATAAAACAAAACCGTGGAGCCAAAGTAACAGCTAATATTGAAGTTTTATCGGTTTTTCCCCTCAGTAGGAGGGGTTTCACAGCTCAGCACGGTGGATAAGTGTGTACGAAAACATCCAACTGACTGCGCTTCAACTGTACACATATACAGGGTCCTAACAATACAAAAAACAACACATCTGTTTGCATGCTTAGCTGTACGCCACATATCCCTCACAACCCAATATTCCAGTTCTATATGAGAAACTATTACCGTATTTATTCAAGTATAATACGTAAAATTAAATCCATAAAATCATCCATAAAGTTGGGGGGTAGTATTATACTCTGATAAATATTTTTACTTAAGTATATTTTAAATGAAATATCGGCTTCACTCACAAAATTATTGAGTCCGGAAATGAGACCGCCTTGTAAAAAGCAGTTGAAACGAGCATAACTCTGACACTCCTCCGTGCTTCAGAACGAGATAACAGATCCAAGCAGGTGACATGATGTAAAAAAAGGGGTGGAAAGTATTCCTGCACCTTAGTAATGAAAACAAACTAATGACATTAGCGTGTAACCAGGCCGCTCCTGGAACAACAACAAACACATGTTCATCTGTAATGCCTGCCGTCTACCGGTGTTCTGAAAAAGTTTGTATCCCTAAAAAAAAAGTTTCCCCACCAGAGGGGGCGCTCACGAGTAGGAAGTAATCTGCTTTTCCCCCAAAAGATGGCCCAAATCTCATGTGAAGTCTCTGACTTTTGTGTTGGCGCCTCCTGGTGGACTAAGTGTAAAATGCCAGAATTCATATGATGCTGCTACAGCTGATATATATTTGTTGTCAAAATACCTTTTAGTACACATGTTGTTAAAATAAAATGAACAGACCAATGATCATTTAACTGATATGTATAAAGACCGCAACGGCTGAAAAATCTTGAAGTCTGTATGAAATTGGAGGTAGTTTAGAGGGGTCGTATTATACATGAGATCGTACATAAATAAATACAGTAAATATTATTACAGAAAAACATCTATCAGTCAAGATTTAATCCAGTGTATACTCCAACACACTCAACAGACAGAAAACGCTGTAAGAAGGGGAACGAACCCACCACCCATGTCTTTGGGTTGTGAGTCAGAAACCTCCTGATTTTCTATTGGGCGGTTGTGAAAACAGCGACTCTACTATAGAGGGCTGCAAGAAGAACCAACCACCCCATACATGTTTGTTTTTACAACAGCGGTAAACTTATTTTATTAGAATTGTGGCCAGTTATTAAAAATTTTGGAGATTCAAATTACCTAAATGCACACATTGAAGATAATTTTCAACACCAACCTTGTTTCTTGTAATACTCCTCCCAGGCTTTAGTGTAGTCCTGAGGTGGCTGATTCTGTTGACCTGTAAAAAGCAAAGAAAACAAAATGTTTTTATGTGCCCAAATGTCAAATAATGTTGAAAACACAAAATACCACATCTCACAATAAAGGTCCAAATCAAAACCAGCTAATTACACAACTTTTGTACACAGTCAGTAACAGCAAAAAAACAAGAGTGACACATTTCAAAACTGCCATCAGTTCAGATAAATCGCCAACAATGAGAAACTCTAACATCATGAGGGTGATTCTGTGTCGGCAGCTCAGTCCTGGAGATAAGTAAAAAGTCCGAGTCTAAACAGCACAGGCATCAAAATGTCAGAACAAGTAGAGGCACACTGAGCAAACAGCAAGCCAACAAATAACCCAGACCTGAAAAAGAAGCAGACTCCTCCCCCTGTGGCTGTTTAGACTGACTTGTGTTAAACGAGTGTACACTGAAACTACATTTATATACCCATTTTCTTGTAATATTCCTCCCAGGCCTTGGTGTAATCTGTCTGTCCACTCGGACCTGCAGCCTGTGGGTCACCTGTTAAAAAGAAACAGCACTTGCAATTAGTGAATCATTCTCAGCGGCTTGTCCTCCACCTGCAAAGCAAGATCATTTTCAAGGTGAGGACAATCCAGACTGCCCTCCGTCTCAACAAGGCTGAATCTAGTCAACTACGCCTTCTCTTCCACAAACAGCACACACCTTGGCCGTTGGGCTGAGCCGTGCCAGGGGCGCCGCCGGTCGGCGTCATCGGGGGCTGCGGCTGCTGGCCGTACTGAGCGTAGTAGGCCGCCCACGCTGCAGCGTTGGCGTCGGCCGCTGCTTTATCTGGACGAGACGAGTTTTGATGTTAGAATACACAAGAATACAAAACCGATGCTTCTGATTCAGAGAAGGGGCCTCTTCAGTCACTAAGTGGGAGGAGTTTGTCCGAGTCGAGACACAATTGGTCTGTTTGACAATTTCGGCTGGGATTTGAAGACATGCAGGCAAGTCAAAAACAGCCAGAAAATGTCTATATTTTTTCAATATATATATTAATTTTAGTCATAAGACAGGAAGGGAGCTAGCCGAACAGAATTTGAAAACGTGGAGGGAAGCGTAACAAACTGGCTCTGTCAAAACAGCTCTGCCCACCATGAAAAAGATTGACTTTTTTAAATTTGAATATTAATTTTAGCCATAACTAGACAGCGAGGAGCTAACCACACTAAAATTTAAAGCCGATAAATCTATACATGTTCACAATATGAAAATTGTTAAGCATCTTTGAGGGTCTCGAAAAGCACTATATAAGACTAATGGATTATTATTAATCATAATAATTTATGATTACTATTATATTTTTTGAGACTGTCCTGTTTTAAACTGTAAGCAGTCAATAAATTATATGTGCACAGTAAATCCAGTATTACCATTTGTGCTGCCTTTTGTTTAAAGTTAATGCATGTTAGAAACTGTTTTTGGGCTTAAAAGTTGGGTCAGAGTGATACATCACAGTGTTCGTCATATTGTACTACATGCAGCACGTAAGGAGTGAGTGCTCTCACTGTAATATACCATCTTTGACAAATTTTCTAGTAAGCCAAGCATGTTGAAAAGTAAAGGTAAAAAACTGTTCATAACTAAATGTTTGCACCTTAGAAGATTTTTGTCTTGCTAAGTATTGTGATCAGAAAGCCATTTGAACATGCTAGAAATAATTTAGTTAAGTGAACTGTGGTGCTATTGTAGAGCACACATGTTTAGGCAAGGTTAAACTAAGCTAATCACATCAAATTGATGTTTGTTTTTTGTCTTCTGTGTATTTCAGTAAAAAAACATTTAAAGACGATACAAGAAGCCTTTAGTAAATGCAAAAAGCAAGCCTTGTGCAGGGACTTCTTGTTCACGGTCTATCTACCTGCACTCAGTCATGTGTTGCGAGGACAGCACACCTTTACTTCATCTTTAAACTAACCGCACAAGACGTGACAAACCGATCAACATCGGTTTTGCCAAACCCTTCCCACCCAACCTCTCCACCAATCATGGTTAGTTCAAACTCCGCCCACACAACAAGAAACTCCCCCTATGTACTGCAGAGAGCCGTTCTTGCTGATTCAGGCAGGTACTTACTTGGATCAGGTTGTCCCTGTTGCCAGTGTGGATACCCGTTGCCCCATCCCTGAGGCTGATATGGAGCAGGAGGACCACTGAAGCGAGAAAAAAACCCCATCTCTGTTCAGTTCATTTCCTAATTCATTCGTAATTATTTTAGATTTGACTGAGCTTACTGTGGTCCTGGAGGCCCCTGGTTATATGGTCCAGGGTTGTACGGTCCCATTGGGGCCCCAGGAGGACCTGGTGGTCCCGGAGGACCATGTGGGCCTGGTCCTCCATGTGGCCCAGGAGGACCATGTGGGCCACCAATTGGAGTAACTGGACCCTGACAAAAAAAAAAAAGTCATTAAACAGCTGTGTCTGATGATCTTTGGTCAGTAACACCCGTCCTCCTATTCTTGGTTAGAACGATTAGAGGCACAAACTAAAGAAAACAAGGGTAATTTTCTGACGGTAGACCCTCCAGTACTTCACTTCCTGCCCTCCATCTGCATCGTGACGTCACGTTAAACCAACCTATTATAACTTGGTATAACACTTTAAATATCTCACCCCGATTTTCTCCTCCACCAGCTGCCTGGCGTAGTCGATCTGCTGAGGGGTGCCTCTGACCGTGAACATCTTTAAGTTGGGGTCCGAGTTGGGTGGAGGGTTCCTCTGCAGCTCGATCCTGGCTCCGGACTGCTGGCTGATGCCTTTGATTGTCTCACCACCTAGGTATCAACAGTTTTATGCCAATTTTAGGTTTAACCTCTTAATGCCCAAGGGGTTTTCTTGATGCTTTTGCTCGAAACAAAAAGCAGAAATGTAACTGAGTGGATCTCAGCATTTAAAGACTCTACTTAAATTATCTTGGTATCAAAATTAAGCTAACTTTTAAGAGATTTTATTAAGTATTAAAACAGCTGCTGTTAATTTAGAGATATTGAAGATGGAACTTTTTTTTTTCACTCCCGTCTGAATAATTTTTTCATTAGACAGCATATAGCCCATTTAAAACCATAATGAATCAGGCTAAAAACTCTTGGAAACCATAAATCCACTTGTGGACATTACATGTGCAAAGATGCATGCTTCTAAAATGAACTGGAGAAAAGTTAGAGGTTTTAGTAACGAAATTATTTAGTATTTTGTCATTCTGCACCATATCGATCCCATTAATAAATGTTTTTAATTGCAAGTTATTTCTTTTTTGTTACCCGTCTGAAAAGACTTGTTTTTGAATGTTTGTTCCTTTGAAAAATTATCCAAACATTTATTTTGTCACCATATGTTTTATACAAAATAATGAGAAATTATATTCGACTTCAGTTGGATAATATTCACTCTAAATCAAGTAAAAAAAACTTCCAACACACTTTACAAAATTTTTTGGTATCAACTTTGACTTACTTTAAAAACAAATGTCAAAACTTTTTCCCTTACACATTTGTTGTAATGTATTTACACAAATGTAATGTATTTACAGATTTGCAACAATCTCATTTTGTACAGTTTGTTTACTTTCTGATTCAACTGCCTGTCATTTGAACTGTGTTTTGTGGTCGTACATATAGTTTCCATGAGTTTTTAGCCAAGATTCTTAGCTTTCTATTGATACCAAACATGTCCAGGTTCAACTTATAGATCTTAAGTTAACAGAAGTTAAAGTATATAGAAAACGGGAAATGCTGCTTTGCCCCCGGTACTGGGGGCATGGGGCTGAAGTGGTTAAAGTTAGGCACTGGTTTGGTTTGTCTGAAATGTTACCACTTGCCTTTTCCGATGATCAGACCCGTCTTCATGGTCGGGACTGTGAAGGTGAACTCCTGCAGGCCGCCTGGAGGACCCATGTTCCAGTTGCCCTGCCCACGACCGCGCCCTCTGCCGCCCCCGTGTCCCGGGGGTCCTCCAGTCTGAACGCTCCTCAGCAGGTCGGAGATGATCTCTGCCGCGTGCTGAGTCTGGTCTGGTGGACCCATGATCTGTGCTATCCTTTCGGGCGTGGTGCCATCGTCTGGAGCCAAAACAACACTTAGTTTTCCTCTCTAAACCCCAGCGTCATTTACCATCATTCTTTTAAAATAATATAGAATTGAACTGTGTTCAGGTCTCAGATTTGTTGTGGTAATGGTTATCCATCAGCTTGTCAGCGTGGTGCATGAGTTTTCATCACAGACCAAACACCTCAGCTAGCTTTCAGCCTCTGCTCACCTGGTTTAAACTGAATTCGGACGCCCGTGTCGTTCTGGATTTTCTTGATCATTTCTCCGTTTCTGCCAATAACAATTCCGACAGCGAACCGTGGAACTGGAACCTGAGATGACAAAAATAAATCAATAAAATAAGAATCGAACGGCTGTGGCCAAACTAATCAAACGATGTAATTAATCAACCACTCACGTCTAAACTGTCTCCTCCTCCTCCTCCTCCTCCTCCGACCCGTGAACCGTACTCGCCCCTCTGCTCCCTGAAGCTCTGGTCTCTGATCAGCTCCAGCACCATCTCTTTGGCTTGCTGCAGAAGAAAAGACTAATTACATCTAGACAACAGCTTCCTTTACAGGACTTGGAAGAGTTATATAAAAAAAAAAGGTAAATAAGCTGCATGAAGACTGACCTGGACTTTAAAGGGATCTCCTGAAATGCGGAGCGGCTTGTCTGCGCCTGTGTTCTGAGGTCCGTCTTGGATCATGACCATCTTGACCCCGGCTCGCTCCTGGGATGAAACACAACAATCAGTTTGGCGTGTTCTGTATTAAAGTCACTCTTATTACCAGCGTTCATGCAGGTTTCAGTAAGTTAAATTTAAGACCTTTTAAAGAGCGTTAGGAATGACATTCAAGACCAAATCGACACATTAACAGAAACGTAAAAATGGTCCCAGAAATTTTAACATAGAAACCTTTTATTGCTATCACGGCTAAGGTGTACAAAGACCGGTAGCGAACTAAGCACTTCATGAAGCCAGATCGCATCAACCTCTTGCTTACGGTGCTTTAATCTGTTCATTTATGCTGCCAACACTTCTCGGGAATGATTGAAAGTAAAAAAAATTAAGACATGACAAAATTAAATTTAAGACCTTGGATGAAAATCTGAGTATTTTTAAAAGGTTCGACACACGGGAGGCGACGTCGCTCGCTCTCCATTCATTTCCTATGGAGCCTGTGCGGTGAGGCGACAATCGCTTGCCCTCCTCCAGCTAAGCGACCGGCGAAAATAGTGCATGTGAAATGTCACGCTGGTACAAGTAGACGTGCACACGCGAGCTTGCGACGCGACATATGAAAGTTGAAAAATGTTCAACTTTGTCGCTGTCGCTTAGCGTACAACCAATCAGCGAGGGTTTCATTGACTGACCAATGAGAGGAGAGTATGCTACACACTGCAGTTAGCTAACACTTTCACCAAGTGATTACTAAAAAGCTTTGTGGGAATTAATTGGCACCAGGGTGAAGTTTATGGTAAGTTTTTCCTCATGTGTGTTTGTTTTTCAATATCATTAGCATCGCAGGATTTGTTTAGTTTACACGTCCGCAATGCACACCCRCCTTCAGAGTCAAGAACCAATCAAATTTTGTGAAGACAAGCGACCTGAGAGCGCGATTCGCAACGCTGTGATCACTATCGTGTCCCGTGTGTCGGGTTTCACCCTGGCTGCGATGACAGCCGTTAATCGCTGTAGTTTGTCGCTCCCCGTGTGTCGAGCCCTTAAGACTTTTTTTAGGCCTAAAATTTAGATTTTCAAATTTTAGACTTTTTAAGACCCTGCACAAACCCGGTATTACCAGCCTCATCCTCGGACCACTCACTCACCTGAAGGCTTTTGATGGTTTCTCCCCCCTTTCCGATGACGAGACCAGCTTTAGAAGCCGGCACCATGAGTTCCTGAACCGTCATTCCTGGGCCGTCGTTGTGGTGGAASACTGGGGCCGGACGTCCCTTCTCAACTATTTCTGTCAGTAACCTCTTTGCAGTCCTGGAGGTGRTGGAGGAATAAAACATTTTTAACTCGTACAGTAATTTGAGTTTTAAGGGTTTCTAAACATGTGTTACAAAAATAACATACAMGTTAATTTCAGCACATTGGAAAAGGTGTTAACACTTACTGGATTGAATCTGGACCCCCTGTTAGTGTGACAGACCGATCTGGCATCCCACCACTATCTGAATAATACAAAGATACAAAGGAGGATCTGTAAACATTAGGAGGCCACTCCCACTGATAGATATTTTTAAATCATCATGAAGATGATCCACATGGAAACACAGCTTTAAAGCCTCTAAATGAAAAACCACTAAACCCAAACTTACCAGGGGCAATTTGTATTTTACACCCAGACTCCTGCTGGATCCGTGAGATTTGCTCGCCTCCTCTTCCGATAACTAAAAATAAAAAAAAAGGTTTAAAACATTAAGCATGAAATAACCAAAACAAGAATTACTGTTTAACTACAATGTAAAAACTCACTGAATCCAACCATCCCATCAGGAACCTTGAATTCTTCTGACGTTGATCTGGAAATGATGAGAGCATYGTCAACGTGAAGCCAACACACAACAATACAACGTGCGATTGTAAACAAATGTTTCAGTTTACCTTTGGGGGCCACCCATAGCTCCCATTGCTGCAAAGGCTGAAAACAGAAAAACATTATGTTGAACAAAACATAAAACTTATTAAATACTCAGATTAGCTGCTTATGAAAAGCATCATTACCATCGTTTGTAGCCACTTTCTTCGTCTCTGGTTGATCTGTGACAAGAGGACAAAATAAAACAAATTAATTACAGATTTAAGACATAACTAATATTCTTTAACCTGAGAAAATAAATTGTACAAATATTAAAAATGTGTGGGATTTACTTAAAAATGTTTACATTAAAAAATGCATAAGCAAATAAATTATACTCCTATTTTATCTTCACTCTCCCATAAAAGAGAACTTGACAATCCAGTTCTACTCCTTTTCAAGCTCATTAAAAGATGATTATGGCTACTCTTAGTTTCACTTTCAGTTTAAGAAAAAATGAGCAATCTTTTTATTTTATCATAGCCCATGATTTTCATGGGAGCAGCCTTCATCCCGTCATGTTTTCATAACTCCAAAGGTCAGAAACGTTGGCAAAATAATCTTTTTTCTCTCTTTGAGTACTATAAACTACATTGGTCTTTACCCATAATAATACAAATTTACTTCCCTTTGTTTTTGTTGCATCTAGCAAAGAGAAATAAAACAATATGTTCATGGCTAGTGTTGTACTCTAACACTCACACCCTTTTCTTTTAAAGTGATGCTCCCTAAAAAGCTTTTAACCCTTTCCCACAATCTTGAATCACATATTTGGTCTCTAAATGACAACTTAAAAAGACATTTACAGTCAGACAATGATTCTAAGCAGCTGCAAAAACACAAGAACATTATACAAACATGCCACTGCCAGTATATTACATAAACATAATTATTAGAAATCAAAGTTCACGTTAGTAACTTTGTGTTAAGCCGTAATATTGGGTTAGAATTCTTATAACACAGGTGAGCCAAAGCAATCGGTGCAAAAGTAAACACACAGACAAGTATTAAGTATGACAACTAGCACGGGGATGGATTTGGAGCCACTGACCGATATTCAGGTTAGGCATGGGAAAATACCCACCAGCGTCCTCCAGGGGCCTTTTCTGGCCTCCGTAGCCGAACTCGTTGGTCGGAGGTGCCGCCACGCCATCTCCGCCGATTTTGGCTGCGATCTTCGCATGAAAAGACAAAAAAGAAAACACCGGATTTAAAATCATTATCGGCGTTTCAGGTTTGGAGAGTTTGACAAGGCACGCCGCCTGCGGCCTACATCATGTCCGGAAGTCGGACCAACAAAGGATCGCTTTAAGATTAACTTTAAGGAGTCCGTTTTATTTATTTTAAAGGAATTAGTTTGTGCTGATAATTAAGGTACACGTATTTGATTTTATGACTCAAGCTAGTGTCGCCCAAATAATCCCATCTGGTTTTATTAAGCAGTGTGGCGTTGCGTTAGTCATCATCTTGAGCTAGCTTTAGCTTTAGCCAGTTGTGATCTTTCCTCAGCGGCAAATTAAACTAAACTCGTCCTCTTCTTTGCAACTCGGAGTCTATATGAGTTCACAGAACAGGCTGTGTTTTCCCTTTTTTTTTTTACCTGTCTCGCTCGCTGCAGAGCGTCTTTGAAAGCATCGTTCATCCCACCACCAGCGTTAGAGGACGGGGGAGCCACGCTGCTGTAGTCTGCCATCTCTGCTGGTTTCTCCGTCGCGCTCTAAGATGGAGGCTTTCATTTACCGACGATGGCGACATGAAATYTCGCGATGAAACGTGCTATATCGCGAGAACACTGCCTTGGCAAAATAACTTACTACTAAATCTCTTTTTATATTACTTTATGAGATTTAAATTATTTTTTTCTCCAAAAATATACTCTTATGCTGAATATCGATAGGGTCCTTGTAGTGCTAAATAAATAAATAAATAAATAAATAAATAAATAAATAAATAAAGGGGAAAAATAGGGCCAAAGTTCCTAAAAATTGTTTTTAAGAGAGCTTGAATGAATAACGACACCACTTTAAAAAAATACTGAAAACGCCTTGTGCAATTATTCATAACTAAAAGAAAAAACACACACAACAGAAATTGTTTTTAATAAATAAAGTTTAACACACAACAACAGAACATACATAGATACATATATACAAAGAGCATCTCAGGGATTTTGTCACATCTAAGTCAACTGTGCATTTTCAGATCGTTGTGTTGGTTTTCACAGACGTAAAGGTCAAAATAAAAATAAAAGCCAGACTTGCTTCAGTGTATTTTCAGAATYCTTGACATTTTTAAGACGCGATTGAAGAAAACAAATTTTCAAATTGTTTTGTGAGAGTGTAGTTTATCAGCGCGCATGGAATYGCTCGGACGAAGCTGGCTCCCATGCCGTTATAATATCCTCTGAATCCGTTCCGCTCGTAAATCTCAGAAAGTCCTGGTAACACACCTGAGGCTGGACGGGACTCAGAGCTGAAAGCTGGAAAACAGGAYAAAAGATGATGAGATTAACTCTGAATTAACTTAAAGGGATAGAAGGGTTTGTCTGGTCGATTTTTTTACTATCATTTTAAAGAAGAGCCTCATTTGTATTTAAAGAGACAGCACCAAAACGAGTAGCTCCCAGATGCACCTCAGAAAAGGGGCTTGTTGGGCTACAATAATCAGGAATGCAGACCAAAGCATTGCAGTTCTACTTTATATAGACCCAAACTGAAGGACGTTAATGTGAAAAGGAAAAATTTAAAAGCGTGATGACTCTTTAACAGAATATCTTCTCAAAAATGATGTGTCATCAAGAAAACAGACGTTACCCTGCGCTTGCTGCTGAGTTCGGATAACCGCCAGAGGGTARCTACTGATCTGTCCGCAGGCAAATGCCACAAAACTGAAGAAAAACAGTTTGGAGTCAGTGCTGTAGGTGGGATGGTTCCTGGCCCAGTTCATAATGGACTGAAATGAAGAGGAAGAAAAAGGTTTTTTTTACAAACGAAATATTGATTTTTAAACTTTGTGGAGTCTGGTGTGGCTCACCTGATGAACGGCACACTCCACGCCTGCGTACGGAATCATGCAGAGGATGCTGGGTTTGAAGCCTCGGTAAAAGGACGACAGAGCCTCGTGTTTGTAAACGGAGTGGGCGCACGCCACCACGCCGCGGTACGTGCCGGCCTGCTGCAGGTTCAGCCTCACCTTCAACACCTGCGGTGCAGAGGAGAGGAGGCAAAGAGCMGCTGAAAACAAACCAGAACGCAGATTAGGACGGAAATCCTGAAGCTGCTCAGACCTGCCTCTGGTTTCTGATACCTCTAAGGGGTAAAAGACGGCGTGGGCGACAGCTCCGGAGATGCAGCCCAGACCGAAACGCTGCTGCACCGTCAGGGTGTCCTGACTTCGGTTTTGGGTGTAAACCTTCATCTGGATGAAGAGAGTTTGTCAAACACGGAGTCATTTGGTGAATCACTCTGAGGAGAAGCAGTGTTTCACCTGAGCGTAGATGAGACACTGCAGCGTGGACTGTGGCGTTCCTTTCAGGACGTTGACGGCGTTGCCCTGCCACATGGAGCGCAAACCGCCGGCCTTCAGCTCCTGGAAGCCTCGGGAAATAGCCCCGGATCCTTGAACCTGCGGAGCAGACAGGAAACATCAGGGTTATCAAACTGCAGTTCCACTGAACCGCAACTAGCTTCTCATTTAGCGGATTAGCATTTCACTAACATTAGAGACCTTTAGCAGACTGATCAGGTCACTTTAAGTGCACTAAAAAGTTCACGTGTAAAACTTCTATTTTTATGCCATTTAACCCAAACTAACTAAAAACTATCCTCTCTTACAAGCTGGAAGTGTCCGACACGTCTTTGTGTTTCCGTGGTGTCTTACTGCAAATTCTCACGTTTATATTTACAGATCTGTGAGGTAAACAGTTAGTCCAGAGGGTAGAATGCAGCCGGACCTGGAGCTGAGTTTTCAGCCGGTCTATGGGAGCTGTCGCGGTTCTGGACACAGCGTCAGCAAGACCCGCTGCCAGGACAAAGGTCCTCCAAGCACCAAAGCCAGACCCGTCGTCAGGGAACTCGACGGGCGTCGCTCGACTCTCCCCCACATCAAACACCTGCAGGCGCAGAGAGTCCCTTCATCAGCTTAGATGTGTTAGTTTTATTTATTTGTTGTGTTGTAAATAAACTACCAGTTTGTGTTTCCAGGAGGAAACAAGCTCTCCGATGTCGTCTACGGGGTTTAGGATGATGTGGTGCAGAAACTCATCCCAGTCCACCGTCATGGAGCTGTCCTTATCCATCCTGGAGAAAACAAACAAAACAACATTGTGCATCAAAACATCAGCATCTGAACGCGACGCCTGAATAAATCAGTAAAAACTTAAGAAACACATGAAAACTCTAAGAAGCTTCTGTTTGGGACACAGATCAGTTATTTACTCTGTTGTATCTGCAGATTTATCACTTTATAATAGAATGTTGCAGATTTTTAAATGGTTAAATGTGATACAGCGTTCTGACTGCTTTCCTGTTTTTTTTACAATGACTAACAACTTATTTATACTTTGTTATATTTCAACAGTTTATGCATCAAAACATTCAGGAGATTAATGCTGTGACTTTAAGTTTAATCAAAGTATTCAGCTTTTATTTACAAATATTCACCTTACATAAAATCTAAGATCCTCACTTACTTCAAAAACATTATTTTCTTTAAAATCAGCAGCAGCAAACTAGCTACTGTTCTGATACTTCAAGATTTTAGCYGTTCTGCAACTTTTACCTAAACTTTGGCTTCTTCTAGCATTTTAATTTGACCTTTTAGCTAATATTTTGCTGCTTTTAGCTATAGTTTAATTGATTTAGCCTTCAGCATTTTGTTCCTTTTAGCTTTAGTTTCTTTTTAGCAGCATGTTGGTACTTTTAGCATTTAGCTAATATTTTGTTGTTTTCACCCAGCGTTTTTGACACATTCAGCCTTCTTGCAACTTTTAGCTTTTATCAAACACGTTGAGTATTTTAGTAGCATGTTCTTTAGCTAACGCTTTGCTATGTTTATATTTGAGGTAACATTTTGTCCCTTTTAGCTAGATTTTATGTGAATATTTTTTAGCTAGCATTTAGCTACTTTTGGCTTTTAGCTATCTTTTAGTCATTTTGTTTTTATCTAACATTTTTGTTGTTTTGGTCCATAGTTAACTTTTAGCTACTTTTAGTGTTTATCTACCATTTTGTTCATTTTGACTTTTAGCTAGTCTTTAGCTTATTTTAGCTTCTTCAGCAGATTTCAGCTCTAAGTTTTATGCTGCACTTCTGCAGAAAATACAAATTATTTGGTTTATTAAATATAACATTTTGTTTTGGGTTTGTTTTGGTTGAATAAAAAATGTAAAATTATAAACCAGTTTCTATTATTCATTTATTTATTTATTTATTTATTTATTTATTTATTTATTTATAATTACCAACACTAATACATGATGCATGACAGGCGTGATAAATATGTTAATTAAGGCAGTACTTTTTATATGTTTTCACCTGCAACATTGTATTAGTTGTGTATTATTTGAAGTAGAACAATAAATCCAAGAGGTAAAGGGCAAAAAACTCTTACATTTGTATAATTTTATTTGCATTCGGCTTTGAAATGACCACTCCTAACTCCTTAAACAAGCTTATGATGTCGTCCTGGCCAATCACCCCTGATTAAAGAAGAAATACACAGAATTAATAAAACACAGGTGCGTTCTGATCGACCTCTGACTTCCTGTCAGCTGCTTACACTTTCTGCACGAGTGCAAAGGTCACCAGAGTGTGATGTTTATGTGTACCATAAACAACCTTTATGTTTCTGTCTAAATCCTTCCCCGCATGACTTCATAAAGAATTAACTTTATTTGAATTTTGGGAAGAATTGATAACAACCCAACAAGACATAACAAGAGATGCAAATGTTAATAAAGCTGTGCAACATTTCCTGGGAAAATGGGACATTTTCAATTAATAAAAATATTTTTATCACTCACCACAGTTGTTCTTATCAAGGTCATGAAAGTGAATTTTCCACTTCTTCTCTCGGTCCCTCATGTAGCTGAGAAACTCTTTATAATCCAGCAGGCCATCGTTATCTTTGTCATAAGAACTGATAATCTTCTAAAGGAAAATAACTCTTTTATTAAACAATTTTAATTTAACAATACGGGGAGATTAAACACGAGCTGAAATCTTACCTGGGCCTTCCCATCTGCTGAAATGATCCCATGTTTCTTCATCTCTTCGTGGAGTTCTGCCACTGATACGAAGCCGTCCTTGTTCTGGTCCAGTTTGACAAATAATCCATGGAACTGATCCATGTTTCGAAAAAGCAATGTTTAGGGCTTTTGGGATGTGAAAATGATGAAACAAAGCTTGATAAATGAGAGGATAAATGCATGTCTGTCAGCCACAGTCGCTGACTCATCTGCAGATCCAATGCAGAGCAGAGGATTTAAAAAGAACTGCCAGCAGGGGGCGCTGTGGCTGCAGGAGAACCTCACTGCAAGTCCTGGACATTCTGTTCCTCAAAGACAGTTTTTAACCCAAGATGTATAAAATCAGGTAATTTGGCAATGATGTGGTCACATTATGGAAAAAAATACAACCCCTAAATTTATATAACTGGGCTTTATTGGATCCGTGATCTTTCTCTTGTCCTGCTCCATCCTGTGTCCAATCTGTCCACTAACCCTCCTCTGTCCAACGCAGCGTATGTCTCACTAACAAACTTTTTCTAATCCTGAACATTAAAATCCCTCCAAAAAAAAAACTTTTAACATTTTCAAACCTCCCCTTTCTCTCTCAGGTACTCGTACTATCATCCATCGCCTCCTCTTTGCCATCAACAATCACCTTGGGTGTCCTAAATGTATTATCATCAAGCTTGAGACGTGGTGATCTCCTGTGTTCAGCCTCCTGTCCACTATCCCATACCACACTGAGACTAATGCTTATATATGTCACATAAAGAGAAAGGCCCCAGGCCAAGAGGGGGGATCCTGTGACTCAAATGAGCCCCATGCAGCAGCATCGATACCGACAGTCGCGAAGTGCTTCGGCAGATGATGAGACTAAATGAGTTGTATTTCAAAAATGACACATAATATTAACTGACCAGGATAATAATTCAGTCATAAACTGTTGTCTGAGAGTCAATAATGTTGTCACTGATGGTTCTAGTAAGACCCAAATGGAGGCCAAAACCAAGGAGAGTATTAATCAATAGGTGTGCTGATTATTAAAGTATGACACTTGATAAACACATTTTTTTAAATCTGTAGTCATCCAAATACTTATTATGGCTGGGTTAAAAGCACCATCAGTAAGGATTATTTGCATCCAAAAAGAAATTCCAGTTAAAATGCATGTTTTTACTTTGTATTTACTCTTCTGGTTGTAATAAATGCTTCAAACTCTTGAAGAATTTGTTTTTATTCTTATTCTCCTGGAATAAAGGTTAATAAAGGTTCTGGGCACCATGTGAGCAGAACCCATTTATAGTGAATGACGAGCTTCAGCATTAGGTTCTAGAAAGAGCCGCTGGGTTCCAGTTTGAAATGTGTCAAGTTGCGTGATACCAGACCGAAAACTGGATTTCAAAATAAAACCGACTAAAATAGCAAGTTCTTTACAAATGAAGTTAGTGACAATGCTAAAGTATCATTTATATTCTTTAAATTACAATGTGTATTCCGTATTATGTATATGTAAAGCAAATGTAAAAAAAAATATTTAAAATTTATGACAAATAAATAACATTGGTGAATGTTTCTCTTTTCTCCAGCAGGAAGATTAATCAAATCTTAAAATACTTTAAGTAAACACAAACCTAAACCATTAAACAATTTCAGTTTGTACAACCTTTAGTTTTAGCTTAATATCTGTTCATTTGATTGAGTTATCAGCATTTTATTTATTTTTTGTTTGTTTCCTTCCAGTTAGCTTTGAGCTAAGTTAGCCGTGGCGGCCATCTTGGCTAACGCCACTGTACATGTTGAAGTTTAAAAAAAAAATCCCACTGGATCATTTAGCGAATTGATATTACAATGGACATTGATTTGATTTATTAATTTTATTTCCGTAACCTTAAATTGTAGCTCAATTTTAGTAAAGTTGGCTGAGTTGTGGGTATTTTTGTATTTGCTAACATTAGCTGTGGCAGCCATCTTGGCTAATTTGACTTCAACATTTGTTATTTAAAACAATATTGAGCCTTTTTTTTTCATTTTCAATCTGGTAACGCTCTGGGTATGCGATAGGAATAAATTCAAGGTACTAAAATACAGAGTTTAACTCAATTTTTGTAAAAACAATTACATTTTCGCAATTTTTTGTGTTTTTTACAGGTTATGTTGGCGGAAACCGGATGTAGAATTATTACCTGAGTAGCTTGATTCTGTGAGGGAGGGAGGCTGTGGCTATTTAAAGAGGGTTGTCATCCAGTCACGGATAATTAATAGAAGAGTTCCTCGGCTTTGATTATTCGTTTAAATTTATTCATCTCTCGGTAATGTCGCGTTAAAAAAAAACACTCGGAACCAGTCAGAGGGAGCATCTCCACCGGAGCTTTTTACTGTCACCCTTTTAATTTCATCCTCCCCCGTCCCTGATTATTATTTCTTTTTAACACATGAAAAATGGGCAGAGACTACTACAAGACGCTGGGGATCTGTAAAGGAGCCACCGAAGAGGACATAAAGAAAGCTTACAGAAAACAGGCGCTGAAATGGCATCCGGACAAAAACAAGTCCGCAGCCGCCGAGGAGAAATTTAAAGAAATCGCAGAGGCGTACGAAGTCCTGAGTGATCCGAAGAAAAGAGAAATCTACGATCAGTACGGAGAAGAAGGTAATGTGTGAATGTCACTGTGAGGTGGATTAAATACCTGTAAAAACGGTTTTAAATGTGAATTCATGGCTTTAATTCAAGTTTCACTGCAGCTCTTCAGAACATCTCAAACATTTATTACATTTACTCCACAGATTTTCACACATAAATGTAAAAGAAACATTTTTTTTCCGCTAGAGATACCTGCTGAGTAATGTGTGGACATAATCTTTCAGTCCAGATGGCCATGGATGGAAACCATGTTCTGCAAAATGACTCATTTTCTTTTTCTTTTTTACATTTTATGTACATGCACAGAGAAAAAACATGTAACTCCAAACCAACCCCCCCCCCCCCAAACCATCAGAATCTTTTTAAACAAAACTATAAGAAAACAGTTGGAGAAAATGGGAATTGTGTGTTTGAGTTAAACAAACCTCTCCTGTGTTGAATAATGAGAAGTAAATAAGGAATATTTATAATAAATGTTTATTGTTTTCAGGTTTTAACACATCAGTTTATCCCAAAACAGCAAAAGGACAATTTGACACAGTTTCAGAATGAGTCAGTCCTTCAGTGACGTGTTTATTTTATGTTTTTAAATAATACTTTTGTTGGAGTAAACCATTGTCTGAATGAAAACATCTGTTATGCAGGGTTCAAGCCGTGAGCATTAAAGTGAAAGTTCAATATCTTACCTGCTGTAGATAGATTTATGAATGAACTCAGGGTGTGCTTGAACTACATTGTGATCTATCTATCTATCTATCTATCTATCTATCTATCTATCTATCTATCTATCTATCTATCTATTTATC
>NW_013952499.1:183119-192160 GCF_001266775.1 Austrofundulus limnaeus | reverse complement strand
TCTATCTATCTATCTATCTATCTATCTATCTATCTATCTATCTATCTATCTATCTATCTATCTATCTATCTATCTATCTATCTATCTATCTACATCCATCCATCCATCCATCCATCTACATCCGTCCATCCAATCAGACATCTTGTAAACAAACTACACAATGTTTCTGTGCAGACTAACTGATTTATCTGTGCAAATAATAAAATTGAGTCTTTCAAACATCTACCTACAACAGGTAAGATATTACCTGTTCATAAGCTTTCCATAGAGTCCAGCATCAAAATATCTGACCTGTTGGTTTAACAACGTGTTACGTATCTCATGTTTCCTAAATCCGCTTGGGTTTTTAGTGTTTGTGGCTTTAAATGAACAGACGGTTGAGGTGCACACTCCTCCTTCAGGAGGACTGATGAGCCAAGAAATGAAATTATTTACTCCTGTGCAGTTAAGAAGCAGGATGCAGCTGTTGGTTCTTTAGAACATTAACATCTGTTTAAACACAAGGCACAATGTGCTTTTAAATGATTTCAAACAAACCGTTCGAAATGCGTGAAACAGCACGAAGAAATTGGTGAATAAAAGTGCAAAAAGTCACCAAAAAAATAAATTAAAAAAACTCATTTATTTTGCTTCAACAGACATGTAAAAGCCCTCCAACATCCTACTTTACTTCCGGTCTTTGTGCGAGTATCTCACAAAACGGGGTGATGACACTGTGATACTGGATGAGGTGCTCATGCCGTGACTCAGCACATTTCGTTTTCATGTCGGGAGCATCTTCAGCTGCGACTGTTGGTCAGAATAAAAGGAGAAATGCAACTAAAATCCATGTTTTCAATTATAATAGTGTTCCTGAAACCCATCAGGCTTTATTGTTTTAGTGGTCCAGAGCAGACAGAGTAATAAATGCTCAGGGTCACTCTCACACACCGTTCCTTTCAGGCTCTGTGCCTTTGTTTTATGTTCTGGTGAGGAGAGTACGACGCTTCTTTTCCTCATTTTCAGTTGAATCAATCGGACTTTTCCTTCAGAGAAACAGAGAGGCTGTTTGAGAACGTCTGAACCTCCAACCAAGCGGACAGATGGAGGACTGGGCCTCATACTGTTGGTGGAAATTGGACGGGGTCTCTGAAAAATTAGCAGCCTTCTGTGGGTTTGTAGCATCTAGATATGCTTTTTTAACCAAAACAGAAATCGCAAATTCAACAAAACTGCACTTAAATTGGGTTTTAATTTCTTCACACCAATTTCGAAACACATTAGCTAAATTTTTTCCACATAAGTTGCTGTCAGGTTGCAAATTAAGCTTCTACTTTAATGAATTTGAGCCAAAATGAATAGAGATGGGACAAATGGCTTTTTAAAAGGATTCGGATCTTGGGGAGCCGTTCAAAAGAGCCGTTCGATTTTGAACGAGTTACGTCATCACGTAGGGAAATACGTCATTACGTCGTCGTATGTGATGACATCATCGCACAACGTGGGTGGAACCATAGGTTGTGTCGAGCAGAAACCCCACTTTCCCCTTGAGCTTCTGTACTCCACAGCTCTGCATGTTTTCCGTGAAAAACCAAAGTGGGAGCGATTTAAGGATTAAAAAAAAGATTATATGAGGAATAAAAGAAATAAAACTATAAATCTCTCATTACTGCCCACGACTCGGCTCCTGTCGTTCGTTGTAAATAGCCGTTCAAAAGATTCGTATCGTTCGCGAACGTCACATCTCTAAAAATTAATTTTATACAGTAGCAACAATAACCTGAAACAGTCGATGTTTTTTGTTATTAGGAAACAAATTTTTTTTTTACTAATTAAAAACCCAAATATTTCAATAAAGTTTAGACATCTGCAGTATTTATGACGATGGGAAATGATGTAATTTATTAGCAGGACATCTTGAACTAGAGGTCAGATTTTATTGAAACTCTCAGACATGAATTGTCCACATCTGCTCAACGTCTGACAACTGGATTCAAGATGGCCGCCACAGCAAATCTACATCAGAACACAAGAAAATGGCTGAAACTTTTGTATTTTTTTTACATTAAGCTGTTTAAGCACATAGTCCCAGTGCTAACACGTTAGCGGAGATCTTTGTTCAAAGCTTTGGCAGGCAGGACGGCGGGTGATGAGGCTTTAATTTCAGGATCGCTGTTTTATACAGAATTTGTTTTCTCCCTTCAGGTCTTAAAGGAGGAAATGGACCCGCCCCCGACGGTCAGGGCTCCGCCTACACCTACACCTTYCACGGCGATCCGCACGCCACCTTCGCCACCTTCTTCGGGGGTTCCAATCCCTTCGAGATGTTCTTCGGCCGCAAAGCGAACGGCCGGGACGACGAGGACATGGAGGTGGACGGGAACGACCCCTTCGGCTCGTTCACCAACTTCAACCTGAACGGCTTCCCGCGGGACGGCCACGCCGGCCAGCAGCGCCGCAAGCAGGACCCGCCCATCGTCCACGAGCTGAGGCTCTCCCTGGAGGAGGTCTTCCAGGGCTGCACCAAGAAGATGAAGATCTCCCGCAAGAGGCTGAACCCGGACGGCCGGACCATGCGGGCCGAGGACAAGATCCTCACCATCGAGATCAAGCGGGGCTGGAAGGAGGGAACCAAGATCACGTTTCCCCGGGAGGGAGACGAGTCGCCCAACGCCATTCCTGCCGACATCGTCTTCGTCATCAAGGACAAGCCCCACCCTCACTTCAGAAGGGAAGGCTCCAACATCGTGTATCCTGTTCGCGTGAGCCTGAGACAGGTGAGATCGCTTCTATTTTGGAACTTTCACCCGTCGTTGCGCTAAAAATAGAAGCCGATGGAGGGATTAGTCACGCAAACTCGTTGGACCTCAGATGAGAGAGCTGCTTTGAAAGGCTGAGAAACCAAGTCTCAATCAATAAACTGTAGGAGGTCTCCAGCATAAAAAGTACAGCGATGCTGAATGAGCATCGTACCGAGCCTCCCCACACACACACACACACACACACACACACACATACTATGTCTCTATCCTTGTGGGGACTTTCCATTGACTTCCATTCATATTTTTGAAATTTTATATCCTAACCCTGACCACAATCCCTAAGGCTAACCTCACAGGTACCTGACCCTAAAACTAACCTAAACTCAATTCACTCCTTGGTCCTAAACCCAAACCYTAACCCACCAATGGCATTTAAACCAAATGGGGACTCGACTTTTGCCCCCAAATGCACCAGTTGTCCCCAAATGTAGGCATTTTGTCTCAAAATTGCCCCCAAATGTCACCAGAAACAAACCCACACACACTCACACTCACACTCACACTTCAGCTGCTCACTTATGTAACCTGGATCAACGACATCGAAGAGCAGGAGCGGTTTCAGCAGCGAGCCRGCGATCGCCCACACGTGCACACCGTGTGAAAAGTGCTTGCACGGTTCCTCCCACTTCCCTCGGCTCCCTGCGACTGAACTCGCCGCCTCRCCTCGTAAAACTTCATTTACTACATGTACGCAAAGAACAGCTGATCAGACGCACATGATGCTGTAGATCAGGGACTTAAATGATGGAAGGGGAACACAAACGTAGCGCTGCACACTTACCCAAGAGTAATAAAACTGTCATTTTAAAAATGTTTACGTATAAATATACAAAACAACATAGAGTGCAGTATTTCATACTCAAATGCATGTATAACAGTTGTGCTCTTGTTTAACTATTATGAATGCAAATTGAAGCTAACAAATAATAAACACTTACTTTAGTGAGCTGAAGTGCAATGATAACAACGTGAGTGCAGCAGACTCCTGCCTGGTTGTTGTTCTGGTAAAAAGTCACTGTTTTTGTGACTTCAGTAAACTTCTCATATTTAGCTTTGTGCAACTTCTTGTAGCGGCGCATCAGAAGCAAATGAGTATCGTGTTGGATTGAAACCAGAGTGATGAGATAGATTCTTTGTTTACACTTAATTTGCACTATTTAAGCTATTTTTTCACAAATAAAGGGAAAAATAAAGTCTTGAGTCCAGAGTAGTCTCCAAATTGTTAATTTCATTAGTCCTCTTTTTCAGCATGAAAGGGTTATTTTTTATGTGTTATTAACATTGTTATATTTAGCTTTCTTTTACATATTTGCTTCTCTTTTTTATTTTGCAAAGTGACTTTTTTTAAACATTTGTGTGTAGTGGAGGGTAATAGGGGAATTAATTTGTTGTATTTACATACTGTTAAATCTTTTTTTTTTTTTTTTTTTTGCAGTTAGTTAATACAAAACACGTTTTTTTGCCCAAAATCTTTGTCCTGTTGTATTATCATAATTGAATAACTAAAGGGAAAATAACAGTTATTCAATGAACATTACAAGTATGGAATCAGTGATATTAGCCTTGTATTTACTTGGTATTGAATCCACACAAAAATTCTCAGCACGATGCGCCATCTAGTGGCAAACTTTGTCATTACAACCAATTCAGTGCCACTGAGACACTTTACATTGTTGTAATTTTCTAAAATTAATCTAAGAGATGCTTTGAGTTGTTTTATTTACGTTTAAAAATAAAATGTTATTAGACACGCTCATTGGTTGGTCAGAGGGAAGTGACCTGTTGCTCAGTCCTGATGGAAATGCAGAGAAACCAGAAGTGATGCTGTTCCCGAAAGCTCACATCTGCTGCGTGCACCRAGGTTTATTTATCTCTGCTCTCAGCTCAGCCTGTGCCTTTTTTTCAATCTTATTCTTGTCTRTAGTGAGTCATGCTGCTCTCCTGCTGTTCCTCACTCACAAACCTTATCCCCCCCACCCCCTCCGTCTCTGCAGTCCCTGTGCGGGTGCTCGGTCACCGTGTCCTCCATAGACGGGAAGACGTCCAACATGAAGATCACGGACGTCATCAAGCCGGGCATGAGGAAAATCGTAGCCGGACAGGGTCTCCCGCTGCCCAAAAACCCCGACCAGAGAGGAGACCTGGTGGTGGAGTTTGACGTGAACTTTCCCGACGCGTTGCCCGGGAACGCCAAGGACGTGCTGAAGCGGCACTTACCTACGTAAAACAAAGAACGCCAAGAGAAAGAAAAAAGAACTGACTGAGGAGACGGCGAAGGGATGCGAGGACACGAGAGACACTTTTACACGAACGGTTCCGACGGCGCACAGATGGACCCACAACTGATGAATGTGCAATTTCTAATTTTAGTTGTTAGTTGTTTTTTTTTTTTCTAAATATGATGCATGCTGCCGAGCTGAAACAAGCGGAGAACTGCTTGTGGTCAGACTGTTACGTGAAACTAAGCGGGCCTTTTGAAACAGAAACATTTTGTCGGCTCGAAAAGAGGTGCCAAGAATTCCTGGTGATCTTGGGGAAACAAAAACAAAAACTTTTGTACCAAACCAAACATTTTATTTTTCGTCGTTATCTGATGGGACACTTTTTGAGCTGCGATGGTTAATTTAGCAGGTGTGGCTGTTTTTGTGTTACGCTAATTAAGAAAACAGGCCGAATGGACTCGACTAGTTCAATGTGCATTTTAAACTTTTACGTGAGAACTTGAATAAAAAAAAATCTATATTTTCACATGAAGCAAACTGAAGCAGTTATGAAGATGAGAGGGCTTCTAATTTATGATCGTTTAATACAATTGCTTATATAGGTTAGGATTTTTGTTGAGTAGCAACATTGCAACAAAAGGCACTTTAAAGCCCAGGAAATTAGATAAATATATATTTTGAAAGTTAAAATGTGAACATTTAGCTGTTGTAGATCTTATGCAGTTACATTTTTTGATGTGCAATGATAAAAATAAAAAAATATTAACTAAATACAGTGTTATAGTTATTTAATAGTATCTCCCTGCGGTACTTTGAGTATCAGCATGTGTTAAAGATTTGTTCAAATGCTGAGTCACCACCACGCTGAGACAGAGGAGTGTAAACACACCTACTCTGCGTGGGACGTTTTCAGCTGGTAATCCTCCTTTTATAAAGTCAGAATAAGTGTGAAAATGAAAATGATTTTAAATGAGAAAATAACACGTATCCTACTGTGATTGACAATGAGCAAAAAAAATTATGTCTGTTGGCAAAATAACTCATGAACCAATGGACAAATTTTAATGAAACTCGCAGGAAATAATTATTGGACAAACAACTACAAATGAATAACGTTTGAAGCCAATCAAATTCAAAATGGCTGCTAGAGCTGACTAATTACAGAAAACACGAAAATGGCTATAATTCAATAAATTCTATAGATGTGTTAAAATTTAAAGTAGTGGTAGCTGAGAGTTAGTGTGACTTCCTAACATTCTTGAAAACTTAAGCATCAACGGCTGACATCTATCCTATTTGTCTGTTAGCAAAATTTATCTTGACCCACTGGATGGATCTTAGTGAAACTTTCAGGAAGTATGGTTGTACTTTTGCAACTGAGTCACTCCAATTCAAGATGGCCACCACAGCTAATTGACTTTAGCCAAAACATATATGGCTATAATTAAATAAATTTTACAGTTATTCCGCTAAAACTGCGTGTGGTAGTAGCTGAGAGTCTTCACAAGACATATTCTTAGAGAGACGTTTGGCGATTACGTTTTTCCCCAGATTTGACCTTAATAGTTTTAAGGTGGTGTTCAACCTGAGGTGGTGTACAGGTGCATTGGGGATCCCGGGACTGTCCCACTGCGCATGCGCGCCGCAACACGCCGCGGAATACACACAGAGGAGCTATTGTTGGTCCAGGACTGTGGCAGGTCGTGTCAGGGTGTTCGTACTCGCCCCCCTCACCACCTGTTGGAAGATTTAATAAACTCAGGTCGCGGACGGAAATTTCAAAACGCTCGTCTGTGCGCAGGTGAGGACAGGAAAAATAGTTGGCGGAAGAAAAGGAAGACACCCAGGAAAAGAAGGAAGTAAATAAGGACGACACTCAACAGGTCACTTCACTGCCGCGGACTAGGTTTTTTTTATACTTTTATTTATTTTAAAATTAAATCTATAAGTAATACAACATGCCGTACGGACCGTGGAAGAAGAAAAACAAATCCACGAAGGAGCACTTGGTCGAAAACGAGGAGGTGAGCGGCGGACACGCAGGTGTCGGAAGCTCGGGTAAATCCGCCGTGAACGGAGGAGCGGGGCTCCCGCCTCCACCTGCCAACCTCCGGCCCAAACTGGTCTTTCACACGCAGCTGGCCCATGGGAGTCCGACCGGCAGGATTGAGGGATTTACCAACGTAAAAGAGCTGTACTCCAAGATAGCAGACGCGTTTAATATAAACGCACCTGAGGTAAGCGCTCACCTGTTAAAAAAATGGAATTTCAGTGATTAAATGTCGCGTTCAGGCGCCGAAGCTCAAATTTACACGAAGTACGTGAAGTACACTTAGATCAAACCTTAAACTTGATTAGATTTTAGGACAAATTAAGATTATGTTTTATTTTTGCACGTATTTCAGAATCTGTAGCTGATTCTAAAAATTAAAAACCCACATTAAGCCATTATTTACAAATACACTGATTAAAATACTCATGTTTTCAAAATAAAAGTTTAAAATCAACCACAAAAACAGCATCAGTGACTTTTTGAAGGTGTTTTACTTTAAATATTTATTGATCACAACCCCTCAAATTTATGATTTAAATATTTAGAGACTAACTTCAGTCAAGCAGTTTCAAAATAATTACATGTGGGAATGGATTTGAATATTTGTTTCACAAGAAAATGTGATCATGGTATGGATTTTATAAATAAGCAATGTGCAACAGCATTAATAGACAATTTAAAATATAAAGATAAACCAGAACTGCATGTAAAATATAACTAAATATTAATATTCTTAAAAATGAATCTAAACACAAAAACTGATTTATTTAGGCATATTTTTTAACTGTAAGTAGTTTTTTTTATTCAAGAAAACAACAAAGGGACATTTATGTATGATGCTTTTAGCTATTACTGTTTTTGCTTTTGTTTATGTTTTAGGGTTTTTGTTGGTAAAGAAAATTTTCAAACATTTACCGTGTTATCAGTTTTCTATGTCCACTTTTTTTTTATTTTTAGAAATTAGTCCTGTAATGGTGGACATTAAAATCCGCTGTGTGTCACGCAGCTAAAGACACACCCTGTCGACTCTTTCTGAGAGTGATCTTTGTCCTTTTCTCTGTTATTGTCCCGGCACCGGATACCTGACAGATTAATGTGAAACTGTGTTTAACAGCATCGACTCCTGGAGGTCCTGAAAACAAAAGCAGGCTCTGTGTTTGGCTTTTGTCAGTCTGAATATGTCTGAATTCCTTTCCCCTACAAAACTTCCAGATACTGTCTCCTTGTTCAGTAATTGGAAAAGAATTTGAGTTTGCTTCATYTGCAGTGAACTGACTCAAACTCTGCAGCTTTTATTTTGTTAATGGGACACAGGCCATATTTCTCCTGTCTAGACTCGTTCCATTTCAGAAACCGCCTCAGTTTCCCCCACAAAATACAGGCAAAACATTTCAAAAGGCAGATTTTTACTAAATCAGAATGTTTCTTCAGTAAAATGCTTGTAGACAGGAAAAGATCAGTCAAGAATTTCATTATTTTTTCCATGCTGACACTCGCTCTCTGAGGAAATAATATCCTGCTTAAATAATGATTTAATACTAACCCAGGGGGTAGGAGAGTAAAAATAACAGCCCAGTTCTCAGCATGCCATCGGTTCTGTTCGGCTGTTGTCACTCTCAGAGCTGCAACGATTTCAGCTGTTTGAATGAATGAACTTGGTTGGTTCGTCTGTGGTGAGAAATGCAGTTAATAACTGGAGAAACTGCATTTTCTGCCAAAATACAGCTTTGAATGCTGGGAGCTGAAAGACCGCTGAAGTTCACTGAAGAAGCTGTACGTAAGCTGATAAAACTGAAAGAAGCAAACTGCTGATTAAAACTAGGGGTGTAAGAAAATATCGATACACTGAAATATCGTGATATTTCATTTCCTGATACTGTATCGATATTCTAAAGCCCTGTATCAATTTTTAATCAAGGTTTAAAATGTCAACCTTCTTGCCAACCGTTCACTGCTGACCACTAG
>NW_013952499.1:150025-181798 GCF_001266775.1 Austrofundulus limnaeus | reverse complement strand
CTTTTCCACTCAGATTCAGCTATCGGATCGTGAAGCTAATGTTTACTTACAATGCTAACGCTACCCTTACTCTCTGGCGCTCAAGAGGTAGAAGATCCAAATGGCTGGCTCACTGCTGCCGACTAGTGGTCAGAGGCTGAACTACAACATAAAAAATGAACAGCTAGCAGGATAGTTGACATTTTAAACCTTAATTAAAAATCGATACAGGGCTTTAGCATATCGATACAGTATCGGGAAATGAAATATCACGATATTTCAGTGCATCGATATTTTCTTACACCCCTACGAAACACTAGCTAAAAGTTACAAAAAATAGCTAAATTAAAGGTAACAAAATAATAGCTTAATGTCAAAATTAGCTAAATGATAGCTAAAAGCAAAAGGTATCCAAAGACTATCTGAAAGGATCTAAAGGCTGAAAGTAGCAAAACAATAGCTAAAGAACTAAAGTTTCAAAAAGCTAGCAAAAAAACTAAGTGATAAAAGACCGCCTACTTGTTAAATGTCAAAATGATAGCGGAAAGCTAAAAGTAGCAAAACTCTTGCTACAAGTAACAGCTAGCTAACAGTTAGATAACAAGAATAGCTTAAAGCTAAAATTAGCATAGCAATAACTGAAAGAGTTAAAAGAATTAAAATACTAGCAAAAAGCTAAAAGTAATAAAAAAAACACCTAATGGTTAAATGTCACAAAATGATATCTGAAAGCTAAAACTAGCAAAAATGATCTCTAGAAGCTGACATTAGCAAAAGGCTAGCTAAAAGTAGCAAGACTAGCAGTAGTAAAATAGAGCTAACTGTAGCAGAAATGAAGTTAAAAGGAGCATCAGAAGACAAATGGAGCCAGCAGCTGCAGTAATTGAAGAGATTTTAATGTATTATCAAGTAAATGAAGTTAAATATTTTGAAAAGTATTTAAGTTACAAAAACCAAAAGTCATGGCTCAGATCTCCTGAAGGAGCTGAATTTATTGACAGATGTCAAAAACAAACATACAGAAAAATAAAGAAACAAGGAAACAAAACGAGTGTGGAAATGCTATAGAATTAGCAGAGTTTCAAACAGTGATTTATCTCAGGTCTAGTTGTTCCAGCTGTTGTCTCACTGCCAGCGTGTTGTTCTGACTGAGACAGATGTGACGGAGCTCATCGTCAGGCTGCGCAGACCGGACCACAGGAAGTCTCCTGTGTCCGGCTCAGAGCGGGGACAGCCTGAAATCTAAACCTGATAACTCGTCACAGACGCAGCCAGATGTGTCCCCCGAGGACAAGTGGAGCAGCTCCACCCGGGACCTCCTCCCTTCGTAAACACCGCCAACCCCTGTTGGTACTAATGACTGAACATGACTCGTTACACGCTGGGGAAAAGTTTATTAAAGTCACTTCAAAGACACTCACAACTCTAGAATTAAAGGCTGGGGATAAAGTCATTTACTGTATTTTCATTGATGATGGAGACAGAGGCAAATATCAGTGCATTTAGATAGGTGTTGAAGCAAAGGCAAATTTATTTTTGATGTTTACAACATTTTCATAACAACTGAAGGTTACTTAGTTACTTGAATCTGGCATAAAATTGCACTATGTGCCTTAAAAACACATAATACCCCATCTTAATTAATGATTGTTAAATTATTTATGACTGATTCTCCTTATTTTTGTCACCATAATCACTTTGTTCAGATGTCGTGGTGTGTTTAGGTTTGTCTGGATTCAGTGTGAGCGTTGTTTTTTTTTCTGTTGCACCAAAGTTCAGGGTCGGTCGCTTTATTTAGGAACTGGAGCTGCTGGATGGGAGTGACGATGTAAATATCTGGTATTTGCGTCAAAACAGTGGCAGAAATTTGCTAAAAGGAACTTGAAGTTTGCGCAGGAGAATTAATCATACAGGACTGCATGATGTGATTAATTTAACAAAACTGCCTGCCCATATGACAAACAAAATTATTTTATTATTTTACATTGAAAGGATAAAGTAGCAGACATTTTGGAAAACAAGGTGAACTCGTAAGATTATAGATATCCACGTTAAATGTTACAAGATCATCTCCAAACAGTCTCGTGTTCTTCTGGCCACAGCTGACATTGCAGTTAAAAAACTAAGTTTCATGGGTCTGTAGCCAGCCTCTCAGGACCGTGGACGCAAGAGGAAATGCGACCCCAGGCAGGTCGATGGAATGGAAAGGGCAGATTGTTGTAGTAATGTCACTTTTTTAAACTTTTGAATTGAACATTTTCAGCTACTTGTTGCTGTCTGCTGAAGATGTTAGGAGAGATCTCTACAGATTCGCAGGCTTTTGAAGCACATTGCAATTTTTCGGATAGAATAAAAAAAAAAACAACAAGTCAGGCTTTTTTGAATGTCTTGCAGCTGTTTATTCACTGCTGTGTCAAAAGGCTGAACCTCATGGAAAAATGATTAATGAGGACATCGATGTTGCGTATCTAAAACCAGCTGTGGTCAGCAGAACGTGTTGGACTCGTACGTTAAGGAATGGGATGTGTTCTCCACTGCTCAGGTCAAAGTCTGGTTATCAGCTGTCCAGCTGAAGAGTTTCAGGTGTGGCTCTTTGACTTTGCCTCCTGTCCACCTGCTTATCAGAAAACAAGCCAACATTTGTTTATTATTTGAATGTCTTGGCTGTGGTTGGGTGAAAAGGCCCAGCAGCTCGGTTTTGTTTCGCAGTTTCTGAGTAATTCAGCCTCCACGTTCACAACCAGACGTTTCTTAACCCTGGGGAGTGGGAGGRAGGGGGTGGGGGGTGAAGGATTAGGAGAAACAATCTCATTTAATGGGGTTTCAGTCTGCTGTTTGCATTAGGCTGGTCTGCTGAGTTTACTTCTTACAACAAGCTTGTCTCATGTTCAGGTTGTGCTTTGTTTTGATTATTGAAGTTTTTGTTCTAGTTAGTATCACCTTGTTACTGAAACATGGCTTAAACTGAAATAAATCTAAAAAATATTTCTCTGTGATTCAAACACAAATATTTCTGTCTAGGCATATTTCATAATAAACCCAGTGAAGTCATAATCACAACGATCAACATTGTTAAATTGAACAATAAAAAGAAAAACACTTAATCACATTTACTGTAAAAATAATAGTTGATTAAACAAACATTTGTGTAAAACTAATAAAGAACATTGAAGAATTTTCTTTTTGTGTGTTTTTTCTTTTTCTTAATTATAATGTAAAAGATTAATTGTTATTCTTTTCATTATGTAACTTTGATTTATAAAATGATAATAACTTGTAGTTAAAAAGAAAGTATAAACAACATATAAAGAACATTATTATTTTGTTTATTAAAGAAAATAAAATGTCTCTTTTGAGAAAGTCTTTTTAAACCAGAGTCAGAGACAAGTGGAAAAGTTTATTTCCCCTTTGGGGAACACTACACCTCACAGATTTTAAGCAGATTTATGTAAGAAGACTCTCAGAAAGTCACTTTTTCTAGATAAAACTAACAAATTGTTWAAGTTTTAGCTCAAACCTCGGCTGATCTAAATACTCCTAAACAGCTCCTAATCATGAAGTTTAACAGTAGTATCATAAAAAACAAAATACTGAAATATTACCAGTTATGTATCATAGAATATTCTGTTTCTTAAAAAAAGATAAAATCTATTAACTTTATTTTCTAAAGTTTTACGTTTGAAAAAAGTTATTCAAAATCTGCTTCAACACACTTGTTTTATTTTTGGCTCCCAATGCTCCATTAAGCTTTTAGCCACAGTTTTGCACATTTTAGCTTGCATCTATGGTTTAGGTTATTTTAGGTTGTAGCTATGATTTTTGCACATTTTAGCTTTTAAGTAGTTTTGTTGTTAATTTAATCTTGAAGCAGAGGTGTTGGTAATTTCAGCTTGTCCTTACTATTCAGCTGATTTTATTTTAGGTTGTATCTGATTTTGCTAATACTGGTAATTAGCTACAGTTAAGCTATTTTTAGCTTGTAGTTACTGTTCAGCTAATTTTTAGGTTGTAGCTGTGATTTAGTTAATTTTAGTTTGTTGCTACACTTTTGCATATTTCAGCCTCTTTTCTGCTCGTGTTTAATTTCAGTCTCAAATTCTTCAACAAATATTCAGCTGCTATTCAGAAATTATAAAGCAGGTGTTTAAGAGGTTTTCAGCAGATATTCAGCAAATCCTCAGTTATTCAGCGCAGATATTCAGTGGATCTTTAGCAGTTATTAAGCAGATATTTAGCTATTATTCAGCAGGTAATTAGCAGTTATTTAATGGTTATTCAGCGCAGGTATTCAGCTGATATTCAGCTGTTATTCAGGTATTATTCAGCTGTATATAGTTTCCTATCATGAGTAAAATAAACTTGATTTATTGCTCCACAGCTCTTGCCTTTTTATGTTATCTCTTTTCTTTTAGTTCCTCCGTGAACCAGTTTGTTTTCCTCGCTTTGCTGTGATACGATCAGATCTGCTTTTTGTTTCATCAGCTTGTTTTTATAATCCATTTGTACTCTGATTCAGTTAGTCAGAGGCAGTAACACCTTTTATGAAAAATGTCATTCGTTCTGAAATGTTAGACGCACTTTAGTGAATGATTACTTTGGCTTTAATGCTGACAAACGTCTTTGTTTTGTTGAAAGCACACATCGCCACATTCCACATTAGTTATTAAAGGAGACATATCATGCTAAATGCACTTTTTTTGCATTTATAAACTATTTTTTGTGCAATTATAGTGTCTAGGAGTGTAGAAAACATTAATTTATTCTGTTCTGTTACTGAAAAGATATTTTTATATATTTTTATGGGTCAAATTTTTCAGTTTGTTCAAAATCTGCTGTTGCTTATTTCGTTTCATTGTTTATTTCGTCACACTATTTTCTTCGGAACTACCATTTATGGTAATGTATTTACGGCCAGCTGGATTTCATAGTCCGCCATTTTTTTTCTCGCTGTGTGATTTTGTAGTCCATAGCGTCATGCCGAAAATGCAAGCTCAGAAGTCAAAATGTTTGGTTCTGGGGTGTGTAAACCCACATTATTATCTACATAGACTACCAGCGTCAGAGCTTCTTCAAAGTGCCTGGTTAAGTTTTATTTTTCAAGGAAATGGACCCACAACAGGGTGGAAAGTGCTTGTGGACAACACAGGATGAATGTTACAACAACAAGGGTGTGTTATGAACTGTAAATGTGTTTTAACTGTCTAATTTATCTGTTTCTACCCTCTGTGTCGGAATATGAGGGGAGAAAGACAGCTGTGTTTAAGTTTCTTTACCGAACTGGTGCTCAGCACCATGTTTATCCGTGTTGTTTTTCTTTTTAAAAATGCTGGAGCGTTTCAAATTGTGATCTAAAGTTAACGTCAGCTGTTTTAAATGTATTTTTTGCCTGTTGTTAAAAACGGGAGCAGCAGAATGAGGCAGAGAAGCTGTGAGCGCTGTGTGTGTGAAGTCCTCATAAGGATAGCAAGATGGATGTGTGTCTTTCCAAAGTAGAATGTGACTGATCATTTAATTATGATTTAAGTTCTGATTTGACATATTGAAATCAATAGGCTAATTGGCAATGAAAAATCAAAACAATTACATTTTATTTGCTTTTTGTACATTTCAAACTAACAGTCAAGCACAAAAATCAATTTATTTAAAATAATTTCACATCTGTACAGTGAGTGTGAGTATATTGTAGTTGTTCAATTAAAAAAAAACTTTATTGATCACAAAAGTAAATTATATAATATAATAGTAGTTAAATAGTAGTTCAAATGCATGTATTTTAGTTTAGHTATGCTCCCCAGTGTAGGTAAGGATACAGAGTGTGTAAATAAATAACGCACCATTGTGACACATTCGTTTGAAGACGTGGTTCTGCAGGTTTGTCATTCTGAGTATCTTGCACTGTGTCAGACTCTGGCTCGTACATGTAAGGCTGGATTGACAAGTCTACTGTTGTTGACATCCTTATACTTTCTTCCCATCTGCCATCACTAATATGCACCTTCATATACATTCATTTTTGTACTGTACTTTAGTTGTATATATGTATATAAATAAGCATATGTGTTTATGTATATGTGTATATGCGCATTGGTACATTACTATATATCATGTATATTATGGGGTTTTGTTTGTTATCTTTTATTAATCTTTCATTATTCTTCTCAGCCTCTCTTGTATTCAGCTGCAGTAATGTGCAAATTTCCAGACTGTGGGATCAATTAAGTTTTATCTTATCTTATTTTATCTTAAAAACAGTTTTTAGTCGGTAGATAACTGTGTTTTTGCAATGAAACTACGAATAAGGCCGAACGGGGTGGAGTCGAACGCTCAGGGACCTGGAGGGGGCGGGGTGTGAAATATCTCTTTTATATTTAAAGAGACCGCACCTCAGAACAGGGGTAAAGCAAGGAAAGAAAGGAGTCTGTGGAGCAACGAAAACGAGGAATTAAGACCAAAGCTTTGCAGTTTTTCTTTAAATAGACCATAAAGTGAATGATTTAGACATGAAAAAGAACGATTTAAAATCATGATATGATACCTTTTTTAAAAAAACGCACCGAGCAGGAAGAACAGGACGTCGCTGATTTTTTTTTGTGATGCAGCTGAAAAAGCACATTGTATGTTGGAGGAAAATTAGCGGGGTCAAAGTGTTATTTTATATAAACTTTGCAAATTAGAAGATATAACAAACACACATCTCCGTGTTTTTGTGATGCTATTGAAGATCTAAAGCTATCAGATAAATAACCTGCTKAATGTTTCATGTCCTCTATTTAATTGTCCTCTTTTGTGCCATTAAAGGTGTAGCAGTTGTCAAAGATGGGTTAATCATGTTGTTTAAATGCAGAGTGAATTTCATGTGCAGCAGCAATTAGAAGCTGTTTATTATTAAGTCTTACCTGTTCAGTCTCTAGAGAAATCAGCTCTTAATTATTTATAGTAGCAGAACCAGATGCATGTAGTTTGACTGTAGATATGTAATATTACTTAATATGTTTCATAGTGGCACTATATGTTATTACTTAATATGTTTCATAGTTCCTGCTTGGTAAATGGCTTTTGTTTGGTTTGCCCACATTTTGCAGCAACTTTAAGGAAGCTTTAAAAGATTTTTGTTTAGATTATCACTCGCCACTGAAGGTAATGCTGTTTTTGCCATCGTCTGTATGCGTGTGTGTTTGTAGAGTTAGCAAAATATCTTATAAACCACTGGATGCTTTCGTTATTAGATGTACATCTGCAGCTGATTGGGTTTTGTAGATGCTGCATTAGCTAATTGRTATTAACTAACACAGAAATGGTTGTAAATGGTAGCTAAGACCCATTCACWTTATAATCCAAGGACCACTCATTGCACAAGATTTTTGCTTTAAAAATTGGGTATTATGTATCTATGGCGGCACAGTGGCTCAGTTGGTAGACCTGTTGCCTCTCAGCAAGAAGGTCGCCRGATCAAATCCCGGGCCAGGGACCTTTCTGAGTAGAGTTTGCATATTCTCTCCGTGCATGCGTGGGTTTTCTCCGGGCAGTGAGCACTCAGACCAAAAACACGACTGTTAGGGTAATTAGTAACTCTAAAATGTATCTAGGTGTGAGTGAGAGAGTGGTTGTCTCGTTTGTGTCTGTGTGGCCCTGTGATGGACTTGCAACCTGTCCAGGTCCCTGAAACGAAGAAGCAGGTATAGATAATGGATGAGTGGATGGTAATATGTATTTTCCAGGCACRCAGTTCTATTCTATTCCACAATCAAGTAACTATGTTAACTTCAGTTGTTACAAAAATTTTATGTATACATATATGTAATTAAAAATGAATGAGTTTTTAAATCATAGTCTTTCTACACACATTGAAATTGGCCTCTGCCTGTTTAAGAACCTCCTACCGTTTCCAACACTCCCACTTCAGCACGTCTTCACAACAGTGCTTCGGGGGCAGGAGCTCGGCTGCACACTGAGCTCCAACTTCACAATTAATTTTCAATTCTTTGAGTCACAATTCGATTCAATATCACTTCCACATCAATTTGATAATAAGATCACATGAATAATTAATTAATTAATTCATAGTCCCTGTGAATAATTAATTGATTTTCTTGCCAATAGAAAAAGAAATGTTGCACATAAACATTTTTGTGAATAAAATATCTAAAAATAAAGCAATTTCAAAATGACACCTGTTCTAAATAAAAAAAGACTAACTGGTCAGGGAATTGAACTGAAACAGAGGATTTTCTGATTTATTATTGAATTTGAAATGAAAATATTGCAACGCATTGATAAATCAGTACTTTTATCCACCCCAATCCCTAATTCTCAGATTATATGATGATTTTCATTATCATTGTAATCTGGTCTCAGTATTGTCTGATTTTTTTTCCTTTTAAGAAGTGATAAAATGAAGTGTTTGTAGTTAGAGGTAAGTCAACAGATTCAGCTTTGKTTTTACTGTTTTATGTTTTTAAAGCGTTTATACTTGAAATGACGTCAGATTAACTGCAGTGAACTTCCTCCTTTCCGCCTTTAATCCAGCAGGGTTTTGGTCAGCGTGCCACGGGTCGTGGGAGGTGTAGTAGCTGTTCTTGTGAGTCAAAGTGTCGGAGCAGAGGCTTTTACTGCAGCGTGTCACGATGCTGCAGCCGTGGTAGCTTATTGTTCTGCTGCTGTTTGTCCCATCCCGTCCCAAACGAAGGATCAGAGACTCATCAGCTCGCCTCCTTTTCTCTCCCCTTTATTTCTCTCCGTCTGTGGCCTCGCTCCATTTTAATCCCTTTCTTTATAGTCTGGTAGCCCAAGGCAACGGATGAGGCCTTGCCAGCTAATGGTGGTACACAAGTGAGGAAGACCTTGGTGTCAGAGGCTGATTGGATCACAGAGTTCATCCTACTGACAAACCAGGAGAAAAAAAAAACAGAAAGCCGTAGAGCTGTTAAGAGTCGTGGCTCTCAGGTCGACGCTGTCAATTTCTCCCAAGGTAGAATCTGATAGCTTTGCTCTCCCGGTGAGTTAGTTCTGAATAAATGATTCACAACCTCTGGACTCCTGGGTTTCACTGTCCAATCTCCGTTTGAAGTGATGTTACATCAGTCTGTTTCCATCCCCACTTCCCCGGACAGACGATTCACTCAGAAAAGGAGCAGAGCCAGATTGTTTCACATCTTCATCCAGTTCAGTTTGCTTCATTAAAAGGCAAACGCAGCTTTTAAAAATGTACAGAAACACACTGATGACTTGTGTGAGAGGGTGGAAGGTGTCATAAATAACGGCTGAAATGAAGATAGAGCTGATGAGTCCTATATTTAGCACCGGAACATTGCAGTCTGACACTTTGCATGAATCTGACTTTTACTGCGCTGACTAATAACAGTAGTTATGAATATTTCCTTTATATTTAAAGCTAAATGTCCCTCAGCTCGGTGGTCAGGGCTGCAGGTTCGAGTCCTTAAAGGGGCGTCGTCTCGCTGACGCGACCCCTGCAGACAGGAGCAGCCGAAAGAAAAACAACAAGAAGATAATATCTGAACATTGTTTTATAGATCCTGTTCTGCACTCTGAACACCCACAAGATCGACATGGAGAAGCTGCTGGGGGGTCAGATCGGCCTGGAGGATTTTATTTTCGCCCACGTTAAAGGAATCAAAAAGGAAGTGGAAGTGTACAAATCTGAAGACGCTCTCGGCCTCACCATCACCGACAACGGAGCCGGATTTGCTTTTATAAAGGTGAGAACATTTAGAGTCACGATGAGGTCACAATTCTTTGTTTTATCCACTTGTGACTCGACTGCATTCGTTTATTACAAAATGAAAGAGCTGCGATCCAAAACATATTTTATGAGGTTTGTTATCACTAATCTACAGCTTTGATTTATCAAACCAGTCAGTTTGTGTTAATGGATCCTGGTTTAAAGATCAGTTCTGATCAAACTGCTCACGTGTGCCATCGTGTGACGCCACCGCCTCACTGCGTTCAGATAGCTCCGCGCTGCTGCTGCAGTGACACTCAAAGGCCAGTCTGGTTGTTTCAAACAGGAAAAAATGAATCTGCAACACTTTTAAAGGGATCCCCGATGAGTTGTAACATTAGACTTTATTTAATAAACATACACTCACCGGCCACTTTATTAGGTACACCACGCTAGTAACGGTTTTGTGGTCTTAAAGGGATGGACATGGTCAGCAACAATACTCAGGTAGGCTGTGGCGTTGCAACGATGCTCAATTGGTACCAAGGGGCCCAAAGAGTGCCAAGAAAAGATTCCCCACACCATGACACCACCACCASCAGCCTGAACCGTTGATACAAGGCAGGATGGATCCATGCTTTCATGTTGTTGAYGCCAAATTCTGACCCTACCATCCGAATGTCGCAGCAGAAATCGAGACTCATCAGAMCAGGCAACGTTTTTCCAATCTTCTCTTGTCCAATTTCGATGAGCTTGTGCAAATTGTAGCCTCAGTTTCCTGTTCTTAGCTGAAAGGAGTGGCACCYGGTGTGGTCTTCTGCTGCTGAAGCCCGTCTGCCTCAAAGTTCGACATGTTGTGTGTTCAGAGATGCTCTTCTGCCTACCTTGGTTGTAACGGGTGGTTATTTGAGTCACTGTTGCCTTTCTATCAGCTCGAACCAGTCTGCCCATTCTCCTCTGACCTCTGGCATCAACAAGGCATTTCCGCCCACAGGACTGCCGCTCACTGGATGTTTTTTCTTTTTCGGACCATTCTCTGTAAACCCTAGAGATGGTTGTGCGTGAAAATCCCAGTAGATCAGCAGTTTCTGAAATACTCAGACCAGCCCTTCTGGCACCAACAACCATGCCACGTTCAAAGGCACTCAAATCACCTTTCTTCCCCATACTGATGCTCGGTTTGAACTGCAGGAGATTGTCTTGACCATGTCTACATGCCTAAATGCACTGAGTTGCCGCCATGTGATTGGCTGATTAGAAATTAAGTGTTAACGAGCAGTTGGACAGGTGTACCTAATAAAGTGGCCAGTGAGTGTATTTTAACTGTAAAATAAAGACTGTAAAAATACTGTAGGATGTTCTTTTTTTAATCATTTTTAAACTAAAAGTTTAAAATATATTACGCGGACGGGGCCATTTTATTTACATGCAAAGCATTCTGGGTAAATGATGACGTGGATAGGTCATCGGTTTGAGGCTGCTAGCGAGCTATATCCACCCTGAAGGTTAATCTTGGACAATATCTGATGATCACATGAAGGGATGATGTCATACTTAAAAAAAAAAACATGACACAAATCTCTGCTCTCGCATTAGTATTTTTGACATCTTTTTCTTCCCACTTCCTGTCCTCTCCCCGCTCTGCAGCGAATCAGAGAGGGCAGCGTCGCAGACAGGGTGAAGGTGATATGTGTGGGCGACCACATAGAGTGCATCAACGGGCGCAACATCATTGGGACGCGGCACTACGAGGTCGCCCGCATGCTGAAGGACCTGCCCCGAGACAAACCCTTCACCCTCAAACTGGTGGAGCCGATGAAGGCTTTCGGTGAGATCAATAAATACTTGATTGAAGCACAAGAAAAGGTTTGKAATTTGATCGCTTTGCATTTAATTTTATTTTTCTGTGATTGACAGAAATGCTGGAGCCACGTTCAAAAGGCGGCAAACCAGGCGGGGACAACAAGGTCGGCACCGGGAGGAGCACCCTGAGACTCCGGTCCAAAGGTCCGGCTACTGTAGAAGACGAGGTAAGACCAAATTATCACCTGCTGCCATGAAAGGTGGGCAATAATGTAACTGTGTGAATTCAAATAGAGGGATCTATTTTTCTTCCACGTTTTGCAACAAGAGTTTCAAAGTAAATCATTGGATGTTCAACTGATTATTTCTTTCAATTTGATTCAAGATGGCTGCCACTGCTAACTGATCCTAAAAAAACAACACAAAATCTAGCCGTAGCTCAGATAGTTGTACGCAAGGTATTGTGGAAGGTTTTGCAAAATTTTATTTTTTAAGATTTAACCAAATCGACCAAGACACACAAATGTGGCGTGCAGTCTGTTAACATCTGGAGTGTGTTGGGAACGACTCTGTTACTACCACACCAACTGTTTGCTTGATATCTGTGAATTTGACTGAGTCAGAGCCATATTGTCTGCTAAAGTGCACACCTGTAATCAGTCGAACCTAAACGCTCCAGATTTAACACGGACTTGTTTTGCAGCCCACAGAATTCGAGGAGAAAGCCATAAAGAAAGTGGACGACCTCCTGGAGAGCTACATGGGCATCAGAGACACTGAACTCGGTGAGTTTTCAGCCTTTATTTACGAAAGTCGTTTGTCAGTCCTGACATAGTGTTGTGAACGATTCTAGTGTTCTTCTCTTTCATTTGCAGCCGCTACGATGGTTGAAGTGGGCCGGGACAAGAAGAACCCAGACGAGTTCGCCATGGCGCTCGACGAGACCCTCGGAGACTTCGCCTTTCCCGACGAGTTCGTCTTCGATGTGTGGGGGGCCATCGGAGACGCCAAGCAGGGAAGGTTTTAGGGTTTCTGTGTCCCCTCCCTCCACATCACACACACGTTGGCTTTTCTATCCTCGTGGGGACTTGGCATTGACGTCCATTTTCCAGTCATTTCTATAGCCTAACTCTGACCTTTTACCCCAAACCGAACCACCTCAGTACTAGCCTGGCCCTTGCCTTCCTACGCAKTTCCACTCRATTCTAGTTTCCCTTCACTGCTCCGTCTGGGATTTCTCCCCATAGACAAGGATTTCTTCAGGGGAATTTTTGTTCGGGCCAATCAGAGAACAGAATGTCAATTTTCTGCGCAGTGTCTGCTTGTAGTTTATCAATGGCAGTGGAGGAAGTGAATGAAGCCAGTCCGTGTTGATAAGGCTTCCAAATTAAATTAAATCTGTCTGACAAAGCAGCAGCTCTCATTTACAGTCGTCTCGTTCAGCTCGGTACTTCTCTCCTCTCAGTAGGGTTGTTGACAGCGCACGTGATTTCAGGTTAGCTTCTTAGCTTAGCCTCCTTCACAGTGGAGCTGGCACACATACGTCGTGGCCAAATGATCCAATCGTTTTAAACTTCAGCAGAGGCCACGCCTCCAGCAAGAATCGCTTCTCTATAGCCGCGAGTCCAGACCCTCGTACGAAGCAAAGTGAAGGACAAGGGTCTGGTTTTAACYAGGCTACCTCAGTACACACCTGACCCTAAGACTTACCGCCCACCCAAAATTGGCATCTGTACCCGTGGGGACCAGGCTTTGGTCCCCRTAAGGAGCATTKGGTCYCCACAAGGCTGTGTTTGTCTGGAAAATGGTCCCCATGATGTAGCAAATACACCTCCACAAACACACTCCTCCTCCAAATCACTGTTTGATATCGTGAAAAGCCACTGGACAAACATCGAGGCTGGACGAAGCGTTCTCACTTTAGTGTAAATGTACGAATGTAACATGTTTTTGTTGTAATCTTGTGAAGATATTCAGAAAATATGAAATCCAGTTTCCGACACTTGACTCGTGCTGAAAACTTTATAAATTGCACATTTACCAACTTCAAATCCACCAGTTTACTCTGATCAGTTTTCTAGTTGTGTATGTTTTAAATATACAGATGTGTTTTCACGTCTTTTTATAGATTTTTCTATTTTTATGTGAACGTGCCGCTGATTTTACAGCAGCTTTGTGCAGTTAGAATTATACTGATTATTAGCAATATTTCTTTCCTGTAAACTTTTTTTATTGTCTTTTTASAGCTTTTAGATAAAAAAAGTCACGTTTGAGAAGCTGTCACCTTGCACTTCTTTAAATCTTACATTTTTCAGGTGGAGTTTTGCCTCCAGCTGTTAGACTGAGCAGCTTTTTCCTCTAAATTCTTCTAACCAAGTTGAAAACAGTCGTTTTGATTTTCTCATTGTTTTAGCAGAAGATAGTTTTTCATGTCATTTGTCCTGTAAAGTCACTCTTTAAAGGGAGAGTCTGGTTTGTTTTTGATGTAGTCTGTCAAAAAAAGCAGCATTAAATGTAATTTATATATAAAATATATATTTTGCTACAACGCTAACATTACATTGTATACAATATACATAATGACATAAATATATAATGTAGCATTTTTTCATCATATGTGGTTTATAAGAAACGGTTGTTTTATAAGCCTGAAAAACGATTATAAACTTGTTTTATTAGCCGTTAGCCTAGCCTGGATAAAAGTTTTTGCTCTTTTCTCCACAATGTCACGGCTAACCATTAAAACCATCTGACAGAACATCACTTCAAAAATGACAGACTATCCCTTTAAATAAATCTATGGCTGCACATGTAGATATTTTCTGGACCATGTCTAGGTGATCAACGTGAATGCATCTGTTAAGATTTAATTGTCTTAATGAAGGATAAAGGGATCACTGTTGTTGCATAGACAATAAAATTTGATACATTACCTTTGCTGCGTCAAAATATGTCCAATTCCTTCAAATCACTCCGTACAACAAACTTTATTTTGCACATTTGGCCGTATAAAATACATCAGGACAAAACTTTTCTTTCCCTCATTTGAGGAGTTAAAAAAGAAAAAGAAAAAGGGGGAACATTAAGTCACATTAAGTCACATGCAGAGCAGAAAATACACGTTATGGCAGGATTACAGGGTTTTCATGAACTAAATCATAGATAAATATCACAAATAGAGGGTCTGTAGAGGATCTTTGGAAGCACATGACTTTAGGTGGTAAAACTAAGAGCGAGCATCTGTCCTTAAAATAATTTAATCCAGTTTTGCCATTTTATTAATACAAARCTCATTTTTGACAAACTGTTATGAGAAACAAAGATAACAACTTAAATTTAGGAAGCAGTTAAAATGAAAACAACTTGTTTAATAAACATTTAAGCATCAAAGATGAAATTAGTTGGCCTCTTGGTTTTGCATTTTTGTTCAAGATATCTTTAATGTTTACAACAAACAGTAACTCCTCAAAAGTGGTGAAAATAATCCTCACATCTTTAAAAATCAAGTATATTTTCTTAGATTAACTTAATTTCTTAGCAAACCCCATTTCCTGAGATAATCTAACATTTCACTAAGAAAACAGGCTTCCAAATGATCAAACATTTCTACTTCTGAGCTTTGTATTGGCGTTAAAATCAGTTTCAGATGTTGGTTACTACTTAAAAAAAGGACCAGAAGTTAATACCAGATGGCAGCTAACGTGGCTAACAGGTTGATTGTTTCTCTACAGACACCGATTGGCTTTTAGTCGGGATTAACTCACAAATATACGAAACTTAAAGTGATGACGGGACACAGGAGCGGAGCTCAGGGCAGAAAGAAACACCGGAGCTCCGATTGGTTTTGAAAGGTTTTGGTTCGGAGGCGGAGCCTCGTTTCGACCGTACGGTGTGTGAATATTCAAAGGGCTTGTTGGTGGGAGCTCTGGCAGAAGAAGTGTAGCCCTTTTTTTTTCTTTTAAAGCCCGGAGTCACCTCTCCACCTCCTCACAGCTCGTCTCCCACGTGGCCCTGCTGGAAGGAGTCGCCCGTCAGCTTCTCCTGCGCCTCCTTCATACTCGACACGACTGAGAACAAACAGAAAGCAACGTTACTGCTCAAACGCTTTTCATCAAATCTTCGTTTTGCTTCCAATGAGCCATTTTTCTCCAGGCTTCCTGGAGTTCTTTCAAAAAGGGGTTTTTCTTTGAACTTTAGTTGCTTTTTTCCACTAGAAGCTAACTATTTTGAGAAGAATGTTTTAAGTCAGTTAACCCTGATCTAAGAACCACTCAGGCATAAATAAAAGATCCAGATAATTCATCCTGTGATGAATTATCTTTGACTTTATGACAGCTTCAAACGACAACTCTATGAAAAATATCTAAATCAGCACAACTTCAAAGACAGAAAATTGTATTTTAACACCAACAAGGTGACTTTAAAGAAACGTATGATGCTCTGAAGAACAATGAATCTCTCAGATCCTGTCTCGAGACTAATTTTCCTCTATTTCTTTTAAAAAACATAGATTTGAGATTTTGTTTATCTGTTGGAGTTATTTTCTCCAACTAGAAGCGATTATTCCACGTTTTTCCAGATGAGAACCAGAGGAGCTGACTCTCACCTCAACTGATTCACGCTGAAGGCCGTGGCCTGAAGACGCCAACAGAACCACGTCACCTACACAAAGCAGAGACGAGACCCTGAGGTTTCCAACCTCCTCAACTGTGCTTTGAGATCCCAACAGGAACCAGTTCAGCTCTGCATCGAGCCACAGAAGCATCTCTCTTTGATCAAACAGGAACCAGATTGCCRTCGAAAGCAACCTGGGGGCCGTTCCTTCTTTTAAGAACAAACTCCACAACGTGCCAGTTTCCTGCTTATACCAGAGTGACGAAGCAGCCGGCGTCCAAAGAGAAACCATAAACCTGAACTTGTTCTAAAGATCTGAAGTTTCCATCAAAAGTTGTGAACCTGGAGCTCCTGAGAGCAAAATAAAATCATGAGTAGTTGGAGACGTGTGGACAGTTACCCTGGTCTGCAGTGCTGTAGAAGTACTTGTAGTTTGGGTTGCCGTTTTTGTTGGTGATTTCCGGGTGGACTTTACCGCTGGGRTCTGTGAACGGAACAAACAGGGAAGACAAAACGTGAGGCTCCTCACGTTTTTATCCTGATTTCTGCACAGGGTTCCCACACCTTGGTCGACAYCAAATTCAAGGACCTTTCAAGGACTTTCCAGTACCAATTTCCTCATATTAAAGAACCACGCGCAACGGCAATTACCTACTTCTACCGCACAATGTTACTAATACAGGTTTAATATCGTTTTTTTTAAATATCATGTTTAATATGTAAATTCAATTAATAACTGAACATAGAAGTTGTTGAGTCAGAAACAATGACGCCAGTTTACCGTAATCCTGAGTTATCCACCCCAACAAATGTACGTTTTTTTAATTTAATTTTATAAATTATTTTTTTAAAAGATGATGAAAATCAGTTGTGTGAATAGAGAATTTCTATCTGCAAAAAACATTCAAGGACTTTCAAGGACAAGTGTAATTTGTGGCTGTTTTCACAAACTTTCCAGGGCCTTGAAATATTTTTTTTTCAAATTCAAACTTTCAAGGATTTCAAGGACCCGCGGGAACCCTGTCTGCAGATAATTCCTGAATTCTCATCCAGAAATGTTCAACCAAGAGTACAAATGTCTGAAATTTAGGTTCTGTTTCAAAAATAAAGTGTTTGTTCCTAAATTCTTGTTTCAAACACTGACATCATCTACGGTTTTTGACACCTAATCCATAAAACAGCAGCGTTTCTGGTTATTCCTCGACTTTTCAGGTCGAAAACGAGTTCGAGCGTCACGGTCGCAGTTCTGGAGAGCCGCCATCGGCGGCGCTGCAGAACGCCCGTATCCTGATTCAGAGTCAAAAAAAYTCTGAAAACAGAGATGTTACAACAGTTTGAGGAAAACATCCAACTGCTGTGTGAGATAAGTCTGATTCAGTTTCTCCTAAAAGAACCCAGAGAGGTGTTCCCACAGAGCGGCTCCGTACCGAGGAAAAGAATCCGAGGAATGTACCCTCCGTCCGGGCTGAAGGCTTCGTCCTTCGGCTCCTCTTCATCCTGTAACAAAACCATCTGTTACAAACTTTCACTTCCTGAAATGAAAACGCTACTTTTATTTTTTTGTTGACATCCAAATAAATAAAAAAAAAGTTGTTTCTCACCTCCAGGTTGACCATTATAAAGTTGTGCGCCAGTTCAGAGATTTCCTTGGATTCGGCAAACTTGGGCTTCAGAGCTGATCGTGATAAATAAAGTTATTTATTTAAAACACAYGTAACATGAAGATCATAAACCTCCTCGTGTCGTCAGTTTGAAAATGAATGTAAGAAAAGAGAAGCAAAGAAGTAAATTTTAGTTGATTTTTAGCTTTTTCCCCCCAACATGAAACACATTGAAGTTAAATCCCACACTGCGCAGGAACACTGTTTCTGCCTAAATATAAAAACAGTTTGTTTTGGGTTTTATTTGTTGCAGCTGTGCTATTTATGCCAGATAAAACTTTTTTTTTTACCTCCCTTTAAATGTGAAACTCTACCCACATCTTTGCAACAACTGAACTCGTCCCTGATGCCCTTTATTTATGCCGGACTGAGTCACCGTGACTCTCTGGGTGAAGCTGCTTTCTATTGTTTGACAAAAAYGGAAACATGAATGATATTCAGACAGCTGTCTGAAAACAGGGYTTGTTTACAGAAAATTAATCAAACTGCATCAGTTTTTTGTTGTTTGGGGATAAAAAAGTAACAAACACCTGCATTTTTGCACAAATCCTGCTTAAGATTTAGGGAAAAAACGAGGAGGGAACAGATTCGTACCTTTGCAGGCTCCACACCAGGTCTTGTGGACGATGACCATGACCGGCAGCCCACTGCCGACGCCACGACACGGAAAATGYGTGTCAAGAAACACAGATGAAACACTCAGATACTATTTACTGCACTTATTGTTTTCTAAAGGCTACATCTGCAGAACAATAACACGCACAACCGGCAAAGCGTGCTCTGCTTTAAATAAAGAGATCAACTTGTCAGTCAGCAACTGAAATGTGGGACGTTTCTTTATTTTGTGCCTCTGGTTAATGTTCAAGAGCTCACCTGGCTTCAGCTTCTTTCTTGCCATCTTCCAGCGTCCTCCAGTAGATGTTATCGCCAAATCCTGCAGGAAAACATTAATAAGTAAATATCTATGACCGGCTTCGTGTAACAGGTTTCATATTTCCACACAGCTGGGGCGGTTCTGCCCTAAATGCAGAATATAAACAAAGAACTGTAACCAAACTACAGCAGGAACCACTTTAAGGATTTGTTTGATGATTTTTTTATGTTTTATTTGATAAACCACTGAATAAAATGTACTAATATAAAAGTAACAGTTGGTTACACAAAACTGATTGCTATTTTTAGTTTTTTCAATCTTCAAGAAGCAAAATACAGCACATTTTTAATTGTAAAAGAGTATATATTTTATTTGTTTCCTTATTTATTTACAGGTTTTGCTGTATATAGTGTGTTACTTATGCAGTGCTTTTCAAAGCTGCCATATATTTAAAAATGCCTCAACCACAGTGGAGATAAAACAAGAAAGATAAGGTTCAAAAGAAAAATGGCGGAAGTAAAATTAGTGGTATTAGGTGAACCAGAAAAACTGGATTTCAACTTGTTTTTTTTTTTTTTGCAAAACATATTTTCTATAAACATCAAGAACACAAACGTGATCCAGGATCCTGACACACAAAGACCAGCAGCTTTCCTCTGCCAGCATTTTCAATGAAGCTACACACAAATCTGCTTTTTAACACTTTTATTTAACTCTAAACTGAAACTCACCTCTCCCACTGGAGGCTTCCACGACCTCTCCAAAACCCGAGAAAGACAATAAAACCTGAAACACCGAAAAAACAGCGATATTTGCTATAGATGTTTGCATTTTTTACTGCTTTTCTTTCCTTACAGCTGCAGCTAGCTAGCAGGTGATGGCAGGTAAATTCGATAACTGGTGACCCGGATGCTCAACCGGCAAAGATTTCACAGTAAAAGCCCTTCGACAGCGCACGTGCGTGCGTCGCTTCCTGTTACATCCAGAGGGCATGTGTGTTTATTTTAATTTTTATTTCGTTTTGAGGCGTGCTCACGTGACATCACGTCCACACGACCGCGTGTTCGTCAATGCTGAGTCAGATGAAATCAGACAAGAAAATGCGGGCGCAAAACCGGAAATCGATCAAATACTCGACTTTAAAAGTCCGAATTGAGGCTGAAAACATGTTATCATATTCAAGAATGTGTATATATAATATCCTTACAATAATATCATTTGAGTTGTTTTATAAAGGGGTGCGCAGATTTTCCAAACGTGTAAAGTAATCGCAATAAAAGCTTTACGACGATTTTATTCTGGAAAAACTAAACCGGAAGTATCGTGTGTCGCTCCTAATTTAWCTATGGTCTAATCCGTACTGCTGCTTCGTTTGTAGCAAGAACCGTTCAGCAGATTGATAATCCCGAACCACAGGTAAATATTGTGTTTAAATTTATTTTAAACACGCCAGTTGATTATTTGAAAGCCTTTAGCTTTCGATGTAGTCAAGAACCAAATCAAATTAATGGAGTCATTTTATCCAGCTAGCTAGCATTAGCTCAGTCTGTCGTTGTTTTTTGCTAGTTTAGCTAGCTTCATAAATTTAGATTTTTAGACACGGATGRTATTTTAAGATAACACACTATATTATTACGTTTGTACGTTTAAAAAATCTCGTTCTATTGTATCGAGAACGTAAATAATACTGCCAAAATTGCTCCGCTGATGAAAATTAATAAATTATTTTAGCTCTCGGCTACAGCTATGTTATCGTTTGTTGGAGTGATGTAAACATGTATTTTTTTGTTGCTATTTCAGGGAATGTGAAATTCTTTATTMAATATTTATATAATCAAACCAACAGAACACTATGAATCAGGAGAAGCTCGCCAAACTGCAAGCTCAGGTCCGGATAGGAGGAAAGGTAAGTCTTTGGCTCAGTTGTTTCTCACTTAAAAAAAAAAAAAAGAAAGAAAAGATTAAAGGCATTTGTTTTTAAATAAGCCAGGCCTTTTCTCCTGACCTCAGCAGTCTCTTTTATGAGGCAAAACACTGACTGGCCCCTTCATCTGTGGCCTCTGGCTTTGTTCACAGTTACTGTGAGGTCTTARAGCACACACTAGGTGGCAATATTTGTTGTTTTTCTAAGGAAAGTCCTTGTTCCTCCAACTCAAACAAGACTGGAGCATAATATTTTCCATCCCTGTATGTGTCTGTGAACTTAAGCTAAGGTAAAATGATTAAATATATGAGTAAGGCAGCTGCTTTAAAGTCTGAAGGTTCAGGATTTTTCTACAGCAAACACTTTTATACTAATTTACAAGGTTTCATTTCTTAAGTTATCAAACTACAAAAATGTGTGAGGTAGAAGAGCAGAACATTGAACCACCAATCACAACAATTACTTAATGATTTTCTACATTATGTGACCCATGACGTCGAAACAAGGATTAAATCCAAAAGTGGAACGTGGGGAATTGCATTTTGTCAAAATATAATGAATTAATTTCTTATCAATGTGTCATTTGAATAAACTGTATGAAATACAATCCTAAATTTTTTTGAAGCATTTGTTTGAGCATTAGAAACAAAAAAAAAACTGATTTTGAGTAGAAAAATAAAAACGCCTTAAAGTTTTGAAATTTTCCCTATGAGCTAGCAATGTTTTTGTTTCTTTTTAACTGGGAAATCTTAACATACAAATACTATTTGAGGTTTCCTCTTTATATTGGCATAAAAAATTACTCAATAAATTTACATGAAATTAGGTTTCAGACCAAACTGTAATGTATTATCATAACCAACAAGACAAATTAAGTCATATCTCTGGATAAGTTTATGATATCAGAATGATTCAGGTGTCAAAATGTAGCTTTTAAAGCAGGAATCTGAAAATGTAATTAGGTCGTTTTGACCAAATTTGACTTTATCCTCATTTTGATACGATGGGTCACATATTACTCATACTAGTAAGATGGTTTCTCTTAAAAACAACTAATTGGGTTGAAAATAAACCTTTGTTTCTTGGTCCTGTGACTTTGACTGTGACATCAGAACCACAAAAGTCTGATCTTGCTGTTTTTACCTGCATCAAAAAAGGAAATACTTGTTTGAAAAGGAAAGTACATGTTTTTAGGAGAAATGACTTGGTTCAAAAGGTGAAAATGAGAATATTTGATTCAGCTGATTAAAAACAGTTTCATGTTTAAGCCTTATTATTCTGTTCCCCACTTACAAAAATATCTTTCATGCTTTTTGGGAAAACCTTTGTGGGTTTAACTTGTGGTGATCACTTCCATTTTTTGTAGACAGCGTTTTGCTTACAAGTAAAATTGTCTGTTTTTTGTTTCATAATCATTAGATGATGAATCTTCGCTTTTTTATAGTTTTTTTTTTTCTGCTGCCGGTAAAGACAGTTTTGAGTTATTGGACTGTATGGACTGGATCATCTTGTAACATTTATGAGAAATTTGTACAAGTTTTGGTTTGTAAACAATGTATTGCAGTCACAAAGAGATGAGCCGTTTGATTTTWGGTTGCCTACATCTACAATTCCAGTCAGTTTTATACCATTTATCTGACTGAGTTTAATTAAATTAAAATACCAGAAGAATGTGTGGYGGTCTCAGAATATTTTATTAAACTGATGGCAATGAAAAGCCAAAATATACTCAAAAGCACTTTTCATAGATATAAAATCACAAAGTACTTCACAGTGAAAGAATGRGGAATAAAAGATTTAAGGACATGAACCAAAATGTAAAAAGTCAAACAGCATATAAGACACACAAACACTTTAAGACCTTAGCTAGAAGCCTGTTTGTAAAAGTGTGTTGTTCAATCCMTTTAATTTTTGGCCTCTTGTCTTCCCTAAGGGGACCGCCCGCAGGAAGAAAAAGGTTGTTCACAAAACGGCAACGGCCGATGACAAAAAGCTGCAGGGCTCGCTGAAGAAACTGGCGGTGAACAACATCGCCGGGATCGAAGAGGTGAGTCGTTTGAGGAATGTCGCAGCGTGTTTGTGCAGTTGATTTTTATTTTTTGTGTCTTTAGAATCTTTAATTTTTTATCAGGATAAAAGACTTGGAAAGCCCGAGCTCCGAGTTTCGCAAACATGTCATCGTTTGATTTATTTTTAGAGAGCTTTCAGCAAACGCACTTAACACAAAGTGCAAATAAAGAGAGACGCAAACCTACGGCAAAATGCCCCTGAATGTCCTTCATACGGAACTCCTGAAGTAATTTTAGCGATTAAGCCYGAAAAAATATCGACATGACTCTTTTTCAGGTGAATATGATAAAAGACGACGGGACGGTGATTCACTTCAACAACCCCAAAGTTCAAGCGTCTCTGTCCGCCAACACCTTTGCCATCACGGGCCACGCCGAGACCAAACAGCTGACCGAGATGCTGCCGGGCATCCTGAGCCAGCTGGGAGCCGACAGCCTCAGCAGCCTGCGCAAGCTGGCCGAGCAGTTCCCACGACAAGGTGAGCGCACACACACACACACACACACACACACACACACACACACACACATCCTTGTATTTGCATCAAACTGAGGATATTATATTGACTTCCATTCATTTTTGTAACTGTACTTATGCCTAACCCAGACATTTTCCCTAAAACTAACCATTACTGGTCTATAGTTAACACTAACCTGAACTTAACTCACTCCATACCTCTAAACCTAACTAATAAAATTAACCATTACTGGTCTATAGTTAACACTAACCTGAACCAAAACCTAATTCACATGATACCTCTAAACCTAACTAGTAAAGCACAAATGAGGACATTGAAGAAGTCCTCACTTTACATCAAAGACCTCACTTTGATAGCAACTATGGCGCAAAAGGTCCTCACTCTGTAGTAAAAAACAAGTACACACACACACACAAGAGTGGTATTGTGGCACTGCTGATCTAAAAGCAATGTTGATTCTTGCTTGTTTTGTGCACTTTTTGAGGTTAGATGTGAGTCGCTGAACCATCCATCCTGTGGGTCGTTGAGGTCGTTGTTGGTTTTGTTTGCCTTACTCGACTGAAATGTTGGATTTCCTGTTCAACATGTCCTTAAGAATGTAAGGTGTTAGTGGACAGCTGAGTTTTGCCTTAAAGAGATGATTTATTTTGTTTTGTTTTTTTTAGTTTGCTTTTTCAAAGGAGTTTTTCCAGTTCATCCTACTTAAGTCTGWGCACTGACTGAACCACACAGGTCCGACTGGTTTGATGTCTGGAGACATCTTTTCTTTTTCTTCCCAGTAACCGTGTTTCTGTTAAGGTGCTGCATTTTGTGCTTCATATGGATTTCTCTTTGATTTAACTGGATGATGCTTTGACTATATTTGATCTCTAATTTTAAATAAGACTTTTGACGATTTAAACATCATAATGATTAAATAAGTGAAAAGTGAACACAGAGCTTAAGTGTCAGACATTACCAGCTGCTCTAAATGGCTTGAAGCAAACTGAATATTCTGCATGTTTATTCAGTTGCAGGATTATTATTTACATTTTGATAGGTTTTTTTTTTTTTGTAGAAACACTGGTGGAAATTTACTGCGACTGTGTCAGRAACTTTTGGCCAAATCACTTGATTTTTTTCCTCCATGAAGAGGTTATTCAGATGTAAAAAAAAAATAGTAATAATAAATGTTGCTTTAAACGGCGCTTTGTAAGTAAAGGTGATTTGAAACTATGTAAAGAAAGGAGGTTATCTGCATCACATACATACCATTTTAAAGTTTGATCATCAATAAATGTAGAATTTGACCTTTTAATTTGAATTTGTTTCAGCAGCGATGGACATGAAAACTGTCAAAGAGGAAACTGCAGAAGAGGAGGATGACGACGTACCAGGTAGAGATAAGATTTATTATTATTATTATTATTATTATTATTATTAGCAGACACTTTTCTCTTTGTCTGGTTTGTATTAGAATAACATCTGTTGTGGTATAAAAGGTGCTCTTAATGGGTTAAAATAAAAAGTTTGTTTCCAGATAATTACAATTTAACCATTTTATTAACTTTATTTTTTTTTTCTGCCTCACAGATCTCGTGGAGAACTTCGACGAAGCCTCAAAAAATGAAGCAAACTGATGAAATCCCTTCATCGGTCAAAACGTTCTCTTCTTTTCTTCATATTTTTATGTTACGTGGACTCGCAAAGGTTATTTCCTCTGGTGGAGAAACGATTATTAAAGGTGCGGTGCATCACCTCCTGAGACGTTTAACCTGCTGCGGCGTCTCGACGACATGCTCAAAATGCTGCGATATTGTCAACATCTTCTCAGCACCCAAAGGACTTTAATTRCTTTAGAAATAAGCTTCTTATATAGCTAAACACAGCTGGTATTTAAGATATTCTTTTTTTTTAAATTGCAATTAAAGTTAGTGAGTAATGTAATTAGTGTTATAATGGTAAATATGAATTTAATAAAATGATTTTGGGCAACTGATGTTTCTTTTTATWATTAATTTGTTTTAAAGTTTTTAAATAACTGAAATATCAAGTATTTATAACCAGAAAACCAAATGTGTCTCATCACAGTTTAAATGGTTTTCACACCACTTCCGGTSTTATTGATGCCTCGCGCTGATCAATTGGTTCCGCCACCGCTGTAGTTCCAGGACACGGCCGTGACAAGGTGACCGAAGATGAGTCATTCTGGCTCCCGGGCCTGCGGTGCGCCGGAGCGGGATGGAGCCGTGGACCCGCCCCGGGGCTCGTACTCATCATTTTCCGCCTTGACTGAGTCAGAATGTCCCTGCAGCTGGAGCAGCGGCCCCCCGGAGCGAAGCGTCCAGAGTTGCGTCAATTTATCATGTAACGGGGCAAAACCGGAAACTACAAGAGGACACCTAGAAAATAAAAGTCCCTCCCAAAATGAAACCTTTATGATGAGTGATGCTATGATCAGTCACAGACTAAACTCATCTTGAGTTGCAAGAGATAGTAAGCACAACAACTTTTATAGTATTCCGATGTGTTAAATCTGATTTAAAAAGGGACTCTTAGTTTTAAACTACTGCTTCAAACCACCATGCATATGAGATCAGGAAATTTGAACAGTTAATTTTTTTAATAATAGGATACAAAAAAAAAAAGGCAAAATATCAGTTACAGAAAAAAATCTTTTTATTTTTACTTTTTCATTTGTCTTTTCCTGGATTGCTAATAATTTACACAACTCTGTGCTATTTTGTTGTGTGCTTTATGCACAAAGTTTGCCATGAGCAAGATCTGTATAATTTTGCACAAGTAATTGCAGAGTTTTATTTCGGTTTCACACATCAGGTAAAATAACACTCTGTAGCACTCTGGCATTCAAAGTGAAAGCTTCAGATGTACATACCATAGACCATGAAGTGTACAAATACCAGAAACAAAACCTATCATGACTACTAAAAAATAAATCACAATTACAATACTAAAATTATCAATTACCCTATACATCTTGTAATTTAGCAAAAAGAAAAAAAAGGATAACTTTTAACCCATATTGGTTCTCCCATCATAGCTTTCAGCGATCAGTGGTTTTTATTTTGAAAGGTCAAAGCGGAAGTTGGGGTTTACTTCTGAATCATGGTCGATCCTTAATTTCCCAGCATTAAGGGAGGGATCCTCGAGTGCTGTCGCACAACTACGGCAGGTTTTGGATGTACTTTTCGAGTAGTGCCGCTCAAGTCAACAGACAGCGAGACTACAAGACGTGGAAACAAACAAGAGAGACTTAAAAGCGAACATTATTTTAGGCATGACGAGCGCGAACGGTCCGGCTCCATCATGGGAATAAAGATGAGGATTCCTCCAGTGAGTAACTGGATATTTGTTTTGGTKGCATTTCAAATCGCGTCTAACCGCCATTTCTACAGCAAATATTGATGGACACCAAGAGTTTGTATTTTAGATATTTTCGGGGTCATTCAACTGCGAGAAATTGCGAAAAATGTGCTGAAACGGTAACCCTATTCCACGTTAAAATAAACGCAGCGCGCGCTCCTAACTAAAGCTAACTTTAAAGCTAACAGAGCGTCAGAAGATTACATAAATATAGATGTATATTTAACGTGTTTGTAGTAATCTAGGAGGAGGGAGGCTTTTTTTTGTGGGTGGGGGATAACCGTTAAAGCCGAGGGTGCTACGAGCCCTCACCGGGTCGGTGACGGAGTAAGTGTCCGTCAGAGAGGCACGTCGCTGCCGTCACTCTGCGCACGGCTGCCCGCTGAATCACTGGAGCTAACGCTAGCTTACCGACACAACTAGCTCCGAGTTCTGCAACAAACAAACCCCAACAACTGCTGGCGGTGATTTTTCTCTGTGTGTGTGTGTGTTTGTGTAAAAGCACAGGGTCGCTTTCTGTGTGTTTACCCTGTCAGTGAGTGATATTTATCCAGCCRGGCTGTGTTTGGCCTGCAGGCAGCAGCCACACCGCCACTTTCCGGTTACATAACCCCAGCTGTTGGTCACCTATCTGCCTGGAGTTGATCTGTTGCTGTCTTTTTTGTTTTCATTCCATCATGCAGCCAGGCCTTTTTGTTTTTGTTTCTTTAAATGTGGTTTTATGGTGAGCAGGGCCCAACCCAGTAGCGCCTTTAAATTAACATCAACTTTGAGTCATGAGAAGTGAACGTCAGGCTGAGGAGGTGTGGAGAAAAAAACTTGATTTATTACTATTTTTTTAAATATTCGGCTTCCAAGGAGGCATAATTTCTTTTAAAAAATTTTTAAAACGACCCTGATCTATATTAGCATTAAAAACAATCTGTTTTGCATCAAACTTTAATTGCTTTCTCTCTAATTCTTCAGTCCAGTGCATCATTTTCACATTTATGTTTTTAAGCCGTTTTATTTCAACCCAGGCATCTAAACTCTGTGTCAATACATAACAAATAATCCTCTTTTTGAATATATGACAAATCCCAAATCTAAGACAATTTGTTGACATAATATAGTAGTTTCAAATGAAAGCTTATCGTAGATGATCAATGCAAAATCTTATTTTTTCCTTTTCTTTTCTTTAAGACATATCAAGACCAAAGTACAAGAAAGTTTGGCTTCTTAGAAGCACCGTATAAAGAAATATAATGCTACTTTTCATAGTGTTATGTCAGTTTGTCTTCCTGTGCTGGATGTGAAACCTAAATCCGAAATTTAATCTGGGGTTTCTACCTGCAGCAAGAGAAAATGATACGCCTCACCATCTTCAGGTGTTATTAAAACCCGGTGGGGGGGTATGATGGAGTAGACAGATCCACCAGGCGCCCGTGCAGCGTGTGCAGACTTCTCAGATGTAGGTTACTGTAYGCGTTCAGAAAATATTACACGCCTCTACTGTCTGAAAATGTAGATCAAAACTTCAAGCGGAACAAAGAAGCTCGTAATAGCTCCTGAAGCAGAGCTACTCTTTCTAATCCTGGAGGATTTATGTTTTGACCCATGCTGTCAAAGAAATTACCACGTATCTGAGGAATGTCTGGCCTTTTTTAGTAGAACTAAAACTTGTGGCTTGTTTTTCTTTCATGTATGTTTGCTTTTATTTGTTTTGATCCCAGGAACAGAGAAGAAAAAAAAAGCTTACAGGAGACAAAGACGGCTCCTTTCAGGGTGTTAAATGTTACATAATAAATCTGTCTCAGTCAGGAGACTGTGTTAGAGAGTGATGTCAGCCCATTCTTAAAGAGAGGAAGTTGTCATTGAGGGTTTTCCTCTGTTGACCCTTCGTAGTCGACGTGATGTATTTGGATTTAGTGTTGCTGTAAAGCAGGATGTGGACTTGGCTGTCCCCGGACTGGGAAGGTGTAATGTGGAAACTTTGTCTTRATTTCGCGAGGAAGTTTTCCTACAGGGCAGAGTTTGCTTTAACAATGAGAGCTTTCAGTTTCAAATGGTCTCCTTATTAACTGAACCCTGACTTCCRGTTTATCYTTTGATAATTGTCCCAATCTAGGATTTCCCCTTAGCARTTTGAGAATATAGCAGCAGAACTAACGGATAGCTCAGGAAACCCAAACCAAACCAACTACAGGATTTATCCAAAAGGAGAGTCTTAAGTCTTAAAAGTCGAACTGAAAGCCTAAATGAAAGTTCTGCGTCTTGTAAACCTGCACTCTAGAGAGCAAAGTGCTTTGCTGGGAAAATATGTAATAATTAGGGGTGTAAGAAAATATCGATACACTGAAATATCGCGATATTTCATTTCCCGATACTGTATCGATATTCTAAAGCCCCGTATCGATTTTTTTATTCAGGTTTAAAATGTCAATTTTCCTGCCAGCCGTTCATTTTTATGTTGTAGTTCAGCCTCTGACCACTAGTTGGCAGCAGTGAGCCAGCCATTTGGCTGCTCTACCTCAAGAGGAGTTAAGTGTTGGGTGACCATATAGTAAATTAATATTAAAAAATAAAAGCTGCAAAAAATATATTTTCAAACTATTTATTGTCAAGTTTAGTCTAATAATTGAAAACATGGATGAAATATGAAACAAATAAAATAAAACACATACAAAGTAGAACACAGCTAAATGTATCAAAAGTATGTCTATGTAATATTAGAATTTTCTGAGACAATGAATTTTGGTTTTTCATTTTTTCCCCTGTAAGAGGTTTTTATTTAATAGAATTTTTGGACAAAAAAATCACAATATATCACCTTGTTTACAGTATTGCAATACATCGGGATATATCGTATTGTGACCCCTCTGTCATGATATGTATCATATCGCCAAATTCTTGCCAATACACAGCCCTAGTAATAATACGATCTTTAATATAATATAAAGCTTTGTATTGATTTAAATTCAATTCTGAATTTAACAGGGAGCCAATGGAGAGAAACTAAAATTGAAGGAATATGAGGTTTTTACAMCCAGGTTATAAAGAATTACAAATACTCCTGCAGTAGATGTGATAAATGCATGGTTTTAATCATTATAAAATGCTTAGCCGTTGAAAACACAACCTTAAGTACGCAGTCTGTTTTATATTATCTATAAATGTCTYCTTTTTGAAGCGTCTTTCCAAGTTTACGTGTCTAAAAATACAACTCCTGTTTGCGCTTTGACTGAATTTGCATTATTCAGCACCTCTGCAAGGTAATCAAATCTTAATTAGGGTTGGGCTCCTGCCTGCATGGAGTCATATTTGTGTGTTTGTTCACCAGCGTTTGTGCTTGAGTGGATTTGTTCAGTCAAAACTCAGACTTGTTTAGTTTTTTGTTGTTTTTTTGGTTACACAGGTGGGATAAAGTTTGTAACTTTCCTCAAATTGAATCATGTTATCACCTGTTTTATATATATTATTTTATTTTGCTGACTTTAAACTAAAAATACAACCTGGCATATTTAAGTGATTTTATTCCAAAATAACTAATAAATCATCAATAGAAATTAGGAGGTCCTCTGGGGTTCTTTCATTGAAACGTTTTGTCTTTCCTCCAAGAGACCTTCAGTCTTTTTTTGTAATAAATCATATTTTCTGCATTTAACAAATAACTCTTAAAATACACTTGGCATAAATCAAGAGTCTAACTTATATTATACAGTCTGTAGTTTATTTTTAACATATATTTCTGTATTTTGTAGGACAGAACATGAGATTAACGAGTATTTGAAAGTGTCATGCTGAGGGCGGCTTATCTATAAAGGGTTAAAAGCTGCTTCCTTTAGATAAAAAAAATCATAGCAGAAAAAAAACAACAAATCATTTTTTTTGTTCTAACACAACTACTTTGTGTACTAACTTAACTAATTTCCAAGTACAAAATAATGATATTTATTGTCATGTAAATCACCTCAATTTAGTGTTATGGTTATTTAATATTTTTCTGTCATGTTAGTTTTAAAAAAATACACTTTCATCTGCAGCAAAACATTTTACACAAAGATATGTGCTAAAATGAGTGTGGGGGCGTGCAAGCTTAAAATTATAGTTAATGTTACCAGCAGGACCTTTTTGTAAATCTGTCATATTTACAGTAATTTACCATTTTATAAAAGAATCACACACCTAAACAGAATAAAAGTTAATTGCAGCGATTTGATAGGGTTTTCTGTCTGCATACCAAAGTGTTTCAAAGTTCACATTATCCTCTGCATAGTGAATTGAAAATAATAYTTCATTTTTAAAAGTATTTTAAAAATTTTCAACATGCTTCAGTTGAAGCAATGTTTAGATCTGTGCTCTTTTTTATTTATTTATTTTTGTTGGTGTTGACTTTTATTTTTTATTTTTCACAATCGGTGTCTGAAACTGGGTGATGCAGACTTCCTGATATGCTGTTATTCCTGTCCTGTTCAATTTTTTTGTTATTTGCTGACAAAGTGCTCGCCTGCTAAACTCGGCGTAAAATTTGTTGACTCCACTCATCTGGAGGCCGTCGCTCAACGTTTTGGTCTAATCCCTGTTTTGCTCTCGTCCTTATGGAAACGACACTAAAGATCAGCCCGACTGTTGCTCATGTTTGCAGCACATCACGTCTCGACTCCAAGGTCTCGTTGTGACCAAGGACAGTCTGGGCAGGTTTACTGCGCCTGGATTCAACCTTCACTAGTTTCCCGTTAACGACTCTGATTGGCTTGTTGAGGTCGGCTGGGTAAAGAAAACGTGCAACACAGGATGTACTGACAGGGTGTTTATGAGCTGCAGTGTCCCAAATTTTGTTCTGATACGACAAATGAGAGATAAATGGGGCGGGGTGTTGCCTTTGAGTTAGGTCAAATACCAGGGTCCACGGCTTCACAACAGAACTTTGATCACACACACACACACACAACTGTCAATCRTTTTTAAAGCTCTGGTCAGTGTGTGTAACCTCACCAGTTGTCAGCTGTATTCTGCTTTACTTAGATATTAGGGATGAAGATATTTATTGTTATCCTACACTAWCATCAAATCTGACAGTGAATTCAAAAAGGCACCAAAAGCCATTTAAAATCACACCAAAATCATGTGATTATCTCAAGTAATAAGAGAGTTCTGGGTGTTTTTGTTCCGAAAATCAAGTTCATGATTTCTGCTGTGATTCATCACTGAACCAGTCAGACCTTTCTGATCATTTCGCCTTTTTTTCTTTTTTTTGTTCATAATTTCCTTAATGTTCAAGAAATCCTCATAAAATCACCATGAAACTTTCAGAAACGATTCGCCTTCTGTCCTGATGCATCTCAGTAA